>NC_054481.1:61400292-61747792 GCF_017639515.1 Carcharodon carcharias | reverse complement strand
TCTGTACACTCTGCTGGGGGTGGGAGCTGTGTTTCTGTACACTCTGCTGGCAGTGGGAGCTGTGTATCTGTACACTCTGCTGGCAGTGGGAGCTGTGTATCTGTACACAATTCTGGGAGTGGGAGCTGTGTACTTGTACACTCTGCTGGCAGTGGGAGCTGTGTACCTGTACACTCTCCTGGGGGTGGGAGCTGTGTATCTGTACACTCTGCTGGCAGTGGGAGCTGTGTATCTGTACACTCTGCTCGGGGTGGGAGCTGTGTATCTGTACACTCTGCTGGGGGTGGGAGCTGTGTATCTGTACACTCTGCTGGCAGTGGGAGCTGTGTATCTGTACACTCTGCTGGGGGTGGGAGCTGTGTACTTGTACACTCTGTTGTCAGTGGGAGCTGTGTATCTGTACACTGTGCTGGGATTGGGAGCTGTGTACTTGTACACTCTGTTGTCAGTGGGAGCTGTGTACCTGTACACTCTGCTGGGGGTTGGAGCTGTGTATCTGTACACTCTGCTGGCAGTGGGAGCTGTGTATCTGTTCACTCTGCTGGGTGTGGGAGCTGTGTATCTGTACACTCTGCTGGGGTTGGGAGCTGTGTATCTATACACTCTGCTGGCAGTGGGAGCTGTGTATCTGTATACTCAGTTGGGACTGGTAGCTGTGTATTTGTACACTCTGCGGGCAGTGCGAGCTGTGTATCTGTATACTCAGTTGGGAGTGGTAGCTGTGTATTTGTACACTGAGCTGGGAGTGGGAGCTGTGTATCTGTACACTCCGCTGGGATTCGGATCTGTATATCTCTACGTTCTGCTGGGACTGGTAGCTGTGAATCTGTACACTCAGTTGGGAGTGGGAGGGTGTATCTGTACACTCAGTTGGGAGTGGGAGCTGTGTATCTGTACACTCAGTTGGGAGTCGGAGCTGTGTATCTCTGCACTCTGCTGGGTGTGGAAGCTGTGTATCTCTGCACTCTGCTGGGAGTGGGATCTGTGTAGCTCTGCACTCTGCTGGGTGTGGGAGCTGTGTATCTCTGCACTCTGCTGGGAGTGGGAGCTGTGTATCTCTGCACTCTGCTGGGAGTGGGATCTGTGTAGCTCTGCACTCTGCTGGGTGTGGGAGCTGTGTATCTGTACACTCTGCTGGCAGAGGGAGCTGTGTATCTGTACACAATGCTGGGAGTGGGAGCTGTGTACTTGTACACTCTGCTGGCAGTGGGTGCTGTGTACCTGTACACTCTGCTGGGGGTGGGAGCTGTGTAGCTGTACACTCTGCTGGCAGTGGGAGCTGTGTATCTGTACACTCTGCTGGGGGTGGTAGCTGTGTGTCTGTAAACTCTGCTGGGGGTGGGAGCTGTGTATTTGTATACTCTGCTGGCGGTGGAAGCTGTGTATCTGTACTCTCTGCTAGGAGTGGAAGCTTTTTATCTGTACACTCTGCTGGGGGTGGGAGCTGTGTATCTGTACACTCTGCTGGGGGTGGGAGCTGTGTATCTGTACACTCTGCTGGAGTGGAAGCTGTGCATGTGTACACTCTGCTGGGGGTGGGAGCTGTGTATCTGTACACTCTGCTGGGGGTGGGAGCTGTGTATCTGTACACTCTGCTGGGGGTGGGAGCTGTGTATCTGTACACTCTGCTAGGAGTGGAAGCTGTGTATCTGTACACTCTGCTGGGGGTGGGAGCTGTGTATCTGTACACTCTGCTGGGGGTGGTAGCTGTGTATCTGTACACTCTGCTGGCAGTGGGAGCTGTGTATCTGTACACTCTGCTGGGGGTGGGAGCTGTGTTTCTGTACACTCTGCTGGCAGTGGGAGCTGTGTATCTGTACACTCTTCTAGCAGTGGGAGCTGTGTGTCTGTACACTCTGCTGGCAGTGGGAGCTGTGTATCTGTACACAATTCTGGCAGTGGGAGCTGTGTACCTGTACACTCTGCTGGGGGTGGGAGCTGTGTATCTGTACACTGTGCTGGGAGTGGGAGCTGTGTACTTGTACACTCTGTTGTCAGTGGGAGCTGTGTATCTGTACACTCTGCTGAGGGTGGGAGCTGTGTTTCTGTACACTCTGCTGGCAGTGGGAGCTGTGTATCTGTACACTCTGCTGGGGGTGGGAGCTGTGTATCTGTACACTCTGCTGGCAGTGGGAGCTGTGTATCTGTACACTCTGCTGGGGGTGGGAGCTGTGTATCTGTACACTCTGCTGGGGGTGGGAGCTGTGTATCTGTACACTCTGCTGGGGGTGGGAGCTGTGTATCTATACACTCTGCTGGGGTTGGGAGCTGTGTATCTGTACACTCTGCTAGGTGTGGAAGCTGTGTATCTGTACACTCTGCTGGGGGTGGGAGCTGTGTATCTGTACACTCTGCTGGCAGTGGGAGCTGTGTATCTGTATACTCAGTTGGGAGTGGTAGCTGTGTATCTGTACACTCTGCTGGCAGTGGGAGCTGTGTATCTGTATACTCAGTTGGGAGTGGTAGCTGTGTATCTGTACACTCTGCTGGGAGTCGGAGCTGTGTATCTGTACATTCTGCTGGGAGTGGGAGCTGTGTATTTGTACACTGAGCTGGGAGTGGGAGCTGTGTATCTGTACACTCCGCTGGGATTCGGATCTGTATATCTCTACGTTCTGCTGGGACTGGTAGCTGTGAATCTGTACACTCAGTTGGGAGTGGGAGGGTGTATCTGTACACTCAGTTGGGAGTGGGTGCTGTGTATCTGTACACTCAGTTGGGAGTGGGAGGGTGTATCTGTACACTCAGTTGGGAGTGGGAGCTGTGAATCTGTACACTCAGTTGGGAGTGGGAGGGTGTATCTGTACACTCAGTTGGGAGTCGGAGCTGTGTATCTCTGCACTCTGCTGGGAGTGGGATCTGTGTAGCTCTGCACTCTGCTGGGTGTGGGAGCTGTGTATCTCTGCACTCTGCTGGGAGTGGGAGCTGTGTATCTCTGCACTCTGCTGGGAGTGGGATCTGTGTAGCTCTGCACTCTGCTGGGTGTGGGAGCTGTGTATCTCTGTACTCTGCTGGGAGTGGGATCCGTGTATCTCTGCACTCTGCTGGGTGTGGTAGCTGTGTATCTCTGCACTCTGCTGGGAGTGGGATCTGTGTATCTCTGCACTCTGCTGGGTGTGGGAGCTGTGTATCTCTGCACTCTGCTGGGAGTGGGATCTGTGTAGCTCTGCACTCTGCTGGGAGTGGGATCTGTGTAGCTCTGCACTCTGCTGGGTGTGGGATCTGTGTAGCTCTGCACTCTGCTGGGAGTGGGATCTTTGTATCTCTGCAATCTGCTGGGTGTGGGAGCTGTGTATCTCTGCACTCTGCTGGGAGTGGGAGCTGTGTAGCTCTGCACTCTGCTGGGAGTGGGATCTGTGTAGCTCTGCACTCTGCTGGGAGTGGGATCTGTGTAGCTCTGCACTCTGCTGGGATTGGGATCTGTGTATCTCTGCACTCTGCTGGGAGTGGGATCTGTGTAGCTCTGCACTCTGCTGCGTTTGGGTGCTGTGTATCTCTGCACTCTGCTGGGAGTGGGATCTGTGTAGCTCTGCACTCTGCTGGGTGTGGGAGCTGTGTATCTCTGCACTCTGCTGGGAGTGGGATCTGTGTATCTCTGCACTCTGCTGGGTGTGGTAGCTGTGTATCTCTGCACTCTGCTGGGAGTGGGATCTGTGTATCTCTGCACTTTGCTGTGTGTGGGAGCTGTGTATCTCTGCACTCTGCTGGGAGTGGGATCTGTGTAGCTCTGCACTCTGCTGGGAGTGGGATCTGTGTAGCTCTGCACTCTGCTGGGTGTGGGAGCTGTGTATCTCTGCACTCTGCTGGGAGTGGGAGCTGTGTATCTCTGCACTCTGCTGGGAGTGGGATCTGTGTAGCTCTGCACTCTGCTGGGTGTGGGAGCTGTGTATCTCTGTACTCTGCTGGGAGTGGGATCCGTGTATCTCTGCACTCTGCTGGGTGTGGTAGCTGTGTATCTCTGCACTCTGCTGGGAGTGGGATCTGTGTATCTCTGCACTCTGCTGGGTGTGGGAGCTGTGTATCTCTGCACTCTGCTGGGAGTGGGATCTGTGTAGCTCTGCACTCTGCTGGGAGTGGGATCTGTGTAGCTCTGCACTCTGCTGGGTGTGGGATCTGTGTAGCTCTGCACTCTGCTGGGAGTGGGATCTTTGTATCTCTGCAATCTGCTGGGTGTGGGAGCTGTGTATCTCTGCACTCTGCTGGGAGTGGGAGCTGTGTAGCTCTGCACTCTGCTGGGAGTGGGATCTGTGTAGCTCTGCACTCTGCTGGGAGTGGGATCTGTGTAGCTCTGCACTCTGCTGGGATTGGGATCTGTGTATCTCTGCACTCTGCTGGGAGTGGGATCTGTGTAGCTCTGCACTCTGCTGCGTTTGGGTGCTGTGTATCTCTGCACTCTGCTGGGAGTGGGATCTGTGTAGCTCTGCACTCTGCTGGGTGTGGGAGCTGTGTATCTCTGCACTCTGCTGGGAGTGGGATCTGTGTATCTCTGCACTCTGCTGGGTGTGGTAGCTGTGTATCTCTGCACTCTGCTGGGAGTGGGATCTGTGTATCTCTGCACTTTGCTGTGTGTGGGAGCTGTGTATCTCTGCACTCTGCTGGGAGTGGGATCTGTGTAGCTCTGCACTCTGCTGGGAGTGGGATCTGTGTAGCTCTGCACTCTGCTGGGTGTGGGAGCTGTGTATCTCTGCACTCTGCTGGGAGTGGGATCTGTGTAGCTCTGCACTCTGCTGGGAGTGGCATCTGTGTATCTCTGCAATCTGCTGGGTGTGGGAGCTGTGTATCTCTGCACTCTGCTGGCAGTGGGATCTGTGTAGCTCTGCACTCTGCTGCGAGTGGGAGCTGTGTTTCTCTGCACTCTGCTGGGAGTGGGATCTGTGTAGCTCTGCACTCTGCTGGGTGTGGGAGCTGTGTATCTCTGCACTCTGCTGGGAGTTGGATCTGTGTAGCTCTGCACTCTGCTGGGTGTGGGAGCTGTGTATCTCTGCACTCTGCTGGGAGTGGGATCTGTGTATCTCTGCACTCTGCTGGGAGTGGGATCTGTGTATCTCTGCACTCTGCTGGGAGTGGGATCTGTGTATCTCTGCACTCTGCTGGGAGTGGGATCTGTGTATTTCTGCACTCTGCTGGGAGTGGGATCTGTGTAGCTCTGCACTCTGCTGGGAGTGGGATCTGTGTATCTCTGCACTCTGCTGGGATTGGGATCTGTGTATCTCTGCACTCTGCTGGGAGTGGGATCTGTGTATCTCTGCACTCTGCTGGGAGTGAGAGCTGTGTGTCTCTGCACTCTGCTGGGAGTGAGAGCTGTGTATCTCTGCACTCTGCTGGGAGTGAGAGCTGTGTATCTCTGCACTCTGCTGGGAGTGGGAGCTGTGTATCTCTGCACTCTGCTGGGAGTCGGATCTGTGTAGCTCTGCACTCTGCTGGGAGTGGGAGCTGTGTTTCTCTGCACTCTGCTGGGAGTGGGAGCTGTGTAGCTCTGCACTCTGCTGGGAGTCGGATCTGTGTAGCTCTGCACTCTGCTGGGTGTGGGAGCTGTATATCTCTGCACTCTGCTGGGAGTGGGATCTGTGTAGCTCTGCACTCTGCTGGGTGTGGGAGCTGTGTATCTCTGCACTCTGCTGGGAGTGGGATCTGTGTATCTCTGCACTCTGCTGGGTGTGGGAGCTACGTATCTCTGCACTCTGCTGGGAGTGGGATCTGTGTAGCTCTGCACTCTGCTGGGAGTGGGATCTGTGTAGCTCTGCACTCTGCTGGGTGTGGGAGCTGTGTATCTCTGCATTCTGCTGGGAGTGGGATCTGTGTAGCTCTGCACTCTGCTGGGAGTGGGAGCTGTGTATCTCTGCACTCTGCTGGGAGTGGGATCTGTGTAGCTCTGCACTCTGCTGGGAGTGGGAGCTGTGTATCTCTGCACTCTGCTGGGAGTGGGAGCTGTGTAGCTCTGCACTCTGCTGGGAGTCGGATCTGTGTAGCTCTGCACTCTGCTGGGAGTGGGAGCTGTGTATCTCTGCACTCTGCTGGGGGTGGGAGCTGTGTATCTGTACACTCTGCTGGGGGTGGGAGCTGTGTATCTGTACACTCTGCTGGAGTGGAAGCTGTGCATGTGTACACTCTGCTGGGGGTGGGAGCTGTGTATCTGTACACTCTGCTGGGGGTGGGAGCTGTGTATCTGTACACTCTGCTGGGGGTGGGAGCTGTGTATCTGTACACTCTGCTAGGAGTGGAAGCTGTGTATCTGTACACTCTGCTGGGGGTGGGAGCTGTGTATCTGTACACTCTGCTGGGGGTGGTAGCTGTGTATCTGTACACTCTGCTGGCAGTGGGAGCTGTGTATCTGTACACTCTGCTGGGGGTGGGAGCTGTGTTTCTGTACACTCTGCTGGCAGTGGGAGCTGTGTATCTGTACACTCTTCTAGCAGTGGGAGCTGTGTGTCTGTACACTCTGCTGGGGGTGGGAGCTGTGTATCTGTACACTCTGCTGGCAGTGGGAGCTGTGTATCTGTACACAATTCTGGCAGTGGGAGCTGTGTACCTGTACACTCTGCTGGGGGTGGGAGCTGTGTATCTGTACACTCTGCTGGGGGTGGGAGCTGTGTACCTGTACACCCTGCTGGGGGTGGGAGCTGTGTATCTGTACACTCTGCTGGGTGTGGGAGCTGTGTATCTATACACTCTGCTGGGGTTGGGAGCTGTGTATCTGTACACTCAGTTGGGAGTGGTAGCTGTGTATCTGTACACTCTGCTGGCAGTGGGAGCTGTGTATCTGTACACTCTGCTGGGAGTCGGAGCTGTGTATCTGTACATTCTGCTGGGAGTGGGAGCTGTGTATTTGTACACTGAGCTGGGAGTGGGAGCTGTGTATCTGTACACTCCGCTGGGATTCGGATCTGTATATCTCTACGTTCTGCTGGGACTGGTAGCTGTGAATCTGTACACTCAGTTGGGAGTGGGAGGGTGTATCTGTACACTCAGTTGGGAGTGGGAGCTGTATATCTGTACACTCAGTTGGGAGTGGGAGGGTGTATCTGTACACTCAGTTGGGAGTGGGAGCTGTGAATCTGTACACTCAGTTGGGAGTGGGAGGGTGTATCTGTACACTCAGTTGGGAGTCGGAGCTGTGTATCTCTGCACTCTGCTGGGAGTGGGATCTGTGTAGCTCTGCACTCTGCTGGGTGTGGGAGCTGTGTATCTCTGCACTCTGCTGGGAGTGGGAGCTGTGTATCTCTGCACTCTGCTGGGAGTGGGAGCTGTGTATCTCTGCACTCTGCTGGGAGTGGGATCTGTGTAGCTCTGCACTCTGCTGGGTGTGGGAGCTGTGTATCTCTGTACTCTGCTGGGAGTGGGATCCGTGTATCTCTGCACTCTGCTGGGTGTGGTAGCTGTGTATCTCTGCACTCTGCTGGGAGTGGGATCTGTGTATCTCTGCACTCTGCTGGGTGTGGGAGCTGTGTATCTCTGCACTCTGCTGGGAGTGGGATCTGTGTAGCTCTGCACTCTGCTGGGAGTGGGATCTGTGTAGCTCTGCACTCTGCTGGGTGTGGGATCTGTGTAGCTCTGCACTCTGCTGGGAGTGGGATCTTTGTATCTCTGCAATCTGCTGGGTGTGGGAGCTGTGTATCTCTGCACTCTGCTGGGAGTGGGAGCTGTGTAGCTCTGCACTCTGCTGGGAGTGGGATCTGTGTAGCTCTGCACTCTGCTGGGAGTGGGATCTGTGTAGCTCTGCACTCTGCTGGGATTGGGATCTGTGTATCTCTGCACTCTGCTGGGAGTGGGATCTGTGTAGCTCTGCACTCTGCTGCGTTTGGGTGCTGTGTATCTCTGCACTCTGCTGGGAGTGGGATCTGTGTAGCTCTGCACTCTGCTGGGTGTGGGAGCTGTGTATCTCTGCACTCTGCTGGGAGTGGGATCTGTGTATCTCTGCACTCTGCTGGGTGTGGTAGCTGTGTATCTCTGCACTCTGCTGGGAGTGGGATCTGTGTATCTCTGCACTTTGCTGTGTGTGGGAGCTGTGTATCTCTGCACTCTGCTGGGAGTGGGATCTGTGTAGCTCTGCACTCTGCTGGGAGTGGGATCTGTGTAGCTCTGCACTCTGCTGGGTGTGGGAGCTGTGTATCTCTGCACTCTGCTGGGAGTGGGAGCTGTGTATCTCTGCACTCTGCTGGGAGTGGGATCTGTGTAGCTCTGCACTCTGCTGGGTGTGGGAGCTGTGTATCTCTGTACTCTGCTGGGAGTGGGATCCGTGTATCTCTGCACTCTGCTGGGTGTGGTAGCTGTGTATCTCTGCACTCTGCTGGGAGTGGGATCTGTGTATCTCTGCACTCTGCTGGGTGTGGGAGCTGTGTATCTCTGCACTCTGCTGGGAGTGGGATCTGTGTAGCTCTGCACTCTGCTGGGAGTGGGATCTGTGTAGCTCTGCACTCTGCTGGGTGTGGGATCTGTGTAGCTCTGCACTCTGCTGGGAGTGGGATCTTTGTATCTCTGCAATCTGCTGGGTGTGGGAGCTGTGTATCTCTGCACTCTGCTGGGAGTGGGAGCTGTGTAGCTCTGCACTCTGCTGGGAGTGGGATCTGTGTAGCTCTGCACTCTGCTGGGAGTGGGATCTGTGTAGCTCTGCACTCTGCTGGGATTGGGATCTGTGTATCTCTGCACTCTGCTGGGAGTGGGATCTGTGTAGCTCTGCACTCTGCTGCGTTTGGGTGCTGTGTATCTCTGCACTCTGCTGGGAGTGGGATCTGTGTAGCTCTGCACTCTGCTGGGTGTGGGAGCTGTGTATCTCTGCACTCTGCTGGGAGTGGGATCTGTGTATCTCTGCACTCTGCTGGGTGTGGTAGCTGTGTATCTCTGCACTCTGCTGGGAGTGGGATCTGTGTATCTCTGCACTTTGCTGTGTGTGGGAGCTGTGTATCTCTGCACTCTGCTGGGAGTGGGATCTGTGTAGCTCTGCACTCTGCTGGGAGTGGGATCTGTGTAGCTCTGCACTCTGCTGGGTGTGGGAGCTGTGTATATCTGCACTCTGCTGGGAGTGGGATCTGTGTAGCTCTGCACTCTGCTGGGAGTGGCATCTGTGTATCTCTGCACTCTGCTGGGTGTGGGAGCTGTGTATCTCTGCACTCTGCTGGCAGTGGGATCTGTGTAGCTCTGCACTCTGCTGCGAGTGGGAGCTGTGTTTCTCTGCACTCTGCTGGGAGTGGGATCTGTGTAGCTCTGCACTCTGCTGGGTGTGGGAGCTGTGTATCTCTGCACTCTGCTGGGAGTTGGATCTGTGTAGCTCTGCACTCTGCTGGGTGTGGGAGCTGTGTATCTCTGCACTCTGCTGGGAGTGGGATCTGTGTATCTCTGCACTCTGCTGGGAGTGGGATCTGTGTATCTCTGCACTCTGCTGGGAGTGGGATCTGTGTATCTCTGCACTCTGCTGGGAGTGGGATCTGTGTAGCTCTGCACTCTGCTGGGAGTGGGATCTGTGTATCTCTGCACTCTGCTGGGATTGGGATCTGTGTATCTCTGCACTCTGCTGGGAGTGGGATCTGTGTATCTCTGCACTCTGCTGGGAGTGAGAGCTGTGTGTCTCTGCACTCTGCTGGGAGTGAGAGCTGTGTATCTCTGCACTCTGCTGGGAGTGAGAGCTGTGTATCTCTGCACTCTGCTGGGAGTGGGAGCTGTGTATCTCTGCACTCTGCTGGGAGTCGGATCTGTGTAGCTCTGCACTCTGCTGGGAGTGGGATCTGTGTTTCTCTGCACTCTGCTGGGAGTGGGAGCTGTGTAGCTCTGCACTCTGCTGGGATTCGGATCTGTGTAGCTCTGCACTCTGCTGGGTGTGGGAGCTGTATATCTCTGCACTCTGCTGGGAGTGGGATCTGTGTAGCTCTGCACTCTGCTGGGTGTGGGAGCTGTGTATCTCTGCACTCTGCTGGGAGTGGGATCTGTGTATCTCTGCACTCTGCTGGGTGTGGGAGCTACGTATCTCTGCACTCTGCTGGGAGTGGGATCTGTGTAGCTCTGCACTCTGCTGGGAGTGGGATCTGTGTAGCTCTGCACTCTGCTGGGTGTGGGAGCTGTGTATCTCTGCATTCTGCTGGGAGTGGGATCTGTGTAGCTCTGCACTCTGCTGGGAGTGGGAGCTGTGTATCTCTGCACTCTGCTGGGAGTCGGATCTGTGTAGCTCTGCACTCTGCTGGGAGTGGGAGCTGTGTATCTCTGCACTCTGCTGGGAGTGGGAGCTGTGTAGCTCTGCACTCTGCTGGGAGTCGGATCTGTGTAGCTCTGCACTCTGCTGGGAGTGGGAGCTGTGTATCTCTGCACTCTGCTGGGAGTGGGATCTGTGTAGCTCTGCACTCTGCTGGGTGTGGGAGCTGTGTATCTCTGCACTCTGCTGGGAGTGGGATCTGTGTATCTCTGCACTCTGCTGGGTGTGGGAGCTACGTATCTCTGCACTCTGCTGGGAGTGGGATCTGTGTAGCTCTGCACTCTGCTGGGAGTGGGATCTGTGTAGCTCTGCACTCTGCTGGGTGTGGGAGCTGTGTATCTCTGCATTCTGCTGGGAGTGGGATCTGTGTAGCTCTGCACTCTGCTGGGTGTGGGAGCTGTGTATCTCTGCACTCTGCTGGTAGTGGAATCTGTGTATCTCTGCACTCTACTGGGAGTGGGAGCTGTGTATCTCTGCACTCTGCTGGGAGTGGGAGCTGTGTATCTCTGCACCCTGCTGGGAATGGGTGCTGTGTATCTCTGCACTCTGCTGGGAATGAGTGCTATATATCTCTGCATTCTGCTGGGAGTGGGAGCTGTGTATCTCTGCACTCTGCTGGGAGTGGGAGCTGTGTATCTCTGCACTCTGCTGGGAGTGGGAGCTGTGTATCTCTGCACTCTGCTGGGAGTGGGAGCTGTGTATCTCTGCACTCTGCTGGGAGTGGGAGCTGTGTATCTCTGCACTCTGCTGGGAGTGGGATCTGTGTATCTCTGCACTCTGCTGGGAGTGGGAGCTGTGTATCTCTGCACTCTGCTGGGAATGGTATCTGTGTATCTCTGCACTCTGCTGGGAGTGGGAGCTGTGTATCTCTGCACTCTGCTGGGAGTGGGTGCTATGTATCTGTGCATTCTGCTGACAATGCCTTTGAACATTCTGAAATTGTATTTAACTTCCCATCCGAGACTATGCAAGACTCCCCATTTCCCTTAACCAAGGACACTCCCATCAGGACATTACTGCCCCTTGGACACTCCAACTCAGGGATAGCCCTGTCTATAAAATGAGCTTGGGATCTAGAAGTCGGAGTTCTGCTGACTGGACTAAGCCACCCAGTGTTTGGCTGATTCCTACCTCTCTATCTCCCTTTTCCAGAATTACTGAGGCCATTCAAAGCATCCTAATCTCCACCTAACAGGGGGGCTCTTTCTGATTTGTGTTTCTCAGTAGAGAAGGAACTTGCATTTATGCTGTATTTTTCATAGCTTCAGGATATTCCAAATGGGGTTGCCAACCCTCCTGGATGGGCCTGGAGCCTCCAGGAATTGAAGATCAACTCTAGGATATTTCTATGTGCAATCCTGGAGAAAAATCATCAGGATATTAAAAAAATTGGTGGCTTATTTTGTCATTTTCTTTGAACATTTCTCTTTACCAGATATGAAAATATTAAAAATGTGGCGTAGGAAGACAATATGTCACAAGGATGGATGTGTTGGTGGCGAATGGTTGGAGCAGGGGGAAAAGTCATGTGATGAAGCCTCCAGGAATACATTTAATCACAGTTGGCAAAGCAAGTCCCAAAATGCTTCACAACCAATGAAGTACTTGTGAAGTGCAGTCACTGTTGTAATGTAGGAAATGTAGCAGCTATGTTGTATCTCGCACCAAGCAAGATCCCACAACAACAACGTTTTAATGACCAGATAATCTGTTTCAGTGATGTGGGATAGGGTATAAATATTAGCCCAGGTGTTGCTAGGAAAAGCTTTTTGTGTACAGCACTGGCCTCCTTATTTAAAGAAAGATGTAAATGTGTTAGAAGAAGTTCAGAGAAGGTGTACTAGACTAATACCAGGAATGGGCGGGTTTTCTCATGAAGAAAGGTTGGACAGGTTAGGCTTGTATCCAATAAAGTTTAGAAGAGTAACAGGCAACTTAATTGAAACTTTAAGATCCTGAGGGGTCTTGACAGGGTGGATGTGGAGAGGATGTTTCCTCTTGTGGGAAAATCTAGAACTAGGGGGTCACTGTTTAAAAATAAGTGGTTGCTCATTTAAGACAGAGATGAGGGAGAAGTTTTTCTCTCAGTGAGTCATGAGTCTCTGGAACTCTCTTCCTCAAAAGGCAGTGGAAGCAGAGTCTTTGAATATTTTTAAGGCAGAGCTAGATAGATTCTTGATTAACAAGGGGGTGAAAGATTATTGGGTGTAGGTGGGAATGTGGGGTTAAGGTTAGAATCAGATCAGCCGTGATCTTATTGAATGGCGGAGCAGGCTCAAGGGGAAGAGTAGCCTACTCCTGCTCCTAATTCGTTTGTTCGTATTTACCAATTGGTTAGGATCCGGAATGCATGGCCTGAGAGTGTGGCAAATTGTGGCTTTCAAAAGAGAATTGGATAATTATCTGAAGAGAAAATTTTGCAGGGCTACAGGGAAAGGGCAAGAGGAGTAGGTCTAGCTGAACTGTTCTTGCAGCGTACTGGCTTGAGTGCAAATGGGCTGAATGGCCACCCTCTGTGCTGTCACCATTCTATGATTCTATCATCCAAAAGACAGCATCTGCAACAGTACCACTCTCCCTCTGCACTGCACTGGGAGGGGTCAGCCTGAACTTCTGTGGTTAAGTCTTTAGAGTGGAAGGTGAACCAATAACCTTCTGACTCAGGGATAAATGTGCCTACTCACTGAGCCACACCTGACACTGCAGGTGGTCCTGACACACTGAGACAGTGCGGATCTTAACCTGTTTTCTCAAAGTTGCTGGCATTGTACAGAGTAGCTGAATTTGGATTCAGCCTGGTTTTCACCTAAGTTAGTGCAGAGCTAACAGAATCACAGCTATTGGCAGGTTTAATTAAGTCTGAATGGATGTGTGAAGGCTGTGACAGAGCAGTGATTAATATACATCAGGACTCCCAGCAATTATTGACACCTCTCAGTGGCAAAACCATTATTCTAAGCAAACAAAGAGTGAGAGACACAGAGGGTGACCTTCTATTGGATATGGATTGATCGCAATGCTGCCTTCACATCATGTGCTCCCCAGTCAACAAGCTGCAAATCACAATCATTGTGTGTCACGTAATAGATAGCACTGCACTGTAGGGCTGGACAGACATCTCACAGGCCCTTTCAGTGAACACACACAAAAGGATCATGCCATATATGCAGGGAGACAGGGGCAGAGAAAGATAGGGACAGAGCAGAAAGCGAGAGAGATGGAGCAAAGCAGGGACAGAGAGAGAGAAGGAGAGAGACAGGGAAAGGCAGGAACAGAGAGAGAGAGGAAAAGGAACAGAGACAGGTGGAGAAAGAGACAGAGAGAGGCATGGATAGAGAGGGAGAGAGAGAAGCAAGGAGAAACTCTCGAAGGGGGAGAACAAAAGATGCAGGAAAAGAGACACTGACAGAGGAGAGTGAGAGAAAGACAGGAAGAATGACAAAGCTGCATAGACAGAGAGAGGGACAGAAAATAGAGAGAAACAGAGACAGTCAAAGATAGACAGGAAAAAAGACAAGGAGAGAATGTAACAGAAGGAGACACATACATGCTCAATCATCTACACTGTTGAATTATTTTAACATTTTAAACGCCTTGAGCAGATCATCCCTCAACTTTCTATACTCAAGGAGATATAAGCCAAATTTATGCAACACACACAGATACGCACATACGTGCAGACACGAGCAGACGCACACAAACAAACACAGACAGAGACAGACACACAGACATGCAGGCCCAGATTTTCGCCATGGCGGAGAGGTTCTCTGTCATGGTGAAAATGGTGGACGAGCCCGGAAATCCAAGTCCCACCTCCGAACACGGTACTTCCTATTTTTGCAGGTGTGGGACTAAACTTGGGCCAGGGTTCATGCATGCACAGTTTACAGAGGCAGCTGGCCATTTAAATCACCAGCTGCCTCTACCAAGGTGGGATTTTGGTAGGCCAGGAGCGTGAAACCCAAGTGTGCAGATTAGACTAGGTAAGAGCTAGTCTAAAGTTAATGGATTCATTTGGGTAAGCAGGATACCCCTTTGGAGGGGTAAAGTACCTCTAAAGATATGGTCCTGACACACCTTTGGGAGAGGTAAGACACCCTTTGGGATGGATAAGGCACCCTTTGGGTTCGGTGGGCATCCCTCGGGAGAAGTAAGGTGCCCTTTGGGATTGTCAAAAGCAAACATGATTGTACAAATGCATAAACTCATTGGAACTGTCAATGAACAGTCAAGTTATCAAAGAACTGTCAAAGAATTGCCAAAGTTGTCAAAGAACTGTCAAAGCTGCCAAAGCACTTCGAACTTTCAAAGCTGTGAAAGAAATGTCAAAGCTGTCAATGCTATCAAAGAACTATCAAAGCTGTCAAAGACTTGTCAAAGTATACTTGGTGAATTGACATAGAGGGGATTAGGCAAAGGGTCATGGTAGGTGAGCATGGTTGGCATAGGGGGTTTGAGGGCCATGGGGTGGGTAGAGGGCATTGGTTGGCATAAGCAGTATGAGAGGCCATGGGGGAATGTGTGGGGGTTATGAGGTAACGTGGATGGGGCATCGGGAGTGCGTGGGGCAGAGTGAGGGGTGAGGGCTGGAGGGCTGTCTTTTTATTCATTTTTTATTGAATTCAACGAAGTGCCAGAGCACAGAGGCAGGTCTTCTGGCCAGCCCACCTCCGCACCCGTCAGCCTGCACACACAATCCAGGGGCAGAAGACCAGACTTCAAATTCAGCCCGCCACCCCCCGGAATGAAAAGCAGAAATGTGGATGGCCATTTTTAAATATTTTTAAATGTCAGGTTTGCAGAGCTGGGAATTCTCCTGTCTCTGCACAAAAGAACCGGCAGCAAAACTCTGCATCACAGATACACGCACACTGACATAGGCAGACGCAGACTCTAACAAACAGGCCAAGAGAAGACTTTTTAGCTATACAAGGATTCTAGAATTCATACAGCATGGCTGCAAGGAATACAAAGCCAATGTTTTAAATTGTAATGTTTAGATTTAACTAGTTCCCACGTACAGACATTAGTCAGCAACATGCAGGTGGATAAATGCACACTAACTCAGCACTTGTCTGACTACAGTTCAGTTAGCAGGTTATGGATATGAGACCATGCTGCTCTCATAATCACTTTCACAAAATAACTGTAACATAAAAACACAGGGAGAGAGATTCATGGACACACACGTCTTAAGTAAAAATAATTCAAAAAATGTTTCATTTTACCTTTTTCCAGCTAACTGTAATTGAAAAGAAATACTTGACTGACTTACAAGGGAGATCTTCCAAGAAGAAATGGATGTCTTTGCACCTGTGATAACTGCAACCGACAAAAGGAAGGAGTAGGAAATGCAGGGACATTTAATGGCATAAATTACCACACCTCAAAACATTGAAGGTGAGAAATTGTTGAGTGAATGTGCTCACATTGAGCTGTGTTTGGTGTGTGACCAGGTTTGTCACACAGACCATCCACAGAGCAAGGCCTCAGGCATCCCTCGGGTCACTAAGATACAGCTTGTGGACTTTGTTAATTTTTGAATATCATTGGCCAATAAGAAGCTAAAGAAAATGAGCCAGACCTACAATCTTGTCTGATTGCCCAATCAATGGTTTAATTGCATTCCTTGTACAGTCCTCCCACAAGTATTGAGTGACAGTATAATTATATTCTAACCACATGTTAATACACTGTAGTGGGTGGCTGAGATGCCCATTTCTTACAGTCAGGCCTTCCTCTTCCAAGGTTAACTTTTCTGATCATCAAGATGCCTGAAAAGGTTTATTCCACAAGTGCTGTACTTCTCCCAATATCTTACTGTGGCTACAACTAATATTTCTCATACAGAGCAATGTTGGAACATGGGCTGCTACATCACAGCTGGTTACTGAGGTAGAATCTATAATATCATTTGAAAGGGAATTTTCTAAATATTTGAAAGGATGATTCTAAGAAGAGTCAATAAGTGATCAGCGAAATAGGAGTAGATGAGACCTACATTTGAAGAGTTGGCACCAGAACAGGCAATTTTGCTACAATAATAAGTGCAAGGAGCTCATGGACCTCTTTGTCACTGAAATTGGAACCACCTGATTAGCTGTCTCAGCCATATCCCTCCCTTCCACTAGCCCACCTGGACAAACTTCCCCCAAAGCTTGCCTCTCCCCAAGCCCCGAACTCACATTTTTCTATAGTTTCTCTCCTATCTCCCTTTGTCCGCTCTGAGCTCATCTTGTCTCTGAGACCCACCTCCTGCTACCTCAACCTCAATCCAACTTAACTGTTGAATACCCAACTTCCCCTCCTGGTCTCCATGTTAGTCAATAATGTTAATGGTTCCCTATTTTCAGGTATCCCATTTTCCTTTAAATCTACCATCATCACTTCCCTCTTCAAACAACCAAACCTTAATTCCACTGTCCCAGTAAACAATCTACAACATCCCTTTCCAAATTCTTGGAATGTGGTGTTGCCTCCCAAATCCATCCCCATCTTTCCTGGAACTTCATTCTTGAATCTTTCCAATCAGGTTTCCGCCCCTGCCACAGTGCCAAAATAGCACTTACCAAAGTCACAAATGACAAACTATGTGACTGTAACAAAGCTAAGCTTTCCCTCCGTGTCCTCTTTGACATGGTTGACACAGCACCCTCCTCCAACACCTCTGCATTATCATCCAACTGGGTGGGACTGCACTCACTTAGTTCCATTCTTGTCTATCTAATCATGGCCTTAGCATTACTTGCAATGGTTTCTCTTCCTGCTTCCGCACCATTACCTCTGGTGTGCCCCAAGGATCTATCATTGGCTTCCTTCTACTTTCCATCTACATGCTGCTCCTCGATGATATCGTCCAAAAGCGCATCCAAAAGCCTCGCATTTGAGCCTCTCGAAATTCTCGCAGCTGACAAAGACTGAGTGGTTAAGCAAAATACGACAGATGCTGGAAATATGAAATAAAAACAGAAAATGCTGGAAAAACTCAGCAGGTCTGGCAGCATCTGTGGAGAGAGAGACAGAGTCAACATTTTGAGTCTGTATGGCTCTTCTTCAGAGCTAAAGAGAGGAAGAAATGTGATGATTTTTATGCTGTTTAAGAGGGACTTGAGCAGGTGAAGCAAAATAGGAGATCAGGGATGGGTGGGAGCTCAAGAGAGATTTGACAAAGATGTCACGTACACAAGACAAAAAGAGTGTTAATGGTAGTGTTAAAGACTAAAGAAGGTGCTGATAGGGGCATAAAGGTAAGATAGCAGAATGTGTTAATAGCAGAACAAGGGTCAGAGCTCTGTGAAAGCAAAACATAAGAACACGTGACAGATGGCCCTGTGGGGAGGGGATGTTGGGGAAAGCAGCACAGACAGGCTGAAGGAAATATGCAAGCATGTGTCGGGGGATGGGGGGTGCAAGGCAGCACACACAAACTGAAGGAAATACTCAAGCACATGCTGGGGGTGATGGGGGGAGGTGGAAGTGAGTGAAGCGGCCACGCATTTGGAAAGGCTTGTCAAAAGTGAGCATTCTTCCGCAGCTGAGACTGTTCAGCTGCAGCTCCATTGATATGCTTGGAGTCAGGCCTCTGAAGATTTTCTGCCCACTCAAGCAATGCAAAGGCATGGAAGTGCCACTGAATGCTCCAGAACTTTTCACTCCTCAGGCACAGACTGCAAATTAATGTGCGTTTTAGGGAACAGCAGCACAACTGGCCAACTTGCGAAAACTGGTCATGGTGCAGTCACAGGAGGTGCTCACAGCCCCTTGCAATGTCTTTATTAAGGTTTGGAACAGTATCCATTATGGTTCAAGCTAACAGTGCAGCCTTGCAGTGTGGGTTAGGAGAATGCCTGCGCCTGAGCTAAGAGCACAGAATGCAGTCCAGTGGCTGAAGTTGCTGCCAATAGGTCCAGGGAGTGGGGCGGAGGTGGGCGGGGTTTCGGATAGCCAATGAGTGCACTACACACTGGCCATCCAAGTGGTGGCCAGAGCTTTCCTGCATGCATGAAGGGGCCTTCAGGCTTAACCAAGAGAGGCTCTTACTACACCTCTGCTAACCCATGCGACTCTTGCTTTGATCTGGCAGGAGGAGAACATCAGGATCATGGAGCCTGGCGATTTTACGGTATGCCTCATGGCTTACATGGTGCAGAGAAGAAGAAGAGCACAGCGGAGCCACCTGACTCGGCAAAGGGAGGAGCACCTGCCTCAAGATGAAGAGGTGGCAGGGCCTGCTGTGCACGCAGCTGAAGATGCACAGTGAGCCATAGCTTGTAGGTGTCTCGCTAGGTGCAGGGTCTATAGACGGTGCGAGTCATTCCCTCAGATGACAGAATCAGTGTCGCCCACAGGTCTGCGCACAATTCCGAGGGAGCATCTACGACTCCCACACCCTTAGCAGGTCTCAGATCCCTGACATCTTCCAGGGTCCAGAGAGGCTGCAGTGTTGGCTCCTCAGGGATAAGGGCTTACCACAGAGGACATGACTGAGGACACCTATCAGGCGGCCTCAGACTGCAGCAGAGTGACGGTACAACAAGGCTCATGCTGCGACCCGCACTTTGGTGGAGCAAACTAGACATTTGGAAAATGAGGTTCTGGTACCTTGACAGGTCTGGTGGAGCCCTGCAATACACTCCCCAGAGGGTGTTGCACATCATCGTCACTTGCTGCGTGCTCCACAACCTGGTGCTGCAAAGTGGGGAGGACTGGCTGAGGAGGAGATGGAAGAGCTGCCTGTCTCCTCCGATGAGGAGGACATCCAAGGGGATGATGGTGATGAGGTCCTTGAAGGCAAGGATGCCAGCGATGAGGCCATCGCACTGCCAGGCAAAGCAGGCAGGCTTGTGAGGCCCTAATAGCCATAAGATTGGTGGAAGATGATGATGAGATGCAGTGAGGACAGTCCTGACATCCTCACCTTGCATCTGTGAACGTTTGACTCCTGTGTGGCTGAAGGCAGAGCACATACCCTCAGTGCTCAGGCTCATGTCATGGAGACACAATGGAGGCCCTAATAGTCACTAGATTCCAGGAGGATGATGACGACATGCAGTGAGGACACTCCATAGATCTTCACATAGCCTCTGTAGATGTCTGACTCCTGTCTAGCTGAGGGCAGCTCGCTTACACTCTGTGATCAGGGTCATATCTTGGAGATGCAGCCGTGAAACTTTAAATACAGCTGATCCTTTGTCAGCCTTCAGCACCTGTCCCCTTCAGGAGCGCAGTGTCACTGGTCTCAGATGCTGAAGTGATGGGGACCAGTCCCACCTCAAAAGTGCTGAGAGCACACAGAGAGAATGATGGAACTCTGTGACGCCTGCTCATGACATTCTGGCAGCAATGACCAGCACCGTTGAGGTGCAGGCTTCAGTAACATGTCCAGTTACACGCTGCACAGGGAAGAGGCCCTGGACTGAGACACCTGCCTTTATCTTGTGCAGGAACCAATGTTTCACATCTGAGTGACATGAACACTGCTCATCATAACAAGGAGCCATAGGCAAGGAAAAGTTTATTTACAACAGTGAACATTATGTACAAGTGATTAACACTTGTGCCCAGGCTGTGTAACTACATCTTCTTAACCTTCCTAACCCTGCCGCTATGTCTTGGTGCTCTTCTGACCTCCACAGCGAAGGTGGAGGCAGCCTGCTGACTGCTACACCCTGTCTTTGATTACCTTGACAGGCGTCCTCTCAAGGGCCAAGACTTGAAGGGCCCTGGCCTGCTTTCGGGGTCCTGCTGTGTGGCATTAGCACCCTCCTCAGCCTGTGGAGTTGGAGCTGTTGGGATCACAGGAAGAAAGGATTAGGATGGGCCGGACACTCCCAGAGCCACCTGGGTAGATGGTCTCAGGGTGTGCACCTGCTGATCCTCCTCCCTATGGGTGCCCAAGAGCCCCTGGCTGACTCCTTGAGAGGAAGGGGCAGCTGGAGTGAGCTCAAGATCATGTTGGTACTGATGGATGCCTACAAGTGCCTCAGTGATGGAGTGCAGCTCCTGCAGCAGTGCAGGACCAATGTCCTGCACCAAGGTAGCCATGGTTGTTGCCATTCTACCAGTGTTGACCTCAGTGCTTTGGCAATGTCAGCGCTATCACCTCAGACTGAAGGCAGAGGGACTCCTCCATTGTGCCTTGCAATCTGAGGAGTGCAGCGGACATCCCCTTCCTGATGTTCCCGAGCTTGTCTTTGCAGCTCCAGCAACTGAGACATAATCAAGTCCAGAGGCTCCTCATCTGATTCAGACTCAGCAGATTTTTGGCCTCCGGCAGTCCTCCGACTGCCAGGAACCTGGGAAGTCCCTGCCACTTCCTGTTGTGGATCAGACAGAGCGATGTGCTCACCAGATTGTGACCCCGATGCTGTTCTAGAACTAAATCCCACTGAGGTGTGTGTCTCTGCACTGGCAGAGGGTGTTGGTGAGCGCTGTGACAGGTCTTCAATTAGGGTGTCATCACATTCCTCTTCTGAGGTGTCTTCAGGACATGAGTCGAGGACCTGGCTTGTGCGCTCCGTCAATTGCTTCCCAGATGTGCCTGCGAAAGCAAGGAGAGATAATTAGTACATGGCAGGGGACAACAGAACAGGGGAACTGACTCACAGCATGGTTGTCTGGTGGATCTTGCACTACCGGATCCTTACTTGGTTGTGCACCGCCAACCTCATCATCAACACAGGAGCAGTCCAAATCGACACCAGCCAGCTCAGTGACTCTATTTTCAAAGTCTGTGAGGACCTTGATGTTGGGCATTCCCCTAGCAGTCTGCGACCTCTCCCTTTTACTGTGTGCCAGCATGAATATAGATGGAGAGAGTATATGCAGGACGCCTACCAGGCCAGATAATAAGGATGCCTGGCATGTGTGGGTGGTGAGTGTTGCCATGGAAGGGTTAAGGACACAATCCACAGGGCAAATGAAGGTGTGTGAAAGTGAGTGGTGATGTCCCTTGAACTGGCAGTGAGTGAGATCCCTGTGATGTGTGATGGGTTTGTTAGTGCCTGAGTTGAGAGTGATGAGATGCGTGACTTACCCTGGCAGAATGAGGAGATCATTCACCCTCTTTCAGCACTGGGTGGCTGTCTTCTTTTGCAGGAAGTTGGCGCTGACCATTGCCTCCCATGCTGGATTGGTAATCTTGCTTGCTGGTCTTCGCCCAGACCAGGGGTAGGGGACTTCACAGTGAACCTCCACAGCATCCAATAGGCACCCCAGGAAGCCACCGCAAAATTTGGGGGCAACATGTTTCCTCGTTTTGGCAGCAATGACTTTGCAGCAGCTTCCAATGCCCATGAAAGTGCCAGCTCTGTACAGGCGTGCCCTTTAAATATGGCGCCCGGATTACTGCAGGCCTGAGGTGACAGTGGGGCAGGTGACTTAGAGGCTGCCCCGGCAACAGCCTGGCGTGTTTCCCATGAATGTATTATTAATGAGGTGGGGCATGCCCGGAATGGGACGAAACAGCTCAAAAAGCCGCCATTATGGCCAGCGAGTAAAATGCCCTTTTTCTTGCCTGCTACTGAACTTTGAGGAAATCTGGGACAATTCCGCCCTATGTCTTTAATCTCCTCCAACCCCACAAGCTTCCAAGACATCTGTGCTCATCTAATGATCACTTTCTGAGCATCTTCGATTTTAGTTGCTCCATCATCGGTGGTCATGCCTTCAGCTGCCTAGGCCCCAACTCTGGAATTTTTTTCCTTACACCGCTCTGCCTCTCTACTTTGCCCCTCTCCTTGTGTTTGACCAAACCTTTGGTCATTTGACCTAATATCTCCTTATGTGACTTGGTGTCATATTTTGTTTTATAATTCTCCGGTGATGTGCCTTGAGATGTTTTATTACATTAAAGGCACAGTATAAATATAGGTTGTCGTTGCTGTTGAAAGGTCTCCTTCTGTACTATAACTTTTTTGACAGCATAGAGAAGAAAGATCTTGCATTTTTAAAGGGAGCTTTGTTCTGCATTAAACCATGCTGACATGTCATTGACATTATTAATTTTGATGAGCCTGCTTAGAGAAACATACTGGGGGACTGCACAGAACTGAAGGCGAACAAAGTAAATCCTCACTATTCACTGACCAAATTCCCTAATACCTTCGCTACTGGACCATTTCCAGCCGCTCTCCATAGTCATTATTCTTCCTCCTTCCCTCTTTGACCATATTTGGCATGCTGTGTGTAGTTCTGAAGAACCTGTCTTCAAAAGGATCTTGAAGGGATGGAGAAAGTTCAGAAAGGTATGTGAATGAATGTGGGATTCAAAGCTGATAAGTTGGATAGATCTATCAAACTGAATTTGTTCTCATTAGAGAATGGAAGATTAAGAGGGACGATGATTCATGTTTTCATGATACAGAGAGATAGGGATAATGGGGATTCGGGCAACATCATCTGTGATCAGAGAACCAAAGATACAAGGGCAAAGTCTGCAGCTTCAAAGGAAATGAGAGTTTTTTTTACATTCCCCAATGAATATCAGAACATAGAATAGTCTGTCAGCAAAATGAAAACAATCCTTATACAAAGGGCCTGGGTGAATGTCTGGTTCAAAACAGGACTGAAGGAGGGAGGATTAAGTACAGAAAGAGATGGTCAAATACTCTATGAAACACTGCAGCTCAAGTGTTGTTCAGACCATGGGGATGCAACTAGTCAGAGTCAATACCTATAGATTGTAATGTTACTGGCACCTTCCTGCCTGCCAATCTAGGCTAGATCATCATGACCCCTTGGCAATGATGGAGAATGCTCGGCCTCTTTTGTGAAAGGGCTGACAGTTTCCAGGAAAAGGAAAGAGGGACTTACATTTCTGCAGCATCTCAAATGAAGTCAGGAGGTCCCAAAGCATTTTATAAGCAGTTAAGCACTTTTTGAGGTGTAGTTTTTATTCAGTCGTGGGATATGAGCATTGATGTCGCCCAGCATTTATTGCCCATTGGTAAATGCTCTTGCGAAGGTGGGGGTGATCTGCCTTCTTGAACCTCTGAAGTCAATGTGGTGTAGGTATACCCACGGTGCTGCTGCTGGAGGGGGTGTGGAGGGTGGAGTTCTAGGATTTTGACCCAGCAACAGTCAAGGAATGGCGATATTGCTCCAAGACAGGATAATGTTTAACTTAGAGGGGGACTTTGGGGTGGTACCTGCCATCCCTGTTTTTCTAGGCAGTAGCAGTCATGAGCTTGGGAGGTACTGTTAAAAGAGCCTTGGCGAGTTGCTGCAGTGCATCATGTATATAGTACACACTGCTGCCATTGTGTGTCGGTGGTTGAGAGAGTGAATGTTTAACATGGTAGATGGGGTGCCAATCAAGCAGGCTATCTTGTCCTGGATGGTGTTCAGTTTCCTTAGTGTTGTTGGAGCTGCACTCATCCAGGCAAGTGGAGAGTATTCTATCACATCATCTCACTAGATGATGGGCAGGCTTTGAGAGTCAGGAGATGAACTATTCACCACAGACTTCCAAGCGACTGACCTGCTCTTGGAGCCACAGTATTTATATGGCTGGTCCAATTAAGTTTCTTGTCAACGGTATTCCCCAGAATGTTGATAGTGTAAGTTTCAGCGATGGTAATGCCATTGAATGTTAAAGGGAGAAGGTTAGATTCTCTCTTGCTGGAAATGGTCATTGCCTGGCACTTATGTGGCATAAATGCTACTTGCCACTTATCAGCCCAAGCCTGGATATTGTCCAGGTCTTGCTGCATATGGACATGGACTGCTTTGGTATCTCAAGAGTCGCGAATGATACTGAACACTTTGCAGTCATCAGCAAGCAACACCACTTCTGACCTTATGATGGAAGGAAAGTCATTGATGAAGCAGCTGAAGATGGTTGGGCCTAGGACACTACCCTGAGGAAGTCTTATACTGATATCTTGGGGCTGAGATGATGGGCCTCCAACAACCACAATCATTTCCTTTATGCTAGGTATGACTCCAGCCTTTGGAGAGCTTTTCCCCTGATTCTCATTGAATTCAATTTTAATGGGGGTCCTTGATGCCACACTTGGTCAAATGTTGCCTTGATGACAGGAGCAGTTACTCTCACCTCACCTCTGAAGTTCAGCAACTTTGTCCATATTTGGATCAAGGCTGTAATGAGATTTGGAGCCGGTGGTAATGTAGGAAATGCAGCAGTCACTTTGCACACAACAAGGTTATACCAGCAATGCAGGCAGTTTCAAATAATCTTCTTTCTAATGATATTGGTGAGGGATTGGCCAGCAGACCAGCAAGAACTCCACTTCTGCTCCACTTCAAGTTATGCCTTGGGTTCTTTTACATCGATTTGAGGGGGAAGACATCTCATCTGAAAGATTGCACCTCCATCAGTACAGTGGTCCCTCAGAGCTACCCCTCCAATAGTGCAGCACTACCCTCAATTGTGCCCACTGAAGGTGAAGTGCTCCCTCAGTACTGCCCCTGAAAGTGCAGTGTTCTTCAACATATTTCCCCTCTGAGGGCACAGCGCTCGCCAGAACAGAACTTCTGGCAGTGCTGTGCTCCCCCAGTACTCCTCTTCTGACAATGTAGCACTCCCCCAGTACTCCTCCCTGAATGTGCATTGCTCCCTCAGCACTGATCCTCTGCCAGTGCTGTGCTTCCTCAGTACTGCCCCCAGATGGTGCTGTGCTCTGTTAGTACTGTCCCTCCAACAATGCAGAACTCCTTCAGGACATCCCCCCTGACAGAGCTGTGATTCACAGGACTGATGCTGGGGGATATTAGCCGTTCTATGGCCTCAAGTTTTAGCAGGTGCCAATGTTATTCAGCAGCTGCCCTGAGGGGTGAGATAACACTTGCTCACCTCTGGTTGTGAGCTGCTTCCACATAAGGGAGAAAATTTTGGTGTCTGCATGTCATCACAGAGAATCCAGCTCAGGTGTCGAGAGCATTGCCTAATGGGGGTGAAAACAGATGCAGGGAATGAACCAAAGGCCATGTGACTCTTCACTGTTTCCCTGTAAGCCTAGTGTGAGTTAAAAAAACACTTGGCGGAGGAGGAGGAGGAAGAAAATTTAGAGGAAATTGAGACACTCCGTGTACATTGGTGGTGGATGCTGATGTTGTTTGATGTAGTGAGGGCATAGAAGCAGAACTTAGGAAAGTACTCCTGTTACAGGAAATAGCTGTCTCCTCTAACCTTGTCTGTTCTGGAACGGTCAGTGAACTTGTTCCTGCATTGAGTGTTTGTGTGGGTTGTGGCTTATAAGGGGTGGGAGGTGGCTGGTGTTGGCACTCACTGTCAAGGCCCCATCTTTCATAAGGTCTGGTTCATGCACTCTATGGATCTCCCTCCCTTGGGCCAAAATATTGGGTCCTGCTTTGGTGAGTTAAAAAGAGCAGCACCTCAAGTAAAGGCTGTCAAATGTTTGGGCTCAGGGCCCTGAGCACCTGCCTCAGATATTGCAGTGAGGCATCTTGTTACAGACACAATACTGGCTCCACCCACACCTACTATTAACTGCCTCATTGCACTATCACAGACCCTGGTGTGAGTGCTCTGCCCCACTATCACAGACCCTGGTGTGAGTGCTCTGCCCCACTATCACAGACCCTGGTGTGAGTGCTCTGCCCCCACTATCACAGACCCTGGTGTGAGTGCTCTCCCCTCTCCCCCCACCATCACAGACCCTGGTGTGAGTGCTCTCCCCTCTGCCCCACTATCACAGACCCTGGTGTGAGTGCTCTCCCCTCTCCCCCCACTATCACAGACCCTGGTGTGAGTGCTCTCCCCTCTCCCCCCACTATCACAGACCCTGGTGTGAGTGCTCTCCCCTCTCCCCCCACTATCACAGACCCTGGTGTGAGTGCTCTGCCCCACTATCACAGACCCTGGTGTGAGTGCTCTCCCCTCTCCCCCCACTATCACAGACCCTGGTGTGAGTGCTCTGCCCCACTATCACAGACCCTGGTGTGAGGCTCTCCCCTCTCCCCCCACTATCACAGACCCTGGTGTGAGGCTCTCCCCTCTCCCCCCACCATCACAGACCCTGGTGTGAGTGCTCTCCCCTCTGCCCCCACTATCACAGACACTGGTGTGAGTGCTCTGCCCCCACCATCACAGACCCTGGAGTGAGTGCTCTCCCCTCTGCCCCCACTATCACAGACCCTGGTGTGAGTGCTCTCCCCTCTGCCCCCACCATCACAGACCCTGGTGTGAGTGCTCTCCCCTCTCCCCCCACTATCACAGACCCCTGGTGTGAGTGCTCTCCCCTCTGCCCCCACTATCACAGACCCTGGTGTGAGTGCTCTCCCCTCTGCCCCCACTATCACAGACCCTGGTGTGAGTGCTCTCCCCTCTCCCCCCACTATCACACACCCTGGTGTGAGTGCTCTCCCCTCTCCCCCCACTATCACACACCCTGGTGTGAGTGCTCTCCCCTCTGCCCCACTATCACAGACCCTGGTGTGAGTGCTCTCCCCTCTCCCCCCACTATCACAGACCCTGGTGTGAGTGCTCTCCCCTCTCCCCCCACCATCACAGACCCTGGTGTGAGTGCTCTCCCCTCTGCCCCCACTATCACAGACCCTGGTGTGAGTGCTCTCCCCTCTGCCCCCACTATCACAGACCCTGGTGTGAGAGCTCTCCCCTCTCCCCCCACTATCACACACCCTGGTGTGAGTGCTCTCCCCTCTGCCCCCACCATCACAGACCCTGGTGTGAGTGCTCTCCCCTCTGCCCCCACTATCACAGACCCTGGTGTGAGGCTCTCCCCTCTCCCCCCACTATCACAGACCCTGGTGTGAGTGCTATCCCCTCTCCCCCCACTATCACAGACCCTGGTGTGAGGCTCTCCCCTCTCCCCCCACTATCACAGACACTGGTGTGAGTGCTCTCCCCTCTGCCCCCACTATCACAGACCCTGGTGTGAGGCTCTCCCCTCTGCCCCCACCATCACAGACACTGGTGTGAGGCTCTCCCCTCTCCCCCCACCATCACAGACACTGGTGTGAGTGCTCTCCCCTCCCCCACTCCCCCTCCCCCTCACTATCACAGACCCTGGTATGAGTCCTCTCCTCTTCCTCCCACATGCTCCACCCCCCGCCCTATTATCGCAGATCCTGGTGTGAGTGCTCTCCCCTCTCCCACCACCATCACAGACCCTGGTGTGAGGCTCTCCCCTCTCCCCCCACCATCACAGACACTGGTGTGAGGCTCTCCCCTCTGCCCCCACTATCACAGACCCTGGTGTGAGTGCTCTGCCCCACTATCACAGACCCTGGTGTGAGTGCTCTCCCCTCTCCCCCCACTATCACAGACCCTGGAGTGAGTGCTCTGCCCCACTATCACAGACCCTGGTGTGAGTGCTCTGCCCCACTATCACAGACCCTGGTGTGAGTGCTCTCCCCTCTGCCCCACTATCACAGACCCTGGTGTGAGGCTCTCCCCTCTCCCCCCACCATCACAGACCCTGGTGTGAGTGCTCTCCCCTCTCCCCCCACTATCACAGACCCTGGTGTGAGTGCTCTCCCCTCTGCCCCCACTATCACAGACCCTGGTGTGAGTGCTCTCCCCTCTGCCCCCACCATCACAGACCCTGGTGTGAGTGCTCTCCCCTCTGCCCCCACTATCACAGACCCTGGTGTGAGGCTCTCCCCTCTGCCCCCACTATCACAGACACTGGTGTGAGGCTCTCCCCTCTCCCCCCACTATCACAGACCCTGGTGTGAGTGCTATCCCCTCTGCCCCCACTATCACAGACCCTGGTGTGAGGCTCTCCCCTCTGCCCCCACTATCACAGACACTGGTGTGAGGCTCTCCCCTCTGCCCCCACTATCACAGACCCTGGTGTGAGTGCTATCCCCTCTGCCCCCACTATCACAGACCCTGGTGTGAGGCTCTCCCCTCTGCCCCCACTATCACAGACCCTGGTGTGAGTGCTATCCCCTCTGCCCCCACCATCACAGACCCTGGTGTGAGTGCTCTCCCCTCTCCCCCCACTATCACAGACCCTGGTGTGAGTGCTCTCCCCTCTGCCCCCACCATCACAGACCCTGGTGTGAGGCTCTCCCCTCTCCCCCCACTATCACAGACACTGGTGTGAGTGCTCTCCCCTCTGCCCCCACTATCACACACCCTGGTGTGAGGCTCTCCCCTCTGCCCCCACCATCACAGACACTGGTGTGAGGCTCTCCCCTCTGCCCCCACTATCACAGACCCTGGTGTGAGTGCTCTCCCCTCCCCCACTCCCCCTCCCCCTCACTATCACAGACCCTGGTATGAGTCCTCTCCTCTTCCTCCCACATGCTCCACCCCCCGCCCTATTATCGCAGATCCTGGTGTGAGTGCTCTCCCCTCTCCCACCACCATCACAGACCCTGGTGTGAGGCTCTCCCCTCTGCCCCCACTATCACAGACCCTGGTGTGAGTGCTCTCCCCTCTGCCCCCACTATCACAGACCCTGGAGTGAGTGCTCTGCCCCACTATCACAGACCCTGGTGTGAGTGCTCTGCCCCACTATCACAGACCCTGGTGTGAGTGCTCTCCCCTCTGCCCCACTATCACAGACCCTGGTGTGAGGCTCTCCCCTCTCCCCCCACCATCACAGACCCTGGTGTGAGTGCTCTCCCCTCTGCCCCCACTATCACAGACCCCTGGTGTGAGTGCTCTCCCCTCTGCCCCCACCATCACAGACCCTGGTGTGAGTGCTCTCCCCTCTCCCCCCACTATCACAGACCCTGGTGTGAGTGCTCTCCCCTCTCCCCCCACTATCACAGACCCTGGTGTGAGGCTCTCCCCTCTCCCCCCACTATCACAGACCCTGGTGTGAGTGCTCTCCCCTCTCCCCCCACTATCACAGACCCTGGTGTGAGTGCTCTCCCCTCTCCCCCCACTATCACACACCCTGGTGTGAGTGCTCTCCCCTCTCCCCCCACCATCACAGACCCTGGTGTGAGGCTCTCCCCTCTCCCCCCACTATCACAGACCCTGGTGTGAGTGCTCTCCCCTCTCCCCCCACCATCACAGACCCTGGTGTGAGGCTCTCCCCTCTCCCCCCACTATCACAGACCCTGGTGTGAGTGCTCTCCCCTCTCCCCCCACCATCACAGACCCTGGTGTGAGGCTCTCCCCTCTCCCCCCACCATCACAGA
This sequence comes from Carcharodon carcharias, assembly GCF_017639515.1. Taxonomy (NCBI): domain Eukaryota; kingdom Metazoa; phylum Chordata; class Chondrichthyes; order Lamniformes; family Lamnidae; genus Carcharodon; species Carcharodon carcharias. The sequence goes on along the minus strand of NC_054481.1, from coordinate 61,718,508 downwards.
CCCTGGTGTGAGTGCTCTCCCCTCTCCCCCCACCATCACAGACCCTGGTGTGAGGCTCTCCCCTCTGCCCCCACTATCACACACCCTGGTGTGAGGCTCTCCCCTCTGCCCCCACTATCACAGACCCTGGTGTGAGTGCTCTCCCCTCTCCCCCCACTATCACAGACCCCTGGTGTGAGTGCTCTCCCCTCTGCCCCCACTATCACAGACCCTGGTGTGAGTGCTATCCCCTCTCCCCCCACTATCACAGACCCTGGTGTGAGGCTCTCCCCTCTGCCCCCACCATCACAGACACTGGTGTGAGGCTCTCCCCTCTCCCCCCACCATCACAGACACTGGTGTGAGTGCTCTCCCCTCTCCCCCCACCATCACAGACCCTGGTGTGAGTGCTCTGCCCCACTATCACAGACCCTGGTGTGAGTGCTCTGCCCCACTATCACAGACACTGGTGTGAGTGCTCTCCCCTCTCCCCCCACTATCACAGACCCTGGTGTGAGTGCTCTCCCCTCTGCCCCCACTATCACAGACCCTGGTGTGAGTGCTCTCCCCTCTCCCCCCACTATCACAGACCCTGGTGTGAGTGCTCTCCCCTCTCCCCCCACCATCACAGACCCTGGTGTGAGTGCTCTCCCCTCCCCCACTCCCCCTCCCCCTCACTATCACAGACCCTGGTATGAGTCCTCTCCTCTTCCTCCCACATGCTCCACCCCCCGCCCTATTATCGCAGATCCTGGTGTGAGTGCTCTCCCCTCTCCCACCACCATCACAGACCCTGGTGTGAGGCTCTCCCCTCTCCCCCCACCATCACAGACCCTGGTGTGAGTGCTCTCCCCTCTCCCCCCACCATCACAGACCCTGGTGTGAGTGCTATCCCCTCTCCAACCACTATCACAGACCCTGGTGTGAGTGCTCTCCCCTCTCCCCCCACTATCACAGACCCTGGTGTGAGTGCTCTCCCCTCTGCCCCCACTATCACAGACCCTGGTGTGAGGCTCTCCCCTCTGCCCCCACTATCACAGACCCTGGTGTGAGGCTCTCCCCTCTCCCCCCACTATCACAGACCCTGGTGTGAGTGCTCTCCCCTCTGCCCCCACTATCACAGACCCCTGGTGTGAGTGCTCTCCCCTCTGCCCCCACCATCACAGACCCTGGAGTGAGTGCTCTCCCCTCTCCCCCCACTATCACACACCCTGGTGTGAGTTCTCTCCTCTTCCCCCCACACCCCATTATCACAGACGCCGGTGTGAGTGCTCTCCCCTCCACCACTCCATCCACGACTCCACCACCGCCCCCCCACCCCCCCACTATCACAGACCATGCTCTATCACCATGTGATGTGAAGTGCTCTGTGGAGCTGCTGTTCCTGACCCTGAAATGATGGATAAATTTGTGGTGTACAGTGAATTGTCAGGACTGTTCTTGTCTCATTCTGGCTCTATTGGAAATCAATGGATGTGAGGTTTCTTCACAGAGGATGAGTATTACTGTGGGCTCCAGCTTTAGATTGATGCCTCACCCAGACTGTGTCATCAGATTCTTTACTGACAATATCATGAAATTCAAGGCCTCTGGTTCAATAAATAGAACAGCACTATCAGCTGATGTGGTATCTTAGCACTTGAAGAGATGTTGCCCTGCACTTCTTCAAGATTCTTCTAACGTTGCAGCACACTGCAAGTTTAGAAACCCCATTCAACCCCTGCCTCAGTTATACATTACTGAGCTTGACACACTAGAAGCTTGACGATTTGAACTCTGGCCTGTGCTGAATCAGCTGACTTACCTGGGTGACAGGTGGTTACAATTTCCCCCTTAATTAGATTAAGGACACAGGTAGCTCACAGCCCATAAACAATCGTACCTAACCAACATAAACAGAATAGAGAGCAGCAGAACTCATTAATCCATTGACCCTCACTAATGGGTCAGAAGGCACAATTTATGGTCCAAACTTCCTTTTTCACCCTTTTCTCCTGCACCAACCATTGCTGGGGTGTAGCTCCAGAGTGACCAGCTGGTCCCATTACTTTATTTACAAGCTATACAGTACCAGCTAAGAATGAATTGTTCCCTTTCAACCATTAAATATTGCATTTGTACAGGAGCTGACACTGAGTCACAGCTGGTATCTTGCACCCTGGCACTGGGCTTTTCATCTGCTATCTCAGTTTTAAAGAAAAATGAACACTAGTAGTGAAAGATGGTACACAATGTTTGGAACCCAAGCTCCGTGTGCTGTTGGAAGCGATGACTGCCCGAGGATGGATCAGCACAGTAATTGTGTATGATTTGTACATTGTTTAATGTCAGGCAGATAATTTGTAGTTGTTGAAAGCTCAGACACTCTGTTCACTGCCTGACAGTCCATTTTTACATAATTATATTTGTTTTTAGATTACTTGAGCTACTCCCGCTGACAAATGTTATGTTCAATTTACCGTATCATTGTGTATGAGCCTTAATGTGGTCTCCATGATTGCTGCATTCCAGCAAACAGGACTCAAATGAACACACTGGCTGCCATGTTGAGGCTGCCCAAAGGAAATGATAAAACAATATGGCTGACACCATATTGTCATTTTGCACTAAACCTTTTTATTACTGGTGTGGAAGTATTTATAATTTCCCCTCTAACATTCCCTTCGGCTGAATCCTGCTGGGGTACAGTTCCGGCGTCAAGGATCAGACGTGTATTTCTTTTATACCAAACCAAGGGTATTGCTGCAGAATGAACAAAATAGATAAAAGTGCTTGAAGATATCCACCCTTTGACTTATTGAGGAGGGTAAGTGAAGGGCTGAATCACAATGGATGTCCAGTGGGAGCTGTGATAAGGCAGGGAGTTGGGTTCAGCTGCTGACAAGCTGGGGTTTTAAACCCTAAGGATTGGAAGGTGAAATGCAGACAGGTGAGAGAGGAGATTTTCAGTTTGGAAATCCTGGGAAAGAATAATTTAGACCAGGAACAGGTGTGATGAATCATCATCTGAACAGAAGTTTCAGGGAGCAGGGCTGGGTAGGTGAAGAGTGGAAAGGGGATTGCATCAACCAGTGCCCATTGAATCATTTCCATAAAAATAAGGCTTTCCTTTTCTCCAACCAGAATCCTGATTTTCACCCTGATGTTTGGACTTGGTGGCTATTTGATTTTGTTTAATGGAAGTGTCCAAGAGAATATTGATGTTTGAAGAATATATCAGTGTCAGGGATTAATGGTGCAGTCAATAGTTGTACAGGATTTTATCTGAAGATAATTGGCGTGAGAGAGTTGAAGATTAGATCTGAAGTGTGGATTTAAAACAGTATGAATCTCATCACCTCAGTATCTCACTTGGTTTCTGTACTGCCCCTGTGAGTGCATAGATTCTATCGTTAGTCTTGTGGGATATTTAATCCACTCATATTGTGGCTGCCTTATTTCCTAATATTTATCCAGCATCGCCTCAGTCTGGATTCTGGCTGGAAGCCTGATACATAGCCACGGTGAAAATGGAAGGACTGAGTCAACTCAGTCTAAGTTTAGATTGAGTGGAATCAATCTAAGGAGTTTGGAAGAATGAGAGGTGATCTCATTGAAATGTATAGAATGCTTAGTGGGCTTGACAGGCCTGATGCTGAGCGGTTGCTTCCCCTAGGTGGTGAATCTAGAATTAGGGGCCATAATTTCAAAATAAGGTGTCTGTCAATTAAGACAAAGATGGGAGAAATGTATTCATTCAGCGGATTGTGAATGCTTGGAATTCTCCATCACAGAGAGCTGTGGATGCTTAGCCATCAAGTATATTCAACAGTGAAATTGGATTTTGAACATGAAGGGAATTGGGTGATAATGGGGCTAGTGCAGGAAAGAAGAGTTGAGGTAGAATGTCATGATCATATTGAATGGCAAAACAGGCTTAATGGACTAAATGGCCTATACTTTCTCCTACTTCTTAAGTTCTTATTAAAATTTGGCATTGCAAAATCTTTCTTTACACTGAAAGCCCTGCGTATGATGGAAGGAAGGTCATTGATGAAGCAGCGGAAGGTGGTTGGGCCGAAGACACTAGGCTGAGGAACTCCTGTAGTGATGTCCTGGAGCTGAGATGACTGACTGCCAACAACCACTACCTTTGTGCTAGGTATGAGTCCAGCCTGCGGAAATTTTTCCTCCTGATTCCCATTGACTCCAGCTTTGCCAGGGCTCCTTGATGCCACACACGGTCAAATGCTGCCTTGATGTCAAGGACAGTCACTCTCACCTCACCTCTGCAGTTCAGCTCTTTTGCCCATGTTTGAACTGAGGCTCTAATGAGGTCAGTGGCTGAGTGGCCCTGGCGGAACCCAAACTGGGCGTTAGTGAGCAGGTTACTGCTAAGCAAGTGCCACTTGATAGCACTGTTGATGACCCCTTCCATTACTTTACTGACGATAGAGAGTAGACTAGTGGGGCGGTAATTGGGCAGGTTGGATTTGTCCTGCTTTTTGTATACAGGACATAGCTGGGCAATTTTCCACACAGCCAGGTGGATGTCAGTGTTGTGGCTGTAATGGAACAGCTTAAAATTAGGGATCCTCAAGAGGTCAGAATTGGAGTGCAGGTATCTTGGAGGGTTGTGGGGTTAAGGAAGATAACAGAGATAGGGATTGCCAAGGCCATGGAGCAATTTGAAAATGAGAAAGGTGAATTTTAAAATCGAAACATTACTTAGTTGGAATTCAATGTAAGTCAGCAAACAGGGGGTTGATGGGTGAACAGGACTGTGTGTGAGTTCAGACACAAGAAGCAGAGTTTTGGATGATGCCTGTTTATAGAGAGTAGAATCTGGGAGGCTGGCCAGTAGTGCATTGGAATAGTCAAGTCTAATGGTAACAAAGATAGGGATGAGGGTTTCAGCAGGAGATGAGTTGAGGCAAGGATGCAGTTAGATGACGCTGCGGAGGTTACGGGATTAGTAATGCAGAGACTTGGGCTAATGCTCCAGGGACCAGGGTTCAAATCCCACCACAGCAGCTGGTGGAACTTAAATTTAGTTAATTAATAAAGCCTGCAATTGAAAGCTAGTCTCAGTAAAGGTGACCAGCTGACTTGATTTTGTCCACGTCAAGTGGAATGCCTGAGGTGGCAGCAGTTGTGTCAAAACAGCCGCTGACTAAAGTCACGAAGAAGCCGCCCAAGAAGTGGAGGAGAGCTATTCCACTTACACGTACAGGGTGCTGACCCAGGTCCACCTTTCCACCAGGGTCTCGTCCAAGGCCATGAGTGTTATGAATTCCTTCGTTGTCAACATTTTCGAGCACATTGCCTCTGAGGCTTCGCACCTCATTCACTACAACAAGCGCCGCACCATCCCTGTCAGTGTGCCTCATGCTGCCAGGGTAACTGGCCAAACACGCCGTATCCGAAGGCACCAAAGTGGTCACCAAATACACCAACTGCCTTTAGGTTGATCATTCTAAAGATTATATTAAAAAAATGCAACTATCATTGATTGTCGTAAAACCTATTTGGTTCACTATATTGATCTGAAACTCCTGAATCGCTTGTTATCAGCGGACCAGGAGGTCAGAGAGGAGGATGAATGCTGGAGTTGGGATCATCTGTTCACTGAAGTGTCCTCAGAGCTACTGACTGAATCTGCGGATGGTGCTGGGCAGCATGAGGAGGAAGCCAAGGTGCTGTCTGCACCAAAACAAAAACAGAAATACCTGGAATAACTCAGCAGGTCTGGCAGCATCGGCGGAGAAGAGCAAAGTTGACGTTTCGAGTCCTCATGACCCTTCAACAGAACTAAGTAGAAATAGGAAAGGGGTGAAATATGCTGTCTGCACCAGCCTGACTGAAACAGGAACCTTGCTGTTAGTTTATCAACATATTGTTGCTGTTTTTGATGATCTGATATTTGCCCTGGATATTAATGTTAAAGTGCCAGAGCTTGAAAAGTAGAAAGTGTCTTTATACCCGTTAAAAAAATAGTCCTTTAGTGGAGGAAATGTGCCACCTTTACTTGGTCTGACCTACACGTGACTCCAGACCCACAGATTCTTAATTAGCCCCTGAAATGGCCTAGAAAGCCATTGAGTTCAAGGGCAATTAGGGATGGGCAACTAATGCTGGTCTTGCCAGCAACATCCATGTCCCATGCAAGAATAAAAAAACCTACTACTTTTAACAAGCACAGAAAGGCTTTCACAGGGCATCTACATTGTTTGAAAGTAATCATTAATTACCAGTTCATTTTTTTGTTTTAACAAGCGGTTTAAAATGTGTGGTGTTGTAAACTCCTGTTGTAAAATCAAAAAAAAATGATGTGGCCAGGTGCTTTCAGAATGAAAGGCCATATGGCCTGCTCCTGCTTCTGTTTCTTATGCTCTTATGAGTTTCTCATCTGGGTCTCAAACACTTGCAGGAAAGATGCTTGTCTGGCCCACAGCAGAAAAACTGAGAAGAAGGTGATTTCATCCCAAGGATGAATTAGCCTGCGACAGTTTGAAATAGTCAGATATCACAATGCAGCCAGAAACATCACTGGAGAGGAGAAAGATAGCTGAATGGGTACAAGAGAGCAGAGCAGTTTATATATCAACTACTATTGCTTGTTCACTTATCACTCTCAGAATCTGGAGTGGTGAGAATGTGTTGGAATCCCTCTGAGATTCCTGCGTGAAGAAACATGCACTGCCACCCGTACTAGATTAACACGAGGGCTCTCGCCCTGGCAGTTTGAACAGTAAACACTAACAAATCCAGCACACTCTACAACACACAGACTGCAAATTAGACGGAAAGTGCCAAAAATACAACACCCTCAAAAAGGGAAGAGATGGATTATTACTTCAGATGAGGAGATATTTGGAGGGAGCGCAGACAGGATAACGTTACCAGTCACAAGGTCGCAGGCATCTAGTGACTTGAATGCATAATCCAGGCTGACATGCCCAAAGCTGTACTTAGAGAATGCTGCACTACCAAATGACAGGTTAAACTGAAGTTCCCGCCCCCTGCTTTCTCGGGTCAATGTGAAAGGTCCCATGATGGTATTCAACCAACGGTGGGGTTTTCTTCCCAGTATACTGGCCAATATTTATCTCTCAGCCTCCACCGTTTAAAACAGATTGTTCTGTCCTGCTTGTAACATCTCCCACCAGGAGATCTGTTGTCATTGCATGTCACGCTTGTCTCTATTGCACCATCTTCTCACGTCCACTGTAGCTTGTCTGCAACCACTCTGTGATGCCTGTCACCCAACTAAGCCTAGGTCAACCCCTCTGTAATATAAGGATCTGGCACATGTAGGGTTAACATGGGACTGAGTACAGTATCGCCCACACAGTGATGTAAGAGAACACATGATCCACACTTAGGGGCCAGTCTAGTATTGAACAGACCCGTGTGCACAAGCAAGCATGGAGACAGTTTCTATCTTGTACCCTTTACTGTACATAGCTCTTGTAGTTAATAAATACACGCAGCTAACGTATTTAAAACTATGAAGGCTTCATTAAGACCTGCCGAACGATGTCCAACACCTTAAAACATGGTGGCAGCAAATGGAAAAACCCAAAATCTTGCGAACAATTCAGAGAAAAACTAAAACCTTGCAAGAGTAAAGATAAACTCAAAGAAGCATTCTGACCTGAAGAAAAGCTTAAGGAGCAGGTGCACAGAGGAAAATCACCAGGGAAAAGCTCCAAAGACAGGCTTGGAAGACAGGCAGAAATTTAAAATTCCTCGCTGCAGCAGAAGACTTTGTAGAATCTCTTGGGAAGTTCAGCTTCAATTCTCAGAGTGCAGAGTCAGAAGACCTAGCAGGCATGAGCTGAGAGTTTTAAATTCCAGGATACAGCAAGTCCTGAGAAAATTTTTAAATAGTTCAGTGGTCAGAAGTTGCTGTTTTAAAAACTCCATCAGAAGAACCAGATTCCTGGGTCAGTCTCTGAACACATGGCATTCAAGCTCACTCTGAGAAGCAAAGACATCAATGAATTTGGGTGAACCATGACTAACGAATCAGCTTTAAAGACCAGCAAAGGCCAGGATTCATCACTTTCATGACTGTAAATATAGTGCTGAAATGGAGAAGTCTACAGCAATCCAAACAGCCACTGTTTAAAATTATTTTAAGGCTGAGCGTGAACACCATTACAATGGGAGGTCACTAGGGCTGGCAGATGTGATGAACCCTTTGGCCAGGGTTTTCTCACCCACCCCTCCACCAGCCCCCCACCCCCACGGCAGACCTGCCACAGGGGGTGTTCTGGGCCAGCCAAAAGTTCATTGACTTTCAGCGGAACCAGAAAATCACAGCCATTGTGTCCAGACGAATAGAGGGGCCATCTTGAATTTCAGCAACTTCCTAAAACTGAACCTACACTTTAAAGTTTTTTAACCGTGGGTCAGATCAATTTGGACTTATCCAAGGCCCCAGATCAATCACATAATTCAGACTTTAGAGCAAAAGATTACTTAGATACATGATTGCTTCAGGTCTGGATAAAAAGACAGGAGCTGAACAAGTTAACATACTGCTTTATTTGGTAGGCCTGATAGCAGAGGACAATATTGCTAAACATGGAGTCAACAAATCATCTGCTAAACTTGAAGAAGCACTAAAACCATTCAATGCTAATTTTAACCTCAAATTTAATAAGTGCATCCAGCAGGCAAGAGAACCTGTCAACTCAGTCATTAATGGTCTGTACAGGAAGGCTGAAGGCTGTGAGTACAGAGACCTGAAATCTGAACTTATCAGGGAATGAATTGTTGTAGGAAGAGTGGATGACACGATCTCAGACATGCTTCAAGCAAAGGGAAATCAAACACTCAAGAAAGGTGTCCTGATTGTTCGGCAGTCTTAAAACAGACCTGCTGCACAAGGAGTTAAGATGGGAAAGTAAAAAGTAAACCCCCACAGTCCAGTTCGTTAAACAGATCAGAAACAGGGGGCAGAATTTTGTGCGGGCCCCACACGTCAGTGTGTAAATGACGCGTGGTGATGTCGGGCGAGCATCCTGACATCACCGCGCGCCATCACGCTATTTTGCTGGGCCGCCATTAATTATTGGGCTAGTTAAGTCCCTTAAATCGGCAATCGGCGCTGATTTTCAGGTGCCCTTGCGATCTTCAGCTCAATGCACGGGCGCAACGGGCAGGCGGGTAAGAGACTTTTTAACAAAACTCATCCATGGGCAGGATAAGAGGGCTCAGTGGGGTTGTCAATCTGGTCTGTGAAGTATTTATTGCAGAAACTTTGTTAAACTTGCCTGTGTGATCTGTAGCAGTTCAGAATGAATTCTAGCAGCTTTCAGGTCAGCACTCTTCAGTCAGGAATCTTTATCGGGCCTGCAGCTTTCCAGAGGCACCCCCCCCCACCCCACCTTAGCCTGGGTATGGGCTCTGACATGTCCACTGGAGGCAGCTCCTCTAAGGAGGGAGGGAGGGATAGAATAAAGAGGAGGCCAGGAGTGCACAATCAGCCTCCGGGGAGCCACCTTTGGGAGGACAGGCACAGGCACAAGGGGCGCAGGGCCAAGATGTTGTCCAAGGTGGAAGGGGCCACAGAAGAAGCCACTATCCTGCTGCCAGGGTATACAGGCGGCGAAGCAGCTACCTCAATATGACTGGGGTGCAGTTCCGAAGGAGGCTCCAACTGTCAAGGGAGACAGTGATCTCCAGCTGTCAGATAATTGGACCAGAGATCTCTCCTAACTGTGTGGGTGCACACCCCATGCCAGCACCTCTAAAGGTCACAGCTGCCCTCAACTTCTATGCCTCTGGCTCCTTCCAGGGCTTGGTGGATGATCTTTGCGGTGCCTCCCAAACAGCTGTCCATACTTGTGTCAAGGAGGTCACAGATACTCTGTTCTGACGGGCATTGACCTTCCTCTGCGACCAGGCAAGCCAGACACAGCGAGCCAGAGGTTTTGCAGCCATTGCTGGCTTCCCCCATGTCCAGGGTGCAATAGACTGTACACACGTGGCCATCAAGGCGCCAGCAGGTGAGCCCAGTGCCTTTGTCAACAGGAAGGGCTTCCACTCCATGAACGTGCAGATAGTGTGTGACCACAGGATGCTGATTCTACAAGCCTGTGCAAGGTACCCAGGCAGCTCCCACGACGCCTACATCCTCAGACACTCCCAGGTGCCGGGGCTCTTCAGTGATCCAGCCCGGTTTGATGGATCGCTGGTGGGTGACAATGTTACCATGGCTGGGGTTGGCTCCTTTGTTCTGCATTTGTATGTTTTACATACATGTTATGAGTGTGTTTGAGTGGACATTGAGGTTTATGTCCAAAGCCCTTAATTGCAACTGATGAAGTGGCAGATATAGCACTTAAAGTGCCGAGTATGGAAGCGCCAGGCAAGGCTGGTCCTCCTGATCCGCTTGTGTGGAGCTAGCTGAAGGTGGATTAAATTGTCTCGCGTGTCCCTGCCTCCTTGGTGTAGTCCCGGGTCAGTGTTCAACCCCTCATCATTCCCCTGTGCCTCTTCCTCCTGAGAATCGGTGCTGGACTCATCGTGTGCAGCCGCATCCACTGTGTCAAGGTCTTCCTCGTCCATGGCGTTCCCCCCTTTCCAGCGCAAGATTGTGGAGAGCGCAGCATGCAATCACTATCACCGAGACACAACCTGGGGGGCACTGGTGTGCACCCCCTGAGCAGTCCAGGCATCAGAAGCGCATCTTGAGAAGACCAATGGTTCTCTCGACCTCAGCCCTTGTGGAGCCGTGGCTCCTATTGTACCGCTGCTCAGCTTCTGTTCTTGGATGGCGGAGAGGTGTCATGAGCCACCTTCTGAGGTTGACACAGTGGATGCGGCTGCACGCGATGAGTCCAGCACTGATTCTCAGGAGGAAGAGGCACAGGGGAATAATGAGGGGTTGAACACTGACCTGGGACTACACCAAGGAGGCAGGGACACGCGAGACAATTTAATCCACCTTCAGCTAGCTCCACACAAGCGGATCAGGAGGACCAGCCTTGCCTGGCGCTTCCATACACGGCACTTTAAGTGCTATATCTGCCACTTCATCAGCTGCAATTAAGGGCTTTGGACATAAACCTCAATGTCCACTCAAACACACTCATAACATGTATGTAAAACATACAAATGCAGAACAAAGGAGCCAACCCCAGCCATGGTAACATATCTGGTTTTAATTTTCTCCATCATAAGGTCACACAAAATGGAAGCAAAACGTTTTTCAATCATAAACAAATAATAATTCCCTAATCTCAGGCCAACACAAAAGCACCAGTGAGAAACCTGTGCTGTGCCTAAGGTGCCTTATGCTTCCGTTCCCGGGTGCTGCGTCTTGGTGCTGCCCCATTGCTCGATGTGGCATCTGAGACAGCTGCTGACTCTGCTGTTCTGTTGGCCTCGATGACCTTGGCAGTTGTCCTCTGGCCCATGGACCCTGTGCTGGCCCTGCCTGGGAGGGAGCAGTCAGTTCCACATCTGGCATCTCCCCAGTCGTCGTAGACTCACCTGATGAAGCGGTCACTGGCAGAGGGGCGGAGCAGCTGTTGCCCTCACTCAGAGCGCTGAGAGAGGAGCCCGCAGATACGCCAGGGAACAGCTCTGCTGACGGGAGGTTGTCCCGGACCTCCCTGCTCACTGTCATTGGATGGGCAATGAGCTGGGAAGCTTGGTGCCCAGACTACCTCCCACATTGGCACTGACCAGCAGTGGCCACATGCGCTGTGAGGACTTGCAGGTCCGAGCGTATTCCCAGGAGAAGCTGCTTATTCTCCTGAAAGCTCGTCTCCAGGAGAGTCGCTGCTTTCTCCATGGAGGAAGCATGACGCTCTGACATGAGGCTTGTGGCATCACTCATGCTCCGTGCGGACTCCTCCACCACAGACACCAAGTGAAGCATCGTCTCATGCAACACTCCCAGGTGCTCCCGCAAACCCAGCCGCATTTCCTGCAGCTGCTGCGTCGTGGACAACTCCAGAGGCACATCATTACAGCCCAACTCAGCATGTGCCTGGTCCTCTGCAGTCGTCTGGGTGCTGGCGCCATTGGCACTCTCTGTCTGTGCCAGCTCCTCCAGCAATTGTGAAGTGCCCTCTCTGCTGTGCCCTGGGACAATCGCCAATGTTGCAATGCCCACCGATGTGCTAGTATCTGCGCTGGTGCCTGCCTGACAGAAATGGTGTGACGCAGATGACAGTTCATGGCCCTCAGGTGTGAGAGGGGGCATCTATAATGGAGCCTGGTCGCCAGCCTCTGATAATGCTGAAATTAACAACAAGGACAGTGGATCAGTTAGCGTGCACTCAGTGACACACTTCACCTCTTTCCCCCAGGCTCATTATGTGCTCAACCTTCCAGAACCTATGGAGATGAACATTGGTGGGGTGGAAAATAGTCAGGAGGAGACCCAAACATTACAGGCGGATACAGACGGGCTGGTCAGATGGCCTAAGGAATGCCAAATGGAATGTTGTGTGGATAAGTGTGAGGTGATGCACTTAGGCAGGACAAACAAGGTACAGGAATACATGAGGAATGGTAGGACCATGGAAAGTAAGGAAGATCAGAAGGACCTTGCTGCGCATGTCAACAAACCCGTTAAGGTAGCGGGACAGGTACATAAGGCATTTAAGAAGATAAATGCCATACTTGCCTTTATTAGCCGAGGAATAGAACGTAGGGACAGGGAAGTCATGTTGCAAGTGCAGAAAACGCTGCCTAGGCCACAGTTATAGTTCTGCGTGCAGATGTGATCAGCGCTTCATGGGAGGGATGTAATTAGAGTGGAGAGAGTGCAGAGGTCACTGATCAGGATGCATGCTGGGCTGGAGAATTGGAGTAATGAGGAGGCATAGCATAGACTGGGGATATTTGCCCTCGAGCAGAGGAGGTTGAGGGGGGACATTATTGACCTTTATAACATTATGAGGGGCATAGATAGGGTCAACAGAAAGGAACTTTTCTCCTTGGCGGAGGGATGAGTAACCTAGTGGCATTGATTTAAGGTAAGGGGCATGAGGTTGACAGGTGAGGTGATGAGGAGCTTTTGCACACAGTAATGTGGGACACACTGCCTGAAAGGCTGGTGGACACAGAAACCCTCCTAACATGTAATAAATATTTGGATGTGCAGTTGTGATGCCATGGCTTACAAGGCCATGGGGATAGTGGTGGGAAATGGGATTAGGAGACTTTGGAAGGTGTTTGACATGCGCATCTTCGAAGGGCCGAGGGACCTTTGTCTATGAGCCACACGTCTGACTCTATCAGTCTGTGAATGAGCAATGTTGGAACAATAACAAATCAAACAATCATCAGTGCTATGGATGGTGGGAAGACAGAGCAGATGTGACTGTGGACCTCAAATATCTGGCTGCTCCACCCCAGCCTCACCGACACCTGTGGACCTGGGCACATAGCGCCTCTCAAGCTCAAGGGCCTCCTGCTCAAAACGGCTCAAAAGCACCAACTGGGCCTGGCCACCACCAGTGCGCAAATGTTCAGACACATTGTGAGCATTTTTCTCCTGAAAAACAGAGACCATTCATTGCGGCTAATTGCACATGGATTCTGCACATGCATGCCGCTCCCCAACCACAGTGGCCCATCTCAGGCCTCCAGTGCCTCCTCTCCGCACTACTGCTGATCAGTCACACAAAGATAGTACATCTGCTCCCAACCCCCGCCACCCACCCCCCCACCCCCAACCTTGGACACATTCTGCGTCCATCACTTTCAGAAACACACGGTCTTAGGTCCCATGGCAAGGAGGCGCAACTAGGTGTGGCACCGAGGGTTCGGTTCGAGGGAACCAAGATGGTTCTTGGCCACGAGACCTTGAGGCTCCCCTTCCATAATCTCATCACCCTGAATAGGACAAATGTTGGAGTCCTGAGAATGCTCCTAGCTGCTTCTCCTGCAGGTTGCCTCCAGACTAGTCGTGTGCGACTAAGAACAACACATGGTGTGGGGGAGAACTCATCTCCTCATGAACCACTGAGGCTGATGTAAGCATGGGCACTTTCTACTTGCCCACCCAGCATACGACAAATGCCCAACATGAGTCAATTCAGTCACGACAGTAAGATTTGTGGGGGGGGGCTCTCAAAGGCTAAGGCTACCTGATGGGCTAAATGCCCAACACCAACATGGTACTCTCCCTTCCAGGGTGCAATAAATCTTTGAAGCCCTTACAGCACTGGATCCAGGAGCGCCTCACCACATCACGGGAGCTCACACACTCCGCTATCCACGGGAGTCGGAAATGCACTAGGCAGGCCTTAACTGGCCCGCCTGTGCAAAATGGCAGCGCAGCTCCGGACGCGGATGCCGATCAGGCCCGTGCCTGCCCACGTCTGCTCCTGCTCCACCCGCTCGCCAAATGGAAAATTTAGGCCAGGGACACTGCAGGCCAAGGGAACAATACTCTAACCTACCAGTAGAATGACCATGCCAACACTGTGGGGCAAAGCGCCCCCACAGGCGAGATCAGTGACCTGCAATTTCAGCCCAGTACTTTCAGTGTAACAGGGTGGGAGACTTCAGCAAACTGTGCTAGGCCTAAACATCTAAACGCACAGAAGACCCAAAGATGATTCATGAGGCTGAGACAGCACACCAAGAAGACACACTGCCATGCTTTTTGGGTGTGGTCAAAGATCCTGGATTTTCATTTTTGGATGCAGACATTTTGGTTAATGGCCATCTCAAACTTTAAATTGAACAGGGGAACTAGTGTTTCTGGTCATGTTGAACAGAGAACCATAGCTGGTGACCCAGCAGCTGATGCCATCCACAACACAGCCTTAAAGGGCAGGAGGCATGAAGCTCCTCACGCAAGGCACCCGACAGGTGACACTGAGGTACAAAGATTAAAGAATTCAAGAGACCCTGTTTGTGATCCACAATCAGGACTGTTCACTACTAAGCCGCAAAGCCTGTGTCAAACTTAACTTTCTACAAAAAATTAACTAGCTCAACCAACATGGGCCTGGATACACATACAGGATCACATTGAGGTAGGATGCGAAACCTGTGTGCCTATTCACGCCACAAAAGATTCCCCACCCACTCATGAAACAAGTGCAGCAGCAGCTGGGCGAGATGACAAACATGGGAGTCATCTCCCAAGTTACACAACCAAGCACATGGTATTCCTGGATGGTCCCAGTCCCAAGACCAAGCAGGTCCATCCATATTTGCATCAACCTGTTACAGCTGAATAAAGCCATAGCCAGGGAAGTACATCCCATGTCCTTGGTGGATGAAAGCCTGAATAAACTCTCGAAGAGCGCGATGTTTTCAAAGCTGAATACCAGCAGCTGCTTTTGGCAACTTCCCCTTGATGAAGAGTCCAGGTTGCTGACCACATGCTTTACCCACTTCGGCTTCGAATTCTGCTTTAACCACCTGCCGTTTGGAATCATTTCAGCACCAGAAACATTCCATTTTGTGATGTTGGCCATTTTGCAGGGCCTACAGGGGATCATTTGTCACAGGAACGCGGTATTGGTTCACAGTCCCACAGTGGAGGAACATGACAAGAGACTCTCAGTAGTCTTAGAGGAAGCTGGGCTGAATGCTGAATGAGAAATGGGAGTTCTCCAAAACAACAATTCAGTTCCTGGACCATATTATCAGCAATAAAGCCATCGCAGTGGACCCACAGAAAACTGAAGCTATTAATGAGTTCCCAACTCCATCCTCAACTCCCGACCTCCAGTGGTTCTTGGGGATGGTAACCAGCTGGCAAAACTTTTACCCAATTTGGCTCAGGTCACAGAACCTTTGAGGCATCTGCTTAAGAAAGACCACGCATGGTGCTGGGACTCCCAACAAGAGCAAGCATTCACTCGCATCAAGGCGATGCTGCTGTCCACTGCCATTCTGCCCATTATGACACACCTTTGACCACCACCATGGTAGCAGATATTTGTCCATAGGCCTTGCTGGTCCTATTCCAGGAATAACTGGATGGAAGTCACCGATCGGTATACAATGCTTCCAGAGGGCTGTCGGGCACTGAGACAAGATTTGCTGTCATAGAAAAAGAAGTTTTCAGACTATATCACAGGCCTCAAGGTCACAATCGAAACAGACCATAAGCCACTAGTATTATTACTAGATGAGAAGGAGCTAGCAAAGATGCTTCCCAGAATCCGGAGGTTCTTCCTACACTTCATGAAGTCTGCCTATAAGACCGTATACGTCCAAGATAAAAACCAAACAACAGCAGACACACTTTCTAGGGCCACAGTGAGCCTTCTGACAAAACAGGACATCAATCTCATTGAAGAGCTGGAAACATACTCCAAACTGATAAGGAGACACCTGCCAGCGACCACAAGTAAACTTCAACAGATGCACCAGGAACAAATGTGTGATGAGGATGTGCCTGCATCTGCCATTACTGCCAACAAAGGTGGTAAGAAACAAGCGGTGGTACCATGGAAACTTGGTTTGAACAATCAAAACACTTTACGGTCATGGACAAACTCCAGGTCTACAATGAGTGACTGTTCATCCCAGTCTCCCTGCGGCAAGACATCCCTCAAATAAACTACACCCAGTCACCTGGGCAACACCAAGGCCCAACCCTCTGTCTTGATGGCCAGGCATTTCCAAGACAATTGAAGACACCAGAGCCAGTCGTCTGGTGTGTGTGTTGCACAGGCAGGACCAAAGAAAGCTCCTCACCCCCATACAAATCCCTACCAGGCCATAAGAGAGGCTGAGCATCAACCTATTTATCTTCAACAGCAAATTGTTCCTTATAGTGGTGGATTACTATCCCTGATGGGTTTGAGTGGAGCAACCATATATGACTATCACAGAGGCTGTAATTAAGGCACTGAAAGAGATGTTCATGAGTCACCACATCAGGCTTCCAAAACCGTACCAGCTGCCCAGGATACCCACAGTAAAATGGGGAAGCTGAAACAGGGGCCTGCCATATAAAGTCCCTCCTAAAAAAGAATGAGAACTTTCACATGGCACTGCCAACATACAGGTCCACCCCATTACAATGTGGCCTGGCCCCATCTGAACTCCTGATGGGCAGGAAACTCTGCAAATAAACAAAGAGGAGGAGCCTCTTCTTCATCCCTGGACCATCCATTCCTGCAGTACAGTGGAGAGACATTGAGGAGGATACCCAGATGTCAGAACAACCTCCAAATCAAGAGTTTACCAGCAGCGACAAAGCCTACTGCTCCTCTGGCAGTGGTGCGACTGAGATATAGAAGGGTTATAAAGCCTCCAGGGTGCCTGAACCAATGAACTCAAGCTTGAATGGGGGAGACGGAGTAGTAATGTCCTCTAGAAGAGATCTCTGAAACTTTTCTGCTCTGATCAAATAGCTGAAATACCAACATTTTCTTTTCTAGATGTCACTTCTTTTTGGAGTTTTTATTGTTTGTGTAATTTCTAGCACCTCTTCATTTTGCCTTATGGTTTGTATTTGGAATTTTAAGCATACATTTTAGCATCCTCAGCAATCTACCTGTCACAGATGCATCTCTCCATGACAGTATCAGTAGGAGTGACCACCACACAGTCCACGTGGAGACAAAGTCCTGTCTTCATATTGAGGAAAGCTTCCATTGTGTTGCGTGGCTGTGCTAAATGGGTTAGATTTTGAGTAGATTTAGCAACTCCAAATTGGGCACCCATGAAGCATTGTGGGCCATTAGCAACAGAATTATATACAACCACAATCTGGAACCTCAAAACCCAGCATATTCCCCACTATGCTATTACCACCAACCAGAGTGCAGGAGGGCATGTTAGGAGCAGCACCAGGCATACCTAAAAATGAAGTGTCAATCTGGTGAAGCTAAAACACAGGACTAGTTGCACACCAAACCATCTTTAGCTAGAAGTACTGAGTGGATGGCCCATCTCTGCCTCCTCCTATGATCACAGATGCCAGTCTTCAGCCAATTCAATTCGCTCCACATGATATCTAGAAATGGCTGAAGGCACTGGATACTGCAAAGGCTATGGGCCCTGACAACATTCCAGGTATAGTACTGTAGGCTTGTGTTCCAGAACTAGCTGTGCGCTTAGCCAAGCTGTTCCAGTACAGCTACAACACTGGCAACTACCAGGCTCTGTGGAAAATTGCCCAGATATGTCCTGTACACAAAAAGCAGGACAAAGCTAACCCAACTAATTACCGCCCCATCAGTCTACGCTCAATCATCAACAAAGTGATGGAAGTGATTGTCGGCAGCAATATCATGTTCTACTTACTCAGAAATAATGTGCTCGCTGGCACTAAGTTTGCGTTCAGCCAGGGCCACTCAGCTACTGACCTCATTACAGCCTTACTCCAAATATGGACAAAAGAGCTGAACTCCACAGGTGAGGTGAGAGTGACTATCCTTAACATCAAGGCAGCATTTGACTGAGTGTGGCATCAAGGAGACCTAGTAAAACTCGAATCAAAGGAAATCAGGGGGAAAATTCGCCACTGGTTGGAGTCATACCTAGCACAAAGGAAGATGGTTGTGGTTGTTGGAGGTCAGTCATCTCAGTTCCAGAACATCACTACAGAGTTCCTCAGGGTAGTGTCCTCGGCCCAACCATCTTCAGCTGCTTCATCAATGACCTTCCCTCCATCATAAGGTCAGAAGTGGGGATGTTCGCTGATGATGCACAAGGTTCAGCACCATTCACAACTCCTCAGATACTGAAGCAGTCCATGTCCATATACAGCAAGACCTGGACAACATTCAGGTTTGGGCTGATAAATGGCAAGTAATCCTTGTGCCATACAAGTGCCAGGCAAGACCATCTCCAACAAGAGATAATCTAACCATCACCCCTTGACATTCAATGACATTACCATTGCTGAATCCCCACTATCAACTTCCTGGGGGCTACCATTGACCAGAAACTGAATTGGAACAGCCAGATAAATACTATGGCTACAAGAGCAGACAAGTAACTCACCTCCTGACTTCCCAAAGCCAATCCATCATCTACAAAGCACAAGTCAGGAGTGGGATGGAATGCTCCTCACTTGCCTGGATGCGTGGAGCTCCACCAACACTCAAGAAGCTTGACACCGTCCAGGACAAAGAAACCTGCTTGTTTGGCATCCTATCCACCACCTTCAAAATCCACTCCCTCTACCACCGATGCAGTGGCAGCAGTGTATACCATCTACAAAATGCACTGCAGCAACTCACCAAGGCTCCTTCAAAAGCACCTTCCAAACCTGCAACCTCTACCACCCAGAAGGACAAAGCAGCAGATGCATGGGAACACCACCACCTGCAAGTTCCCCTCCAAACCACATAAGATCCATCTTGGAAATATATCGGCCATTCCTTCACTGTCACTGGGTCAAAATCCTGGAACTCCCTACCTAACAGCACTGTGGGTGTACCTACATCACATGAACTGCAGCGGTTCAAGAAGGCAGCTCACCACCACCTCCTCAAGGACAACGAGGGATGGACAATAAATGCTGGCTTATTCAGCAATACCTAAATCCTGTGAAAGAATTTTAAAAATCCAAATTTTGAAGGCCTCTATTTTCTTCCAAAGATCTGCTTATTGTCTTGGTTTCTGAGAGGCATACAGGAGGGTGGATAGAAAATAGCATCTTATGAGTTTTTTTGTGTCAGGCTTGAGTTTTCTTGTTAACATATCCTTCTTCATCTTCACAATTAAACATATTATCTGGTCATTTATTCCATCGCTGTTTAAGGGATCTCGCTGTATGTGAATTGGCCACTACATTTCTCTCATCACAACAGTGGCTACATTTCAGAAGTATTCCATTGGCAGTAAGGTTCGGAACTTGTGGTTGTGAAAGGCACTGCAGAAGTGCAAATACTTTTTTTAACGCAGCCGTGGAATACAAAACCATATCAGGCCTGGAATAGGAGGTGCGGAATGGTTCCAAGATCATGGCCGAGCCTGATGGAGGCTGAGGGTGTAAAGGGTGTTAGAGGGGGGAGTAGATGCACGAAGGAACCAGATAGAAGGGTGATCTCCCATAATGCTGGTCCCACTGTATTTTCTCTCTCTCAGTCAATGAGCTCTGCTGCAATCATCCTAGTCTACCTGGGTTTACGTTCCAACTCTGTCCTTTTTGCCTTTCCTTTCCTATGTCTCCCTCTTCTGGCTGCTGAAACACTCCTATTTCCACAGCAGGGTTCCACTAAAAGAGAGAGGGAGGACATGCATCAGAAAAATCTCTGGCTGCGATGAGGTTTTCCAATCTGGGTCCAACGAGGGTGTTGGGTGGCTACAATGACCTCAGTACTGAGTTAGACAGGGAGCAAACATCAGCCAGGGTTTCCATTCTGGATCATTGTTCAGTGGCCTCTGTTGCATGTATATCTTTCTGGACAGTGCACTGCACAAATAGATCATGCTTTGATACATCTAATGAGTTGAATAGCTATTGACACCCATTGTCTAGGTGAGGGACTGGAAGTTAATGGGTACCCAAGTTAGGAGAGAGAAGGAAGAATATTGAGGATTGCTTTAAGCATTCAATTTATTCAGTAAGCACATAGAACACAGGAAAAACTGAATGTGATATATAAAAAATAAAACCAGTCTGTATTGTTTTGATATTTTAATACAGAAGCAAAAAATAAATAGCTTGCATTAAAAACATAAGAATATTTTTTAAAAGGAGCAGGAGTAGGTCACATGGCCCTTCAAGCCTGCTCTACTATTTAATACAAACATGGCTAATCTATCTCAACTCCATCCGGAATCACTATCCCCTTATCCCTTAATTCCTTGAAAATCCAAAAATCTATCAACCTTTGTCTCGAATATAATGAATTCAATGACTGTGCATCTGCAACTCTCATGGGTAGAAAATTCCAAAGATTCACAATAATAAAAACTGAAAGTGCTATTTTCTGTTTCTTTTTCAAAGTTCCAGCAGCCTGAGTATCAATAAGAGTTTCACTATATGTGCCCAAACAATTAATGCCCTCCACCTGTTTTTATATTTACCCTTAATTTATACTATTAACAAATCCCCTGTAGAATCATTTATCATTCGTCTATATTCTGAGGACTATGAATTAAAAAAAGAAAGACTTGCACTTAGAGAGCATCTTTCATGACCCGAATGTTCCAAAGTGCTTTACAGCCAATGAAGTAAGTCTGAAGTGTAAATCGTGTGGCACTCCACTAGTTCCAGGCTGCCATCCTGAAAATGCGGGGGGCATAAGGGGGTTATCCCAACGCTCTGTCTTCTATTAGTTCCATTAATTTTTAATATTTTAATATTAATGTTTCTTATATTAATCTTCTATTGATTATCATATAATCAATAAAATGTAACGTCCTAAAATACAATTTGGGAGTAAAAACTGGATAAATATAGGTTTGAATAAAAGCTCAGTCGCTTGGGTCCCAGGCCTCATTTCACTGACAGTTTTCATCCCTTCTGTAGATTTGCCCTACTTTCTAGGCACTGGTCAGTCAGTGTAAAGGGAGTATTGAACCTGTGCTGTATCGCCCCATGAAATGTTTGATGGGACAGTGTAGAGAGGCTTTCCTCTCTATCCAACCTGTGCTGTATCTGATAAAAACAAAAAAACTGCGGATGCTGGAAGTCCAAAACAAAAACAGAATTACCTGGAAAAACTCAGCAGGTCTGGCAGCATCGGCGGAGAAGAAAAGAGTTGACGTTTCGAGTCCTCATGACCCTTCAACAGAACTGAGTGAATCTAAGGAGAGGGGTGAAATATAAGCTGGTTTAAGGTGGGGAGGAGGGGTGTTGGGTGGGGGAGAGTAGTTGGTGCGGGGGGGGGGTGGTGTGGTTGTAGGAACAAGCAAGCAGTGATAGGAGCAGATAATCAAAAGATGTCACATCTATCCCTGATCTCGTGTTGCTGCTGCCCTCTCCTGTCTCTGCCTAGTATTGCAGCCTTTTCATTTCACAGGCTGTGAAATCAATTCATATATTTGTTCCAAGGATAAAGACCACCTAACTGCAGGTAGGAAGGGGAAGAAGGGACAGGGATACAGACAGGAGCGATGGGAGATAGAGAAAGGAATGGAAGAGGGGATTGTAGAGACAGACAGACAGAAATGGAGAGTGAGGGAGAGACCAAGGAACAGAAAGGAGTGAAGAGAGGGAGGAGCAGGGAGGGGGGTGAAGGAGGGAGAGGGCAAGAGGTGGTGGGCAGAATTTTCTATACCCGCTCGCATTGGCTGTGTCCAGCTGTGTGAGCAGACAATATGGCTGAGAAGGCCAAAAAACCGGTTTCACAATGGCCTGAAGCCGGTTTGTGACCGTCCACTCTGCCTGTTAAAGGCGGGTTACATTTTCTGCCCTCGGACATTAGGGACCTCATTGTAATACATCTACATATCATTATAAGGACAGTCTGCTGGAATCATTGCCCTCACCCCCATTGATTCCACAATGATGCAGAACACGTCTGGACAAGTGAGAAGTGCAGGAGTTGGGACTTACTGCCAGGGCCTTGCTCACATTGCGGACATCTGAGGAGCTGGAAGGTGCTGGAGCCTGACAGCAACAGGACCCTGGAGGAACACCCATCGCATGCTGGGTGGATTCTCATGGACATGGTTCCGCCGCAAAGCAGCTCACCAAGGGTGGAAAGTCACTTTTGAGGGTCCGCTCACAATGGTTGATCATCAAGGGGGTGGAGAAGAAGGTCCAGCTCTGCTTGGGAGAGAAAGATGTACCCAGGAGGGGGTGGTGGGAGAGGAATATCTAGGATCGACTGGGAGAGGAAAAGGTGTCAGGGGGGTGAGATGGGAGGGTGTATGAAGGTGTTGCGGGGATGAAGTTGTGGGGGAAGGACTATTGGGGAGGAAGGGGCAATAGGGGTGGGAGGTGTAAGGGAAGGAGTGGGGAAGAAGTGCAGAGATTGGGGAAGGAGTGTGGAGGAAGAAGTAATGGCGTCTGAAGGAGTCGGGAAAAGGGAAAGGACTAAGTGGGGTTGGGGGTCGTTGGGGGGTGGGGGGGAGTCCGGGGAGGGAAGGGGCTCCTGGGGGGGGGCAGGAGTTCCAAGGAGGGGAAGGAGTCTGGGGTGGGGGGTGGGAAGGAGTTCCAGTGGGGAGGAAGGACGCCGGAGGGGGGAATGTCCAGGTGAACATGCTAGGGAGGCTCTGATGAGTCCATGACTGCCTCCTGGGGAATGAATTGAGGGTGGACGTGGTATGAGGGAATGGTGAGAATGACCGAGGACAGAGTGAGGCAGGAGGGTGGGAGGGTGAGGGTTTGATGGTATTGGTAGAAGGGATGGTGTCAGTGGTTGGTGGGGCCTTGGAAGCAGACACAGACCCTGGAGGTGGGAAGGAGGAGATTGGGGAGATTAATGTGGATGGGGGTGGGGCGTTTGGACAGGAAGGGAATGTACACGTTCACCTAGATATTCCCAAAAGAAAAGTGTTGTGACTGGTAGGTCACGGGGGGTAGGTGGAAGGTGATGCCAGAGCGGGGTCAGCAGTGATTGGGGAGAGGAAATGGGTGACTGGGGGAGGGGAAAGGATGGGAGGGCAAAAGCAAAGCTGTAGCATGACCATGCTGGCTCAATGGAAAGTGAAACGAGAGTCGTGGTGGGTGAAATCAGGTGTTGAATGGGAGTGTGATCAGTGTGTGGGTGGAGATGCAGGTCAGATGCTCAGATACTCAACTGAAAGCGAACCCCAGCAGGTGATGCAGGACAGATCCATGTGCATGGGAGAGTGCTTGCATGAGGCTCCGAAAGACCCTGCCACATACACGCATATCTCCCTCCAGAATCACTCACAGATTGGCTGCGTGCAGCTGAACTGCTAGTGGAAGGGGGGGCGTCGGGTAGGGTGGGTGGGTGGCGGGGGTGCATTGGGAGGATAGCAAAGCCTGTCAATGAAGCTGAAAGACATCATTACAAATTATTCAGTGAAAGTGAATATATTTCCAGATTGTAAAGTGACAAAATGTGTTCACCCATGCAATCAACTGTGATCAGAATTGCTTAACTTTTGAACACCTTAGACTTCTATTTGCTGCCCTGATATCCACAGCAGGGGTGGAAACAGCCTGTGCAGTGGATGGCCCTGTTGTCTCTGATGCCTTTGGTGTGGCTCCTCTGGAGAGCCAAGGCCTTGGGGGCCCCACCTTGCTTTGGTTGTCCTCCTGCAGGCCAACTGCTGCTTCTGCAGTGACTGAGGGTGAGGTTTGAAGAGGTCACAGGCAGAAAGGACTTGGAGGGAGTGGACAGCCTCTGAGATTCCTGAGCGGATGACTCAGGGGTGTCCAGCTGCCGCTCCTCCTTCCCTTGGGAGCCTGAGCTGCCCCAGCCTGACTCCCTGAGGGAAAGGAACACCTGGAGAATGGTGAGGTGCCCCATTTCCCTCTCGCGTTCCCACTGCAGGAACTCACCAATGATGACTGCGATGGAGTGAGGGTCTGCACACATCTCCATGTTCTGCTGGGCCAGGGTCACCATGGCACCTGCCAACCTTCCCATGGAGACCTCCTTACACACACATGTGGGCGCCACATCATCAGAGAGCAGGCAGATGCACTCCTCTGACTTGTGGTTCACTGTGTTGAGGGGTTCCAGCAGATCCGAGGGATGTTCCCGTGCCTTCTACTGACTCTCCAGGATGAGTTGGAAGACCAAATCCAGAGGCTTGTCATCTGACTCGGATCTCACATGCTTCTTTCCCAGCAGTCCTCCGATTGCCGGGGAGTTCGACTGAACCTGCCTCCTCCTGTTTCAGACACAAGTCTATGTGGCGACCACCAGATTGTGAAACTGAGCCTGCTCTAGATCTAGGTGTCCACCGAGGTATATGTCTCTGCACTGGTGGAGGTGTGGGTAAGCGCTGTGACAAGTCTTCCAGGCTGCTTATTTCCAGCTCTTCAATGGAGGAGGCGTCCTCTTAGCTGGAGGTGAGGACATGGATGAAGTTGAGGGACTGGCTGTCTGAGGGTGTCGGTCACTGTGAACCAAAGTGGAGATAATTAGTGCATGGCAGCAGAGGCAAAAACAGGAGAGAGAGAGCACTCACAGTTACATTGCAAGAGGGATGATGTGATGCAGGATCTTCACAAGGCTGTTCACCACCGACCTCACCTTCACTGCAGGCAGGGTCCACATCCTCACCAGTCAGCATGATGGCATGCTCCTCAAAGTGAGTGAGGGACCTAAAGTGGACCACTCCATCCCCCGGTCTGGGATCTCTCCCTGCCGGTGTGAGCCAGCTTCTCCTGTATGAAAGCAGATGGAGAGAGTATGAGCAGGACAAGTGGCACTGTGTGGAATGTTTGTGTGGTGAGTGGAGAAATGGACAGGAAAGAGGATGTGAGCTTGAGAGGTTATGAGCCTGATGGAGATGTGAGGGTGTGTGTGAGAGTTAGTGGTATTGTCCCTTGAGGTGTGAGATCCCTGTGGATGTGTGATGGGTTTGTGAGGGTGCAAGTCGAGAGCGATGAAAAAAGTGACTTACCCTGGTGGAACGGATGAGACCATTCATCCTGTTGCGGCACTGAGTGGCTGTCCTCCTTTGCAGGGCACTGGTGCTGACCGCCGCTGCCACCATGCTGGATTGGTGATGCTGCTGCCCATCTGCAGCCAGAGCTGGTGTGGAGGACATCACGGTGGGCGTCCAAAAGAGAAATACATCACTAAACCTGGGATCTGCAGTCTTCTTGCCTTCAGGGCCATGTCTTCTTTGCAGCAGTCGTGGGCTGGAAGCCCTGAAAGGTGTGCGCATGGCGGGCGAATGAGAGCCGGACAGGCCATCGAAATGATATGTTTCCTGGTTCTGCATAATTGATGCAACGGGACTGGGATGATGCGGCTTGAGAAACTGCCATTGCGGCCGACAGGTAAAATATCGTTTCTCCCGCCCTTTACCACACAGTGCAAATCTGGGGCTATTCCCCCCAGTGAGTGGAGAGAGAGGGAGACTGAAGAGAGGCAGAGGGAGAAAGGCTGGAGCGGAGGAATTCAAACATTTTCTCAATGTTCAATAGAGCGAGAAACTGCTGGAAATGCTCAGCAGGTCTGGCAGCATTGTGGAGAGAGAAACTGAGATAACATTTCAGGTCAAGGACTTTTCTATTTTATTTCAGATTTCCAGCGTCCGTGATATTTTGCTTTTATTTTCTCAAGCTGGCTGCCTGTCTCTGTCTATCACTCAGCCTCACTCTCTATCTCGCTCTCCTTGGATGGAACTTTACATCAGCGAGTTATTACAGTCCTGCTGAAGTCAATGGAGTTTTGTACAGCCCGTTTACAGCCCATCCTGCCATGATAGGGCTGTAAAATTCTACCCTCATCTCTACCCATTCCTCTGCTTTTATTTCTCTCGCTATATCTCTTTGGGCACACAGGGCTTCAAGGATGGTTGAGAAGATGGTGTCTGGGATATCGTCAGTCAAACTGCCAGGCTAGTCATGGAGATGACCACTTCACTCTAAGGCGTGTGCCATATGCTACCTAGTGCTGCCCTGCAGGTGAGAGACCAGAATGGACTGGTACTAGAGATCGCGATAAGAAATTATGAGCACTATCCAGTGTCTCCTTATCAAATGATGCATACCCCAGCATCAGAAATGACAGACTAATCGGTTGGTCTTTGATCACTTTGAATTATTATTTGATTTTAGGGTTGTTGTCCATCAGTCTGCAAGAGGCAACAGTCGACACTTGATTCAGCAATAGTCCTCTGAGGGTATTGTTACAAACAGGAGGCGGGTCCATTCAAATAGCACTAATTTTCCTCTCACCACCCATTCGTAAACAGAAAGGTGCTTTGATTTGTTTCCTTTTTAATAGGCATTGGAGCATTCCCCTACCCATCGGTTTTTGTGTGATCCAATTCCCACTAATAACCCCACAGCAAACTCGAGGTAGAATGAACTCAAAGGGTTAGTTCATTGCACACGTTCCAAAACTATGAAAAGGATGGTCCGCAACATCCCCCTCCACACACATCCAGTGAAGGTAGGGATAGAGAAAAGAAGGTTTTAACATACAGAGAGCACAGAGAAAATAAATATTGGCCCACGTGAGGTCCAGCATCCAGAACCAAAGTCCAATAAGGAATTCCTTCACTGGGGTGAGTGGGCTAAAAACCAGTGGTGTAAAAGTCACTTTTCTGGTGGTGGTGACTTCACAAGATGAATGGGCATGCAGAGATCAATCAGTTTGTAGATGATGGTACAGAACTTTCAGCAGAGGCAGGGTAGATGGGGCCAATTGTCCAGCCTGGCCAGAGCTCCTCCTAGGTGGCCTGCTGGTCAGATGTTAAAGCTACAGACTGGCTTGCAGCTCAGGAAGGCAACGTTAACTTGTGCAGCAAGTCTGAGTCATGTGACCTTACCTCTTCACAAGGTCTTCAACAAAGGATGTTTATCGAGTGTCTGGAATTTGGTTTGGTCTTCAGGACTGCTAACGTCCCCGCCATTATGAGTTAAACAGAATGATTGAGAGGCCATTGTCTTAGTCGACTCTCTGACTCCAATGGCAAACTCGGTCTATCAAATGGAAATGGCCTTTGTGTAGCTCCCTTTGAAATTGGTCTGTGCTGTCCCCAGGTTGTCTTCTAGAAGCTCCTCAGAAATAACAAGGTGTGACATTTCCAACACTGTGATGTGGCTTCCTTTGTTCTGGTGAGTCACAGACAATAACTCACAAGAGGGTCAGCCATCTTAATGGTCTTTATTCAGCCAAAAGGCCCAGTTCAAAATTAAGAAATAACCATGAGGATATATTTTTATAAAAATATAGTGTTGGGTTCTGTTCCGTCACTGTCAGGGAGACAATCTGTGGACTGCTCAGAAAGCCCAGCTGTGGGTGTGACAGCTCCTCAAAGTTGCTTATTTGAGAACAAGTTGGATTTTATAGTTTAGCTGATGTATTCAAGTTGGTTGAGAAATAGCGTTAGTGGTTGTCAGGAAAAGGTGAGAAGTTGAAGGTCTGTGACGAGAGACTCCCTGTTCCCCTCGGGTGCTGATTGCAAGTTCCACTCTGTACCTTCAATCTGTTTGTGTGAGATTCGCATACTCTGTGAGGCTCTGTAACTCTGTTCAGCAAGGCCGCCTGGATCTGTGTCAGTGCTATATCCCACACTGGGGGAATGCGAGGAGATGATCTGATTAGTTAAGGGTCAACTGTAGCTCAGTGGGCAGCACTCTCCCCACCGAGTCAGAACATTGTGGTTCAAGTCACACTCGAGGAGCACAGAATCTAAGCTAACACTTAGCATACTGCAATATTGAGGCAGTGCTGCAGTGTTGGAGGGGGAGGGAGTGGTGAGGCAGTGCTGCAGTGTTGGAGGGGGAGGGAGCAGTGAGGCAGTGCTGCACTGTTGGAGGGGGAGGGAGTGGTGAGGCAGTGCTGCACTGTTGGAGGGGGAGGGAGTGGTGAGGCAGTGCTGCAGTGTTGGAGGGGGAGGGAGCAGTGAGGCAGTGCTGCACTGTTGGAGGGGGAGGGAGCAGTGAGGCAGTGCTGCACTGTTGGAGGGGGAGGGAACAGTGAGGCAGTGCTGCACTGTTGGAGGGGGAGGGAGCAGTGAGGCAGTGCTGCAGTGTTGGAGGGGGAGGGAGCAGTGAGGCAGTGCTGCAGTGTTGGAGGGGGAGGGAGCAGTGAGGCAGTGCTGCAGTGTTGGAGGGGGAGGGAGCAGTGAGGCAGTGCTGCAGTGTTGGAGGGGGAGGGAGCAGTGAGGCAGTGCTGCACTGTTGGAGGGGGAGGGAGCGGTGAGGCAGTGCTGCACTGTTGGAGGGGAAGGGAGCGGTGAGGCAGTGCTGCACTGTTGGAGGGGGAGGGAGCAGTGAGGCAGTGCTGCAGTGTTGGAGGGGGAGGGAGCGGTGAGGCAGTGCTGCAGTGTTGGAGGGGGAGGGAGCGGTGAGGCAGTGCTGCACTGTTGGAGGGGGAGGGAGCAGTGAGGCAGTGCTGCAGTGTTGGAGGGGGAGGGAGCAGTGAGGCAGTGCTGCAGTGTTGGAGGGGGAGGGAGTGGTGAGGCAGTGCTGCAGTGTTGGAGGGGGAGGAAGCAGTGAGGCAGTGCTGCAGTGTTGGAGGGGGAGGGAGCAGTGAGGCAGTGCTGCAGTGTTGGAGGGGTAGGGAGCAGTGAGGCAGTGCTGCAGTGTTGGAGGGGGAGGGAGCAGTGAGGCAGTGCTGCAGTGTTGGAAGGGGAGGGAGCAGTGAGGCAGTGCTGCAGTGTTGGAGGGGGAGGGAGCAGTGAGGCAGTGCTGCAGTGTTGGAGGGGGAGGGAGCAGTGAGGCAGTGCTGCAGTGTTGGAGGGGGAGGGAGCAGTGAGGCAGTGCTGCAGTGTTGGAGGGGGAGGGAGCAGTGAGGCAGTGCTGCAGTGTTGGAGGGGGAGGGAGCAGTGAGGCAGTGCTGCAGTGTTGGAGGGGGAGGGAGCAGTGAGGCAGTGCTGCAGTGTTGGAGGGGGAGGGAGCAGTGAGGCAGTGCTGCACTGTTGGAGGGGGAGGGAGTGGTGAGGCAGTGCTGCACTGTTGGAGGGTGGGCATGGTAAGGCAGTGCCACACAGTTGGAGGAGGAGGGAGCGATGAGGCAGTGCCACACAGTTGGAGGGGGTCAGCCCTAATTGCGTGCCGGGCTGTCGTATGGGTAGTCTTGACGGAGTGCTGCACTGTCGTAGGAGGTAGTGCTGAGGGAGAACTGCGCTATTGGAGGAGGAAGCACTGAGGGAGTGCTGCACTGTCATGGGGCTAATGCTGAGGGCACACCACACTGTGATAGGGACAGCGCTGAGGGAGTGCCGCTACAGTGTCGCTACTGCATAGTAGCAACATGAAACAGCTTATCGGCAACCACTGTCCTAGCCACTGTTCACAACGGGCAGGGTACAGAACATGCCCAACCAGCCCGTGCTGGGAAAACTCAAAACATAGTGCGCAACATTAGATGTGATTCCACAATTGGACAACATTTGCTGAATAATCCTCAATCTGCTAAGAATTACACTGACAACCAATTTAGGATGATCAGTCAGGCTTGCAGTGTGGCATATTTGCATCTACTGGAAGCTACACATATTAATACACAAGGCCCTGTTCTTTGCAGACAGAAAGAACATATACACACATTGCACCTGTTTCAGCAAAACAAAACAAGTGACAGCCATTCACTGACTCATTCCTCAGGGCAATGCCTTGACCAATCAGGGTCAAGCTGCCTGGTTTAAATTTCAAACAATGCTTGGCAGTTCATTGTAAGTCACCATCAGCAGTGCATTCTCCGTGGCAACATCACTTGCCAGCTAATCAGCACTCTCTTTACATACGGTATGAATTGTTGTCTTCCCCTTATATTGGTATTCTTGCGAGTGTCCTGAGGAGTGTAAGACAAAAAGCTTAGACATGTCTCTTTTTTCAGCAATATTGTTGCAAATGGCAGCACTGAGGGAGTGCTGCACTGTGGTAGGGGGCAGCATTGAGGGAGAGCTGCAATGCTGGAGACCCCTTCTTTGCAATGAGACCCCATCTGCCCCTCAGGTCAGTCCCAAGGCACTATTTGAAGAAGGGCAGATGAGTTCTCCCCAGTGTCCTGGCTAATGTTTATCCCTTAAGCAAAAACAGATTATCTGATCGTTATCACATTGCTGTTTGTGGGATCTTGCTGTGTGCAATTTGGCTATCATCTTTCCTACCTTACAACAGTGACTTACCCTTTAAAAATGCTTGACTGGTGTCTTGGGATGTCCTAAAGCTGTGAAATGTGCTAAATAAACGCAAGTTTACTCTTTCTGTCAATAAAGGGGAAACAGATTGCAGGACTGGAGTACATTAGTCAAAGGGTTGTTAAATCTTGCTGATAATTCTAAAGGTGACTTTTAGTTACACAGTCAGGTCCAAATTTTTCCAAAGCTCGGTGACAGGTTGCTCTTGTATCGTTGCCACCAGGTGGCAGTATTGGCCCTTAGTTCTACTCTATGCATAGGGTGAGAAATTGCTTTGTGCAGTGCCTGCGCCCATCGCCCTGTCTTGGTGGTTGACAGGGCCCTCAACCATGTCCGACCCATCTCCTGTGTCAGATTTCCAGCATCCGCAGTATTTTGCTTTTAGCTCTGTGTCCCCAGCTGCTCTCCCTGCCCCTTTATGTTAGTTGAAGTATGCATGCGGGAGTGTCCCCATGTGTGCACCAGAAAGCTTTGAATGGACATTATCCTGACATCACACAGTCAACCTGCTGATGTGACACCAGAATTCCTAATTTGGAAAATGAGCATGTAGGCAACGCATTCCTAAATCACTCTGCAAACAAGAAACGTAAAACCACAATCTGGGCCCTGCACTAGCGTTACTTAAAGTGCCAAGCTTCCAAATGGCAGACAGGGTGATATTTTGGAATTTCTTCTGCTACAAGATGTCTGGAAATACTCTAGGTTGGTTTTGAAGGTGTGTTGGTGACTTCCCTTGGCAGAGCACGTTGCTTCATTCTTACAAGTCACTCCAGAATCATCTGTCTGCCCTGATCTTCTCTTTACAAAAATTTACATTGCAGCAATATTTTGGGCTGCTTCCCTTTGAGGTGCAGCCTCCCTTTAAGAGCAGGCTGGCTCTACCACACAATGTTACTATCCCCACCCTGCTGTGTGCAGAGGCAGCAGGAAATGTGGAAAATCAGGCAACCTGCGCCAAACCTGATTAGCCCAACACTACAATTATGCAGATGAGGTGGGTAAACAAAAATCACATGATGGCCACCTCAATTTTCAGGCACAGGAAAGGTGCAAACCATGGCCTTGGTGCCCCAAAGCCAAGATAATTAAAATTTTAGCCCTCAGTTTGGCTTTTACTTCTATCCACCACCTCTTTGCTCAGGCACTGTGGGACCAATGGTCTCAGCATTTGGATTGTTTTCATTTCCACAACCAGAAAATAAACTTTTTTTTGGTAAAGAGAGGAAGTTGATCAGAAAGATAATTTGAAGGGTTAATGTTTGAGCAGAAGATTTCAGTGTTGGTTTCTAGTCTCAATGTTGTCTTTTACCCCAAAGACATTTCTGTTCAAAATGGTTAATGGTCAGCAGCCCCTCAATCCAGGTAGTTCCTTGATCCGTGGTGAGACCGGGGACATGGAGAGAGGAGACACAGTGACCAGTTCAAATTGTGGCTGTCATATGCATGGCGTTGCTGCAAGTATATGTGCTGTTAAATTGCAAATTAGCATGATTTTTTTTATTAATGGGATGTGGGTGTCACTGGCTAAGCCAGCATTTATTGCCCATCCCTAATTGCCCTTGTTTAGAGGGCATTTAAAAGTCAGCCACATTGCTGTGTGTCTGGAGTCACATGTAGACCAGACCAGGTAAAGACAGCAGATTTCCTTCCCTAAAGGGCAATAAGTAAACCAGATGGGTTTTTACAACAATGGTTTCATGATCATCATCAGACTTTTAATTCCAGATTTTTATTGAATTCAAATTCCACCATCTGCCATGGTGGGATCCAAACCCAGGTCCCCATGGCATTACCCTGGGTCTCTAGATTACCAGTCCATTGACAATACCACTTCGCCACCACCTCCCCAACTTTAGCGTCCAAAAATTGCCATAATGGGTAAAACCCACTGTGGTTGAGCCTAAATTAGTTCTGCCTGATTTCTGCCTATTTTTCTGCTTGTTAAATTTTCTGGAGCAGGAAGGAATCTCCATTTTAATATAAAATCACTATTTCCTGCTAAAATTTTGTTTAATTTATTCTTAGGGTGTGGGCATTGCTGGTAAGGCTGGCATTTATTGCCTATTCCAAGTTGCTCCTTGAGAAGGTGGTGGTGAACCTTCTTGAATTGCTCCTGCCCATGTGGTAAAGGCACTCCCACAGTTCTGTTAGGGAGGGAGATTCTGGATTTTGACCTGGCCACATTGAAGAAATGGCTGATATATTTCCAAGTCAGGACGTTGGGTGACTTGGAGGGATGGTGTTCCCATGCACCTGTTGTCTTGTCCTTCTGGGTGGTAGAGATCCCAGGTTTGGGTGATGCAGTTGAGGAAGCCTTGGCCAATTGCTCTCATGCATCTTATAGACAATACACACTGCAGTCACTGTGAGCTGGTATTGGAGGGACTGGATGTTTAGGCTGGAGGTGAGAGTTCTATCACGGAGCCAAGCCAGTGCTTTTAATGTAGAAACACATCCAAGAGCCTTCAGAGATGTAATCAATACAAACTGTTAGTGATCAATATTTTATATACTCCCAGACCCCATGGGAGAATGGATCCCACCTCTTCAGTCATTTATAACTCCCTGACACCTGTAACCTGGGCCTCTGCCCACTCTGGACACTCCATCCAGGAACAATAATGGAGAGTGCCCCATGGCATTTCCAGTCTAACTCCATGTCTTCTTGTGTCAGGTCATTTTCAATCATCAGCCATTTCTTGCCAGGTCTGGGACAGGCTCCAAGTTCTTAGAATTGGAGAGAGAGTCTAACGGATCGTGATTATGAGCCTCCTTATATTTCACCCAGATGCCTCAAGTTGTTTATTTTGTTGCTTGTGACATTTGATTACAATAGTGAAGTTGTCAGGATGTCCTTGTGGCACTTGGAGGAATCTGAAGAATTTGATCATCAATGGCTGTTAAAGCTGCAGTAAAAACTCAAGGACATCACATCTGAAGGAACTAGAAATCAGCACGATTAATAAAACGGCTGCTTGTAAACTCAGCTTTCAAATACCCCTGGATTGGGATATTAATTTCCCCACTCCAGACAAGGCACCCCAGGCATGATAGAGAGGGAAGAATGAGAGAAGGGGAGAGTGGGAGGCAAATATGCATGGGAAAGGGGGACAGCGGGCGGGGGAGAACCAGGTTACAGATCAACAGGTTGGGTTGTCCTTTAAAATATTTGGATTTCTGCTTTGTGCAAAGTTCTCTATAATTGCCCCTTGTAACCTCTTAGATACCATGCTTACAGACGTGCATCCCCCATTTGCCTTCTTTTAATTCCACTTTATTAACTCTGCTGTTCCCCTTTTTTGGTTTTACTGCTAACCCTTATGATTCTTGTTTCCTTCAGGCATCTGTTTTAACAGCAGCCTGCCTCAGTGGCTCCCTTTATTAGCTGTTTATGAGCATACTCTCTCAGATGCTCTCTCAGATTAGCTCCTCTCCCTATTTCATTGGCCTTTAAAATTTATTATTGTTTCTTTTCACCTTTGACCGAAAGCCTGTCTTTGTTGATGATCCCGACTAGTTGTCTGACTGTTGAACTAGCTTCCCATTCCTACAGCTTTACAGAGTAGAACGTAAACTGGACTACTCAGTTTTCACAACAACAACTTATATCACTGTCAGCCCTGTTTAAAATAAAACATACCTGCGTTTCGCAGTGATGTCAGCAAATAAAATGGGCATTGAGTCATAGGAGGAGAAGTTTGCCTGGAATTTCTAAGGCAAGTTTCCCCACTTCTTGATGTGACCCTGGACAGGGTCTACTTATTGTGGCGGGAACATCAACAAAGACAGACTTTCGGTCAAAGGTGAAAAGAAACAATAATAAATTTTAAAGGCCAATGAAATAGGGAGAGGAGCTAATCTGAGAGAGCATCTGTATGCTCATAAACAGCTAATAAAGGGAGCCACTGAGGCAGGCTGCTGTTAAAACAGATACCTGAAGGAAACAAGATGGAAGGGCTGAACTGTAGGATTGGAGGAGGTCATGTTGATGGGGCGAGAACACAAAGGGGTTTAAATTCCAGGTCTGAGGGATCGGGAGCCAATTTAGGTCAACAGGAAGAGTGATGGATGAGTGGGACTTGGGACAGGACAGGATACAGACAACAGAGTATTGGATGAGTTTAAGTTTCAGGAGGGCAGATGATGGGAAGCCAGCCTG
This sequence comes from Carcharodon carcharias, assembly GCF_017639515.1. Taxonomy (NCBI): domain Eukaryota; kingdom Metazoa; phylum Chordata; class Chondrichthyes; order Lamniformes; family Lamnidae; genus Carcharodon; species Carcharodon carcharias. Next base: position 61,683,731 of record NC_054481.1, on the reverse strand, counting down.
GTGGGCATTGGAATGGTCAAGCCTGCATTGGAATGGTCAAGCCTGCAGTTGCCAATGGCATAGACATCACTCTTTAATTTCCAATATTGATAAATTCCAGCAGGAGTTATCAGGCAGCGTTTGATTCATCAATCTCTGATCTGTCTCCAGCAATCATGTGCCTGGACATTTAGAGTGTTTATGGTCAAAGAAAAACAACCGCATCAACCAAATACAAGTCTTTTTCCCTCTCTCTTCCTGTGTCTTTATTTTTCTCTCTCTGTTTCACAGGCTGGAATTTTCTCACCGATTTGGAGACAGGTTGGGAGGCAGGAGGGGTGGGAAAATGGCAGTGAAAGGCGTTTGGGGGGTGATGGGGGGGAAAATCTGTGAGCAAATATTACCTGAGGCAGCTGGGCTGTCTGGAGGAAGTCACACGTGAATACAGCGGAAAGGCTGTTAAGCCTCTTAAACAGGCAATTAATGGCAATTTTACTAGCTTTTTTACGAGGGGAGCACGGGAATGGCAGAGCTTCGGAGCCTTGCCAGCGATGAGGCGAGGCTTAGCAGGAGGGTGAGTGTCGGCTGTAGTCAGCAACCACTACAAAAGGTAACCGCTTGATGGGAAGGGTGATACTGAATGGACAGTGGCAGTAACAATCAGAAATGAAGACACAAAGGAAGGATTCTAATTGAGTGTTTTCTCTGACTACACCTATATGTACAGAGTAAGAGACAAACTGAGAGGTGCAGTTGTTTGCCATGGACCTCACTCACTCAGACTTTCAGGCCTCCAGTCAGTAGGAGTATTAGAGAGGGAGAGAGCTGGAGCCACAGAGCAGGGCAGCAGCACTCAGAAGGGCAACAGGGTCATGAGCCTGGAAGGAGGCATGGAGGTGGAGGGCAGAGAGAAACACACAACCAGCCTTTGTGCGTGTATGATGCTACCCATGATAGAGAGTCTACCATCAGAGGCTCAGCTTGCTGCAAGTGTGAGAGCAGTACTGTCACTGAAGGCTGTGCCTCTACAGGGGGTTGGTCCCTGAACTGTGTGGCATGATGGGAGGTGAATTGAATCCTCTGGGAATGGGCAGGCACTCAATGCCTGTGGCATTGAAGGTCAGCAAGACGCTAAATTTCTACACCTTAAGATCATTCCAGGGATCTTTGGTGAAATCTGTAGGATCTCCCAGCCTGTATCAAGATGGTCACCAATGCCATGTTCAAGAGGGCCTGCCGGTAAGTGCACTTTCACACCAATCCAGTCTGGCTGAGAGGTCAGTCAGATACTAGACCATCACTGAATTCTCCCAGGTGCAGGGTGTCATTGGCTGCAGACATATGGCTATCAAGAATTCCAAAGACCAGGCATCAGCCCATCAGCCTTCATCAACAAGAAGGGTTTCCATTCCCTCAATGTACAACTGGTTTGTGATCACCGCAAATGGATCCTTTAAGTCTGTGCAAGGTTCCCGGGAAACTGTCATGATGCCTTCACATTAAGACAGTCCCTTTTCAGACCACCCATCTGCCTTAAAGGATGGATACTGGGTGACAGGGGCTGTCCACTGAAGGCATGGCTACTTACACCTTTGAGGAACCCAGTCACATTTGCAGAAAAGGGATACAAGAGCTGACATGGCACAACTCAACCATCGAGTAGGCCATCAGCCTTCTGAAGATGTAGTTCAGCTACCTGGATAGATTTGGTGAAGCCTTTCAATATATCCCCTCTCACTCAGCCTTTCTGCTCTACAAAATTCGTGGAGTTGGTGATGTTATACAGGTCCACATGCATCCACAGGGTGGTATCCCAGATATGGCTCTCTATGAAGGCCACAAATCTCTCATTGGAGGATGCCATACACACACACACGAGAAACATGGCTGCACTGGATGGATTCCTTCATCATTTGCACATGGGCGTGCCTAGCCTCTGGGAGCTCTACCAGACGTTCATGCACCTCAAGCTGCAGCTCCAGCATTTGCCACCTGGAGGATGACTCCAAAAGAATGTCATCAGCCTGAGGCTGGACCTCCCAGAGCATTCTGAATGTGAGAGGCCTGGATTGTCACTGCCTCCGTCAGCTGGTGGAAGATGGGAGGCTGTCCCTCAGATTCAGCAGCTGGCTGTTCTTGTCCATGATCTGCAAGAACCAGATGCATGACTAGAGGGCAATGCAGATTCCAACACATTATTCTGACTATTATAGGCTCGAATTTTAGCAGGGCCAGTGACCCACCCCCAGCTGAAACGTCAGGGATGAGCCCACCCCCATTTGGGCAAGTCCCCCATGTAGCAATTTAATGGCCATTGGGGCCATTAATTGGCTTAGGGCTGGACTTTTGACCCCATATGGGAGGAAGTCCTGTCCCTGAGAGCTGCCAGCCAATCAAATGGCTGGGCAGTTCTCTAGTTCCAGCAGCACCATCAGGAGCAATTGCCATGGCTGGGACTGCAGACAGTCCCCACCCAAGAGCAGCTATGCAGCCATGCTGCCCAACACACGGTTAAGTCTGGAGTTTCATTGGGGCTAGGCTGGAAGGGAAGGAGGGGACAGGGAAACATACGAGGTGGGTGGGCCTTGGGGGCCCAAATAGGAAGGGACTCCACTCCTTCTACAAAGGAGGGACCCCCTCAATCCACAAAAAGGTCGCCAGATGAAACCTCAGTGTGGACACCTCCTGTAGCTGGTAAAATACCAGTGGCAGCAGGAAAAGGCCCTTAAAAGGACCACCTGATGTCTCCCCTGCTGTTGGTAAAATTCATTTCCGAGTTGGGGGTGGGGGGGGGGGTGGGTGGTGGGCGCTGTAACATTCCATCTATAACCTGGAGCTGCACGTAACCACGAGCACTATTCTTTGTGCTCACCAGTGGGACCCTTCTGCCCATCCATTAGGTCACTCACTCTCTTGGGGCTCCACACCAGTCTCATCAACAGTGATCGCCCACACTGCATCTGAGCCTCCCAACTCCTGCATCTCTCTTCCATGGGTGTAAGGATGACAAGATACAGGATCCCGCTGCCTGTTTTGGCTTTCTGCCTCACGTTGTGAACTCTTTTTGCCTGAAAGTGTATAAATTTCCAATGTTGGTCACTTATCAATGATATGCGCTATGGCCCAGATTTTCACCACAATGGAATGAAACTGGCCCTAAACGCAACACTTCCCACTTTCACAGGGGCAGGAATGGGGGATGGGCACATTTTACCCATATTACAGAGGCAGCTGGCCATTTAGATCATCAGTTGCCTTCACTCTAGTCTGATTTTGGTAGCCTAGGAGTGTAGATCCCAAAATGTGCAAAGCAGACCTGGTAAGGGCAGGTCTGAACCTGATGTATCTCTTTGCATATCCAGGGGACCCCTTTGGAGTGGTAGGATACCCCTGTGGAATTTGCCTTAAAATGTTATTTACCGCCTCAGAAGTGGCTGAAAACTAATTCCAACTCTATTTGCAAGAGAGTAGGAGGTTGGAGCACCCGGTCTCACAGGGCAATTGTTTTTGCCCCTACTGTCCCATGAACTCACATGGCAGGAAGAACTTTGTGCTGGAGGGCTTCAGGTGAAGGAACATAGAAGATGGACATAGAGGCCATAGAAGCAAGTTACCATGAGTAGTCAGAGGTCAGGAGAGAGTCTGCTGCTTGCGCACCAGGAAGGAGGAGGAGGATACTCAGGACAATCAGGTACTACCCTGTGGAAAGGGTGTACAGACCTAGGATGTCCTACCTCAAAATGATGGAGAACCAGTGTTGAAGCTGCAAGGTTGTGACAGGTGTATTTTGCATGGTCCTGCAGCAACTTTAATTTTTATTCATTCACGGGATGTGGGCTTCACTGGCTGGGTCAGCATTTATGGCCCATCCCTAGTTGCCCTTGAGAAGGTGTTGGTGAGCTGCCTTCTTGAACCGCTGTAGTCCATGTGGTATAGGCACACCCACAGTGCTGCTCAGGAGGGAGTTCCAGATTTTTGACCCAGCAACAGTGAATATTTCTGAGTCAGGATGGTGAGTGACTTGGAGGGGAACTTCCAGGTGGTGGTGTTCCCATCTATCTGCTGCCCTCGTCCTTCTAGATGGCAGTGGTCATGGGTTTGGAAGGTGCTGGCTAAGGAGCCTTGGTGAATTCCTGCAGTGCATCTTACAGGTGAGATACACTGCTGCAACTGTGAGTCGGTGGTGGAGGGAGTGAATGTTTGTGGATGTGATGCCAATCAAGTTGGTTGCTTTGTCCTGGACAGTGTCAAGTTTCTTGAGTGTTGTGGGAGCTGCGCTTACCCAAGCAAATGGGGAGTATTCCATCACATGCCTTGTAGATGGTGGGCAGGACTTGGGGAGTCAGGAGGTGAGTTACTTGTTGCGGGATTCCTAGCCCCTGACCTGCTCTTGTAGCCACAGTATTTATATGGCTAGTCGGTTCAGTTTCTGGTCAATAGTAACCCTCAGGGTATTGACAATGGAGGATTCAGTGATGGTGATGCCATCACTGTCAAGGGGCGATGGTTAGATTCTCTCTTATTGGAGATGGTCATTGCCAGGCACTTGTGTGGCACAAATGTTACTAGCCACTTGTCAGCCCAAGCCTGGATATTGTCCGGATCTTGCTGCATTTGGACATGAATTGCTTCAGTATCTGATGAGCCGTGAATGGTGCTGAACCTTGTGCAATCATCAGCGAACACCCTACTTTCAGCCACAAACTATTGACCAAAATGCTGTTCCAGTGGCTGTGAAGGTAACCATCGCTCTCAACTTCTATGCCTCAGGATTTTTCCAGGGATTATCAGGAGACCTGTCTCGTATATCCCAGTCAGCAGCACCCAGCTGCATTAAGGCTGTAACTCAAGCCCTGTTCGCTCATGTGGATAAGAACATTAATTTCCCTATAGATTTGACATCTCAGATGCAGAGTGCCACAGCCTTTGCCCAGTTAGCAGGCTTCCCTAAAGTGCAGGGTGTTATTGATTACATCCATATTGCATAAAGGCTCCAACTCGACATGTGGACACTTTTTGTCAAGCAAATGTCCTTCCACTCAATCAATGAACGGGTGGTTTGTGACCACCACGAGGTCTTCTTTAAAGTATGTGCAAGATTCCCTGACAGCTGACATGACTCCTTCATACTAATGAGCTCCCTCAGCTACTTTAGCCACCAATGCAAATCTGTGGCTGGCTCCTAGGGTCTAAGGGCTACCCCTTTATAAACTATGATCCCATTTAGGAGCCCACAAACAGATGCAGAGCGTAACTACAACAGCAGCCATGTCATCACCAGGAGTACCATCGAGCAGGCAATTGGCACTTTAAAGATGTGCTTCAGGTGCTTCAGTCACTCAGGTCGAGCTCTGCACGATGCACCAGCAAGAGGATCAAGAATAGTAGTGGTGTCCTGCATTTGCAAAAACGTTGCACAGTGGAAGGTTCTAGAAATCGATGATGATGATGCATTGGGCAGAGCTCTCCAACCTCTGAGGAGGAGTAAGACCATAAGACTATAAGACATAGGAGCAGAAGTAGGCCATTCGGCCCATTGAGTCTGCTCCGCCATTCAGTGAAATCATGGATGCGCCTCAGCTCCACTTTCCTGCCTTTTCTACATAACCCTTGATTCCTTTATGGATTAAAAATCTGTCCATCTCAATCATTTCCTCTCCTATCACTTCACCACAGCACCCCACCCCCAACACCCCACCCCCCACCCCCTTTGGTCTAGTTGTTGATACCTGTGAAGCTGAGTCACCAGCCCAGGGTAAGGGACCTGTACAACAGGCAAATAAGTAAAGTTGAAGCCACCCCTCGCCTTCCCAGCTGAGCTGCATGACCTCTGAGTTTTTCTTGGACTCAGTGATTAAGTTACGCTTGTCTGCCTCTACCAAATAGACACATAGACATCATGGGTCTGCACAGCACTCGCCATTTATAAGACCATAAGACCATAAGACATAGGAGCAGAAATTAGGCCAATCGGCCCATCGAGTCTGCTCCGCCATTCAATCATGGATGATAAGTTTCTCAACCCCATTCTCCCGTCTTCTCCCCGTAACCTTTGATCCCCTTACCAATCAAGAACCTATCTACCTCAGTCTTAACTACACTCAATGACCTGGCCTCCAAAGCCTTCTGTGGCAATGAATTCCATTGATTCACCACTCTCTGGCTAAAGAAGTTTCTCCTCATCTCTGTTCTATAAGGTCTTCCCTTTACTCTGAGGCTGTGCCCTCGGGTCCTAGTCTCTCCTACTAATGGAAACCTCTTCCCCATGTCCGCTCTATCCAGGCCTTTCAGTATTCTGTAAGTTTCAATCAAATCCCCCCTCATCCTTCTAAATTCTATCGAGTATAGACCCAGAGTCCTCAAACATTCCTCATATGTTAAGCCTTTCATTCCTGGGATCATTCTCTTGAACCTCCTCTGGACCCTCTCCAGGGCCAGCACATCCTTCCTGAGATACGGGGCCCAAAATTGCTCACAATATTCTAAATGTGGTCTGACCAGAGCCTTATAAAGCCTCAGCAGCACATCCCTGCTTTTATATTCTAGTCCTCTTGAAATAAATGCCAACATTGCATTTGCCTTCCTAACTACCGACTCAACCTGCAAGTTAACCTTAAGAGAATCCTGGACTAGGACTCCCAAGTCCCTTTGCACTCCAGATTTCTGAATTCTCTCCCCATTTAGAAAATAGTCCATGCCTCTGTTCTTCCTACCAAAGTGCATGACCTCACACTTCCCCACGTTGTATTCCATCTGCCACTTCTTTGCCCATTCTCCTAACCTGTCCAAATCCTTTGCAGCATCCCCGCCCCCTCAATACCACCTGTCCCTCCACCTATCTTTGTATTATCTGCAAACTTAGATAGGATGCCCTCAGTTCCTTCATCTAGATCAATAATGTATAAAGTGAAAAGTTGTGGTCCCAACACTGACCCTTGCGGAACTCTGCTAGTCACCAGCCGCCATCCTGAGAAGGACCCCCTTATCCCCACTCTCTACCTCCTGCCAGACAGCCAATCTTCTATTCATGCTAGTATCTAGCCTCTAACACCATGGGCTCTTATCTTACTGAGCAGCCTCCTGTGCGGCACCTTGTCAAAGGTCTTCTGGAAGTCCAAGTAGATAACATCCATTGGCTCTTCTTTGTCTAATCTACTCGTTACCTCCTCAAAGAATTCTAACAGATTTGTCAGGCATGACCTCCCCTTGATGAAACCAAGCTGACTTTGCCCGATTTTACCATGCACATCCAAGTATTCTGAAATCTCATCCTTAATAATGGACTCTAAAATCTTACCAACGACCGAGGTCAGTCTAATCGGCCTGTAATTTCCCGTCTTTTGCCTCACTCCCTTCTTAAACAGGGGGGTTACTTTAGAAAATTTCCAGTCCTCTGGGACCCTCCCTGACTCCAGTGATTCCTGAAGGATCACCATTAACGCCTCCACTATCTCTTCAGCTATCTCCTTCAGAACTCTGGGGCGTAATCCATCTGGTCCAGGTGATTTATCCACCCTCAGACCTTAATCTTCTCCCTCCTTATTTCTTTTTTAGTTGTCCTCTGTTGGTCTTCGTAGGCTTCCCAATCCCCTAGTTTCCCACTGCTCTTCGCTGCATTGTATGCTTCCTAAGTGCTGCCTAAGATTAAAGGAAGTGTTGGGCTCACCATCCGCCCATTGCTGTTTGGCAAAATCAATCTAGTGGGTCCAGTGCTGTCTCGCTAGAATCTCCAGAGTTGCATTGCTGTCTTCAAAGGGCAGAGCTCAGGTTGCAGCCCACAATTTGGGAACCACTGCTCTATATATTGCTTTACCATTCCAGCAGAATGAAAGTTCTGATTCACTCTCCTCCCTGCCCCAGGAGCAAACACAAAGCTTCAACATAGAACACCTCCCCTCACCCCACCCATCATCCCTGTTACAGCATGGGTACCTGAATAGTAACGTTGTGGCAGATGTTGCACTCCTTCACTAGGTCCTGGTACATGTTGCAAATGTATTGTTCCAGCTCCATAATGCAGCGAGTGCTCAGAATGTACTCACCATCATTCTAATGAGGGAAAAATGAACAGCAAACACACCAGAATATTCATCACAGAGAAAAAAAATTTCATCCACACATGTAAAAGTGTAACTTTGATTAGAAGACATGGTTTCTGCTGTCACCTGCCTCACAAAGCCACCTGTCCTGTACAAACCGCTGCAGCACTTGTTCTTTCTTCTTCATTTTCTTGGGTTGCAGTTGATCAGCCAGGTTCAGGATGTCTGTAGAAGAGACCATCCCACTTTCTGACTCCAGAACTAGGTCCATAGTTTTCTTGAAGAGTTCCCCTGTCCATTCAGAGGATTCCAAAATGGATGAGGATGAGGAGGCGGCCTGTGGAAGGCATAACCATATAGTCAGGGCTGACTGTGCGGGATGGGAATCATTGTCAGATGGGTTCTTGTGCAAAATAGATTTTCATAAAGTCCTTCAATATCACACTCGCCATCAGCCAGTCCCTGGTGACATACTTCCACCTCAATAACCTTGTACATTGACTCCACAATTACTCAAGGGAGTGCCCTTTCCCCAAAAGGGAGACAATAAACATCAGTGAGTTGGACTCTGTCACATTCATATGGCTGAAACCCTCGCCACCCTAACCATGGGCCTCATCATATTGCAAACAAACTGGTAATGAGTCATTCACAACCTGGACCCCCTCAGATGAACACTGATAACTGTAAATGAGGGGCCCATGTGGCCAAATTGTCCATAATCAGACCATGCCCACAATGCTGAGAGTGACATGGCATCAGAATTCAAACCCTGTACACGCTGATAAGATTGTTTATTGTAGCATACAAGCAGATAAGGCATCTCATGCATATGGAGCCTATAACTCTGCAGCTACAGCATTTTGAAAGAACTTGCACACCATCCATACTGGCCAATGGTCCAGTTTCTCATGTGGCACCACTTGCAACAGTCCTGGCTTCTATATACCTCTGCTTACTGCAAAGGTACGCCCTGTGACACCTGGAATGCAAATGCAGCCAAAATAATGGGCACAGCAGATGACCAATATTACCTGAATGATACATGGCCTCTCGAGCTGCGACGCCTACACCTAGGCTGATGTGTAACACTGCAGTGCAGATGAATGCCTTGCACCCAATGCTCATGCTTGAGATGCACCTGCTGCCCAGTATCTGTTCGTGGATCTGATCATTGAGCCTCCCTTAAAGTCAAGCTTGGATGGACAATAAAAGATAGAAGGAACATCACAGCGCTTGAGCCTTTGAACAATGAAATCTCATCTGATACAGCAGAGAGAGGGCTTTAAACTAAATAGAGAGGAGGGAGGGTTCTGGAGATGGGGTACGTAGGCTTACAAAGCAAAAGGATATGGCAGCATTGCAGGGCAGTTATTTAGGTAATGATACCCAGAGTGTGACAGGAAGGGACAGAGTGTACAAACATGAAAAAAACAGCAGATAGGGTTAAAGGGGGGAAAAATGATAAAAAGACTAAATTAATGGCTCTTTACTTAAATGCACATAGTATTCGGAACAAAATGAATGAATTAACGGCACAAATAGAGATTAATGGGTATGATCTTATAGTCATTCCGGAGATATGGTCACAAGAAAATCAAAGCTGGGAACTAAATTTTCAGGGGTATGTGACTTTTCAAAAGGACAGCCAGGAAGGAAAGGGTGGTGGGATAGCCTTGTTAGTACAAGATGGAATAAGTATGATAGCAAGAAATTATCTTGGATTGAAAGACGTAGAACCCATATGGGTGGAGGTAAGAAATAAGAAGGGGAAAAAGACACATTGGGAGTAGTTTATAGGCCCCCTAACAGTCGCTATGCTGTAGGACAGAGAATAAATCAGGAGATAATGAGGGCATGTAAAAAAAGGCAGTACATTAATCATGGGTGAGTTTAATCTTCATGTAGATTGGGAAAATCAAATTGCCACGAGCAAGAATTCATGTGTATTTGGGACAGTTTCCTAGAACAATATATTGTGGATCCAACCAGGGATCAGGCTATTTTGGACCTGGTAATGTGTAATGAGCCAGGTTTAATAAATGATCTTAGAGATCCCCTAGGAATCAGTGACCACAACATGGTAGAATTTAGCAATCAGTTTGAGGGTGAGAAACTTGGGTCAGAAACAATGGTGCTAAACTTAAAAATGGGTAATTAGAAAGGAATGAGGGCAGAGTCGGCTGGAATGGACTGGGATAGGAGTTTAGCAGAAAAGACTATTGATGAATGATGGCAGAAGTTTAAGAAAATAGTTCATGACTCACAACAAAGGTATATCCCAGTGAGAAAGAAGGATTCTAGGAAGGGAATAAACCAACCATGGTTAACCAAGCAAGTAAAGAAGTGTATCAAATTGAAAGAAAAAATATACAATGTGCCAAAAATTAGTGGTAAGCCAGAGGATTTGGAAAGTTTTAAAATCCAACAGAAGATGACCAAAAAAATTATAAAGAGGGAGAAAATAAACTTTGAGGGTAAACTAGCAAGTAATATAAAAACGGACAGTAAGAGCTTCTTTAAATATATAAAAAGGAAGAGAGAGGCCAAAGTGAACATAGGCCCCTTAGAGAATGAGGCTGGGGAAATAATAATAGGGAATCAGGAAATGGCAGAGGAGTTGAATAAGTACTTTGCGTCAGTCTTCACGGTAGAAGGCAGAATAGCATACCAAAAATACTAAATAATCGAGGGGCAAAAGAGGGGGAAGGAAATAAATACAATAACTAACATTAGAGAAAAACTACTAGGGAAACTAATGGGGCTAAAGGCCAATAAGTCCCCTGGACTTGACAGGTTGCATCCTAGGATATTAAAGGAAGTAGCTGCAGAGATAGTAGATGCACCAATAGTAAACTTCCAAGAATCATTAGATTCTGGAAAAGTCCCAGAGGAGTGGAAAACTTCCAGTGTAACTTCCTTATTCAAAAAGGGAGGGAGACAAAAACCGGGTAATTACAGGCCAGTTAGCTGAACATCTGTCATTGGGAAAATGTTAGAGTCTATTATAAAGGATGTAATAGCAGAGCATTTAGAAATGCATAATATAATCAAGCAGAGTCAGCATGGCTTTGATAAATTTATCAAAATGCTTTGAGGAGGTAAAAAGCAGGATAGATAAAGGGGAACCAGTCGATGTAATATATTTGGATTTCCAAAAGGCGTTCGATAAGGTACCGAACATAAGGCTGCTTAATGAGATGAGTCCATGGTATGGGGGGTTGGGGGGGGTAGTACATTAGCACGGATAGAGGATCAGCTAACTAATAGAAGACAGAGAATTGGGATAAGGGGGGAATTTTCAGGATGGCAACCTGGAGCTGATGGAGTGCCACAGGGTCAGTGCTGGGGCCGCAAATATTTACAATATATATTAATGACTTGGATGAGGGAAGTGAATGTACTATCACCAAGTTTGTGGATGACACAAAAATAGGTGGGAAGGCAAGTGGTGAGGGTGACACAAGGAGTCTACAGAGGGATATAGGCAGGTTAGGTGAGAGGGCAAAAGCTTGGCAGATGCAATATAATGTGGGAAAATGTGAGATAATGTACTTTGGCAGAAAGAATAGAGGAGCTGAATATTATTTAAATGGAGAAAGACTGCAGACTGCAGCACAGACGGATTTAGGGGTCCTCGTGCATGAATCCCAAAAAGCTAGTAAACAAATCCAGCAGGTAATAGGGAAGGCAAATGGAATGTTGGCCTTTATTTCAAAGGGAATGGAGGATAAAAATAGGGAAGTCTTGCTAAAACTATACGAGGCATTAGTTAGACCACACCTAGAATACTGTGAACAATTTTGGTCCCCTTATCTAAGGAAAGATGCATGAAAGACGGCATTGAAGGCAGTCCATAGAAAGTTCACTAGATTGATCCCGAGCATGGAGGGATTTTCTTATGAGGAGAGGTTGAGTAGATTAGGCCTATACTCATTGGAGTTTAGAAGAATGACAGGTGATCTTATTGAAATGAATAAGATTCTTGGAAGGCTTGGCAGGGTAGATGCTGAGAGGTTGTTTTCCCTTGTGGGAGAGTCTAAGACACAGAGAGCATAATCTCAGAGTAAGAGGCCATCCAGTTAAGACAAGAGGTGAGGAGGGATTTCTTCCCTCAGGGGGTAGTTAATCCGTGGAATTATTTACCACAGAGGGCGGTAGAAGCTGGGTCATTAAATATATTCAAGGTTGAGATAGACAGATTTTTAATCAGTAAGGGAATCAAAGTTTATGAGGAAAGTGGAGTTGAGGTTTATCAGATCAGATGTGATCTCATCGAATGGTGGAGCAGACTCAATGGGCCAAATGGCCTACTTCTGCTCCCACATCTTAAAGAAGGAAGAAGCCCTCCAAAGCTTCACAAATTAGTCAATAGTGTTGATCCTGTTGACAGCACATCGAGATTGACCTCAGCATGCTGCCCTCATTTTACTGTTAAGAACCACTTCATGACGTTACCATTCTTTTTGAGCTTTCTAGCATACAAACACACACCGAGTCATGTATAAGCATATGTAAATATATTAAAGTAGTGCTCAAATGTGCTTTGTACAATGTGAAATGTGTAACCATGGTGAACTTATTAGTGCTCCAGGCAAGACTGTGCCCTTCGCTCTCGCACACTCCCAGAAAGTGCCCCCCCACCGCCCCCCCGGCCCACCTGTGTTGCCTCAGAGGAGGTGGAGGCAGCTGCTCACTTCTCTGTCTAAACGGCAATTAGGAGCGTGGTGGCCGGCCTCTTCATGCCCACACCTGTTGGAGCCCTCCGTCAGACGGCCACCCCTGCATCTCTGCATGGGCAACCGTGGTCACTGGCACAGGTGCAGCAGACAAGGGCTCTGCTGGAGGGTTGGGGAGGCGGAGGAAGATCAGGGTACTGAGGAGCTGTCAGCACCTTCACCTTCCTAAGTGTCCTGCACAGCCCTAGATTGGCCTTTAGGTGGGGACGATGGGGCTGGGTGCGGTTGCGGAGCAGTCATCTAATCGAGCAACCATTGTGTCAACAGTGCACCTATCCTGTTAAGGGTACACCGCTCCTCATGTATTCCATGGATGTCCGTGCTCACACTCTAAGCAGACTGATCCAGGTTACTGACGGAGACTTGCACCATTTTCTGGCCGAGGCGCTGCTCACACATCCACTCCAAGAGCTGCTGCATGTGTAACTCCATGAGACTGGCTAATCCCTCATGGCCGGAGGTCATGCAGTTGAGCCCCCAGGTCAATGTGGAGCTTATGACGGCGATGGACTCCTCCATTCACAGCCCTAGAGCTCCCACTGCCTCACGGAACTCCGATCTGCTTCAGATTATTAAATATTATGTCCCAAAAGATGACCCCTGAGGCTCCACGTCCCTGCGCGCTGGAGCATCATCGTAGGTGCAATGCCTCTTGCCCTCTGCCACCCACTCCACACACGCATTACATCCCTCCGGTGTGCTTATATTTGAGTTGGTGGAGTGTGGACTAGCATGATGTGACCCTGCCTGCTCAGATATCTCTTCGTTCTCTTATTGCCTAATGGTCCTTGGAGGTGGTGGGGGAGGGGGTGGGCAGAGTAGTGGTGGGTGGTGAGGGAGCATAACTGGAACTTGTGTGAGACACAAAAGGAGCTGCTTAGATATAGTCCTTGTCATTGTGAAAGCGCGCTCTGATACACGCCACTGCCTCAACCAAGCTTGTGCTGCCCTTTATGATGCAAACCCATCCTTTCGCTCCCCCCTCATGCCAACGTCCCCTTGTGCTCAGTGAGCTGACATCATGACCTCCACCACTGCCACCCATGTTCCAAGGTATTTTCAACATCGCCTTTACCACCTGTTAACAGCAATTCGCCATCACCACAGACAGCTGCTCAGGGACCCTGGCAATCTGTATGGCTATGGGACAGATGCATCTTAGCCAGGGTGACCCACCCCTAGTATGAGCCATCTCCATGGCATTCTTCACCCTTTTCAACTGTAACAACAACATGAATTTATGTTAGTCTAAGATATAGTGAATGGAGGGATATTGTTCTACAGTGCATCCATGCAACACATTGCTCATTCATATGTGTTCTGTGCACATCTACATGAGCTGTGTACACATACAAACCTCAATGTTGAAGCAGTGGTAGGTGCCATGGTCTCGCACCTTAGCTATGGTATGCAGTATGACTCTTCCCTTGGAACTCCTTGAGGACGAGCCAAGCTACGCACCTTGCCGGAACACAGCAGGTCATTGAACCTTTTCCTGCATTGAATCAATGAGCACTGTTGGTTTCCTGCTGCACTCACTGCAGCCACTATTTGAATCCAGGCATCCTTTGTTGTTGCAGGGGCAGAGCAGTAGCCAGCTGGGTACAGGGCTGGTCTCCACTTCTGGACCTCTTCCATCAAAACATGATGATCCTGATCAGAAAATGATGGGGCAGCTGGATCCATCCCTTCCCTGCGTCTCATCTGTGTGACATTTTAGGAATAAAAATGTAACGTATAAAGGATCGTGAGCCATTCAGATTCTCAGATTTTCATTCACTTTTGTGTGTTTACCTGTACTAACCATTTTCACCATATCATTGGTCATTACTGTTAAGGTCTGGTGGAGAAAATGGCTCTGCACAAATACTTGGTGCCATATGTTACAGCTGTGCCTCAAATGTAGCATGGTGTGCTCCATGACCACTGACAGCCCTTTCCCTACTCTTAGTCACACAGTTATGCCGTGACAGCGTGTATCTGTGAGGGACTTGGTTAAGGGTCAGGAGTGTGGGCACTTCCTGATAGATAGGTGGCAAGAGGACAAGTTGATGGGATAATGAGCAGGCACTGTTCATCATTCATCCGCCCACTGAGTCTTGGCAGCTAACAACGTGACTGCATAATGTCTGTACAAGGTAGCGTGACAAGGCAATGCCATCTCCATGGCTGTGTCTTGAGAATTCACTCCTTCTTTCAGTGGTTCAGTAGAGTACACTTTGATTAGACAGCAATATGACAATTCTGGCACATGGAAAGCCCATGATGGGCCAGCCATTCCAGTGTCAGTGAACAGTTGGACAACATTTACAGCTTGGATATCACCTGAAAATTAAGGCAATGATGTCCCCTCCAATATATAGATGACATGACCTCAAATGGGCCTTTCTGAAGACTCGCCACTGACCCCTCACCAATTCTGTGGTCGCCCGCCCCAACTCCTCTTCCAGCCCACCTCTCTGGACTGAAAATCAGAAGTCCGGGCAGACATTTTAGAGGCTGGGTTCGCAGGGCCGAGAGTTCTTCTATCTTCGTGCACCCAACCCAGGAGTGAAAATCTGGCTCTATGCCTCTGCTGGCGGCAGCCTAACTATCCATTATGGCCTCCTACATGTAGCCGCTCAGTAGCAGCTGTGCGCTAGTCAACTCTCACTGACCGGTATCCTCTACAGAAAGGCTTGCTTGCCTCTGACAGCCAATGCTGATGCCTGGGTATTCATCTTTGGTCACTGGTAAAGATGTTAGCTTAATGTTTTGTGCTGCACTCACCTTGCCAGAATGCAATAGGGCCTTGATCCTCTTGTGACACTGAAGCCATGTGTTTAGGACAACGCCATAGCTGCTAATCTCCTCTGCCATTTCCATCTCCAAGGCCTGCTTAGCTTGATCAGTCGATCTCCTTTTGGCTTTTGAAGGGAATAGGACTTCCCTCCAAGCCGTACAACCTGGAGCACCTCCAGGGAGGCATCAATGAATTGTGGAGTGACCCTTGATCCACCTATGGCCATTTCAGCAATTTGTGCAATTGTCAGGGCTGCCTTGCTGTTCCCATTGTGTCTACTGCCCATACAAGTACTGCTGGCTGCCCCAGTGGTGGCACCAACATTGACTGAGCTGGGACTTCACCCCCATTCCCCCCACACCTTCACACCCCACCTGGCTGCCCCCCACCACTAACACCAGCCTCCCCTCCACCCCCACCACACCCCCTCGCCTGCTGGTTGTTAATTGGCTGGCCCTGAGAATATAGCCCCAACCCATGCAGCCATGTCACCTGCTTTTAGTTTCCCCTTTGGGACTTGGTTGCTGCTGGTAAAATCCTGGCCTTTGTGTTTTTCTCTCTCTCTGTCATTTACTCTTATTTTCCTTCTTTTCATTTGTTCTCTCTTTTTCCCTGTTTGTGCATGCACAAATGCTTTTTTAAATCTTAGAGAAAATCTTGGCACCGCACCAATTTAAATGGGAGGAGTGAGAGGACTAATGTTGGGGGAAGTGGATTGGCAACTAGGTCTCTGATCTGCCCTTGATAGAATCTGAAAGAGGCTAAAATGTCAACCTAACCGCACACTATGAACAGAAATTCATTCCTGCCTCTGTTGTGGTCGGGGTAAATGGATTAAAGGTAAAATAATTAAGGTTTGTGAGTAGATAAAATCATGGATTTTCCTGGTAGATTAGAGTTTTGCTGCAGGTCCCCAGAGACTCATAATCACACCTTTTGAATTCTAATACTCTCCAGCCTCTACTTCCTCTGCCACTAATCCTTTTACATTCACAATCGCTAATGTACCTGGCTACATTTACTAGCATATAATGGATTATCTCTGAATTCATCTGCGTTATGGAGTTGCCTGTGCTGAAATGTGGGAGAGAGTTATTGATGGACATTGTACAAGAACACAGGGGAGATTCTGAGGACCAGAATAAATCGTTGTGATTACTTTGAGTGGTTGCATTTCTGGCTTTTGATGGTGGTTTGGGCTGAGGGGGAGCCAAATTTGCTTTCTTCATGTTGGACTAGGTTTATCCTAAGAGAGCACAAAGAGAGCATTTGACACAACAAAGCTCCCACGTGCAGTCCCCCAAATACCCCCCACCACTGCCCAACCCAACCCCACCCTCACCCTCACACTCATCAGAAAGAAGATTTTCTTATGGAAACAGAGCCTTGACTGCGGTTCTAAATGAACACTTTGCATCCGGCCTCATTAGAGAAGAGGATGCTGCCAACGTATCAGTAAAAAAGGAGATATTAATGACCCTAAAGCACTTTACAGCCAATTAAATTATCTTGAAACGTAGTCACTATTGTAGGAAATGCTGCAGCTAGTTTGTGCACAGCAAGCTCCCCAAAAACAGCAATGTGATAATGACCACATAATCCTCTTTGTGATGTTGATTAGGTCATAAATATCAACCAGGGCACTAGGCATGACTCCTCTGCTCTCCTTTGCTTGCAATTGTATCATGGGATCTTTTACACGTTCTCCTGAGAGAGCAGATGGAGCCTCGGTTTAAAGTTGTATCCAAATGATGACGCCTATGACAATGCAGCACTCCCCCAATAACGTAGGCTTATCCAACCAACAGCCCAGGGGCCAGATTGTGGCCCCGAAGCCATTCTATGTGGCCCACAGAGCCAGTTTTCATAATGACAGTCAGACAGGTAAGTAGAGTGGAAGATTCTGCAAGGAATTTCTCCTCCGATCACGGGCCAATTCACTCCCGTGTGTGCAGCAAATGTGGGACAGAGAATCCGTGATTGTAGGAGCAGCAAACACCAGTGGCAGTAAGTTTACTGGGAAGAAAGAGGTTTTTTTTTGGGATGGGGGTGGGGGAGGGTTGGGGGAACCAGAGTGCTAGGGCCTGGGCAGGAGGGAACCAGAGTGCCAGGGCCTGGGGGGTGTACCAGAGTGCCAGGGCCTGGGCGGGAGGGAACCAGAGTGCCAGGGCCTGGGGGGTGTACCAGAGTGCTAGGGCTTGGACGGGAGGAAACCAGAGTACTGGGGCCTGGGGTGGGGGGAAAGGCTGACTGTGAGGTTTGGGAGTGAGATGCTGCGGAGCACAGGGTTGGAGGAGTGGGAGGGGATGGAGAAGAGACTGGCTGGCGCATGTGAGAGATTGAGTGTGTGTGGAACAGAGAGTGAGTGAGTGAGTGTGTGTGTGGCACTGAGAGAGAGTGTGTATGTGAGTGTGTGTGTGTGCGTATGGTGTGTGTGTGGCGTGTGTGTGTGTCAGTGTGGTGTGTGTCAGTGTGCTGTGTGTCAGTGTGGTGTGTGTCAGTGTGGTGTGTGTCAGTGTGGTGTGTGTGTGTGTGTGTGTTGTGTGTGAGTGTTGTGTGTGAGTGTGTGTGTGTGGTGTGTGCATGTGGTGTGTGGTGTGTGTGTATGGTCTGTGCATGTGGTGTGTGGTGTGTGTGTGTGTGAATGTGGTGTGTGTGTGTGTGTGTGTGTGTGTTGTGTGTGTGTGTTGTGTATGTGTGTGTGTGAGCGTGGTGTGTGTGGTGCGTGTGTGTGTGTGTGTTGTGTGTGTGGTGTGAGGCATGTGTGTGTGTGTGAGTGTGGTGTGTGAGTGTGGTGTGTGTGTGTGTGGTGAGTGTGTGTGTGTGTGTGAGTGTGGTGTGTGTGTGTGGTGTATGTGTGTGTGTGTGTGTTGTGTGCGTGGTGTGTTGTGTGTGTGTGAGTGTGGTGTGCGTGTGGTGTGTGTGTGTGAGTGTGGTGTGTGGCGTGTATGTGTTTCAGTTTGGTGTGTGTCAGTGTGGTGTGTGTCAGTGTGGTGTGTGTCAATGTGGTGTGTGTCAGTGTGGTGTGTGTCAGTGTGGTGTGTGTGTGTGTGTGTTGTGTGTGAGTGTTGTGTGTGAGTGTGTGTGTGTGGTGTGTGCATGTGGTGTGTGGTGTGTGTGTATGGTCTGTGCATGTGGTGTGTGGTGTGTGTGTGTGTGAATGTGGTGTGTGTGTGTGTGTGTGTGTGTGTTGTGTGTGTGGTGTGTATGTGTGTGTGTGTGAGCGTGGTGTGTGTGGTGCATGTGTGTGTGTGTGTTGTGTGTGTGGTGTGAGTCATGTGTGTGTGTGAGTGTGGTGTGTGTGTGGTGTGTGTGGTGTGTGTGTGTGTGTGAGTGTGGTGTGTGTGTGTGGTGTATGTGTGTGTGTGTGTTGTGTGTGTGGTGTGTTGTGTGTGTGTGAGTGTGGTGTGCGTGTGTGGTGTGTGTGTGACTGTGGTGTGTGTGTGGTGTGTGTTTTGTGTGTGGTGTGTGTTTTGTGTGTGAGTGTGGTGTATGGTGTGTGTGTGAGTGTGGTGTGTTGTGTGTGTGTGAGTGTGGTGTGCGTGTGTGGTGTGTGTGTGACTGTGGTGTGTGTGTGGTGTGTGTTTTGTGTGTGAGTGTGGTGTGTGGTGTGTGGTGTGTGAGTGTGGTGTGTTGTGTGTGTGTGTGTGAGTGTGGTGTGTGTGGTGTGTGTGTGTATGTTGTGTGTGAGTGTGGTGTGTGTTTGTGAGTGTGGTGTGTGGTGTGTGTGTGTGTGAGTTTGGTGTGTGTGCGTGTGTATGTTGTGTGTGAGTGTGGTGTGTGTTTGTGTGTGTGTGTGAGTGTGGTGTGTGGTGTGTGTGTGAGTGTGGTGTGTTGTGTGTGTGTGAGAGTGTGGTGTGTTGTGTGTGTGTGTCAGTGTGGTGTGTGTGTGTGTGTGTGTGTTGTGTGTGAGTGTGTGTGTGTGGTGTGTGCATGTGGTGTGTGGTGTGTGTGTGTGGTCTGTGCATGTGGTGTGTGGTGTGTGTGTGTGTGGTCTGTGCATGTGGTGTGTGTGTGTGTGTGTGACTGTGGTGTGTGCATGTGGTGTGTAGTGTGGTGTGTGTGTGAGTGTGGTGTGATTGTGGTGTGTGTGTGTTGTGTGTGAGTGTGGTGTGTGTTTGTGTGCGCGTGTGGTGTGTGTGTGTGGCGTGTGTGTCTGTGTGTGTGTGTGTGTGTGAGTGTGGTGTGCGTGTGAGGTGTGTGTGTGACTGTGGTGTGTGTGTGTGTGTGTGTGTGAGTGTGGTGTGTGTGTGTGAGTGTGATGTGTTGTGTGTGTGTGTGTGTGTGTGTGTGTGAGTGTGGTGTGTGTGTGTGTGTGTGTGTTGTGTGTGAGTGTGGTGTGTGTTTGTGAGTGTGGTGTGTGGTGTGTGGTGTGTGTGTGTGTGAGTGTGGTGTGTGTGCGTGTGTATGTTGTGTGTGAGTGTGGTGTGTGTTTGTGTGTGTGTGTGAGTGTGGTGTGTGGTGTATGTGTGTGAGTGTGGTGTGTTGTGTGTGTGTGCGTGAGTATGGTGTGTTGTGTGTGTGTGTCAGTGTGGAGCGTGTGTGTGTGTGTGTGTGTGTGTGTGTTGTGTGTGAGTGTGTGTGTGTGGTGTGTGCATGTGGTGTGTGGTGTGTGTGTGTGGTGTGTGCATGTGGTGTTTGGTGTGTGTGTGTGTGTGAATGTGGTGTGTGTGTTTGTGTGACTGTGGTGTGTGCATGTGGTGTGTAGTGTGTTGTGTGTGTGACTGTGGTGTGAGTGTGGTGTGTGTGTGTTGTGTGTGAGTGTTGTGTGTGTTTGTGTGTGTGTGTGGTGTGTGTGTGTGTTGTGTGTGTGTGTGGTGTGTGTGTGTGCGAGTGTGGTGTATGTGTGTGTGGTGTGTGTGAGTGTGTGGTGAGTGTGTGAGTGTGGTGTATGTGTGTGGTGTATGTGTGTGAGTGTGGTGTGTGTGTGTGTGGTGTATGTGTGTGTTGTGTGTGTGGTGTGTTGTGTGTGTGTGTGAGTGTGGTGTGTGGGTATGGCGTGTGTGTGTGGTGTGTGTGTGGTGTGTTGTGTGTGTGTGTGTGAGTGTGGTGTGTGGGTGTGGCGTGTGTGTGTGGTGTGTGTGTATGTGTGTGTGTGAGTGTGTTGTGTGTGTGGTGTGAGGTGTGCGTGTGTATGAGTGTGGTGTGTGTGTGTGGTGTGTGTGTGTGGTGTATGTGTGTGAGTGTGGTGTGTGTGGTGTGTGTGTGTGGTGTGTTGTGTGTGAGTGTGATGTATGTGTGTGTGTGTGAGTGTGGTGTGAGTGTGGTGTGTGTGTGTTGTGTGTGAGTGTGGTGTGTGTGCGTGTGTATGTTGTGTGTGAGTGTGGTGTGTGTTTGTGTGTGTGTGTGAGTGTGGTGTGTGGTGTATGTGTGTGAGTGTGGTGTGTTGTGTGTGTGTGAGAGTGTGGTGCGTTGTGTGTGTGTGTCAGTGCGGTGTGTGTGTGTGTGTGTGTGTGTTGTGTGTGAGTGTGTGTGTGTGGTGTGTGCATGTGGTGTGTGGTGTGTGTGTGTGGTGTGTGCATGTGGTGTTTGGTGTGTGTGTGTGTGTGTGAATGTGGTGTGTGTGTTTGTGTGACTGTGGTGTGTGCATGTGGTGTGTAGTGTGTTGTGTGTGTGACTGTGGTGTGAGTGTGGTGTGTGTGTGTTGTGTGTGTGTGTGGTGTGTGTTTGTGTGTGCGTGTGGTGTGTGTGTGTGTTGTGTGTGTGTGTGGTGTGTGTGTGTGCGAGTGTGGTGTATGTGTGTGTGGTGTGTGTGAGTGTGTGGTGAGTGTGTGAGTGTGGTGTATGTGTGTGGTGTATGTGTGTGAGTGTGGTGTGTGTGTGTGTGGTGTATGTGTGTGTTGTGTGTGTGGTGTGTTGTGTGTGTGTGTGAGTGTGGTGTGTGGGTATGGCGTGTGTGTGTGGTGTGTGTGTGGTGTGTTGTGTGTGTGTGTGTGAGTGTGGTGTGTGGGTGTGGCGTGTGTGTGTGGTGTGTGTGTATGTGTGTGTGTGAGTGTGTTGTGTGTGTGGTGTGAGGTGTGCGTGTGTATGAGTGTGGTGTGTGTGTGTGTTGTGTGTGTGTGGTGTCTGTTGTGTGTGAGTGTGGTGTGTGGTGTGGTGTGTGTGTGTAGTGTGTGTTTGTGTGAGTGTGGTGTTTTTGTGTGTGTGTGAGTGTGGTGTGAGTGTGGTGTGTGTGTGTTGTGTGTGAGTGTGGTGTGTGTGTGTGTTGTGTGTGAGTGTGGTGTGTGTGTCTGTTGTGTGTGAGTGTGGTGTGTGGTGTGTGTTGTGTGTGAGTGTGGTGTGTGGTGTGTGTTGTGTGTGAGTGTGGTGTGTGGTGTGTGTGTGTGAGTGTGGTGTGTGTTGTGTGTGTGTGAGTGTGGTGTGTGTTGTGTGTGTGTGAGTGTGGTGTGTGTTTGTGTGTGTGTGAGTGTGGTGTGTGTTTGTGTGTGTGTGAGTGTGGTGTGTGTTTGTGTGTGTGTGCGAGTGTGGTGTGTGTGTGTATGTGTGCGTGAGTGTGGTGTGTGTGTGTGTGTGTGTGTGGTGAGTGTGCTGTGTGTGTGTGGTGTGTATGTGTGTGTGTGTGTGAGCGTGGTGTGTGTGTGGTGCGTGTGTGTGTGTGTGTGTGAGTGTGGTGTGTGGTGTGTGTGTGTGAGTGTGGTGTGTGTTTGTGTGTGTGTGTGTGTGCGCGAGTGTGGTGTGTGTGTGTGAGTGTGATGTGAGTGTGGTGTGTGTATGTTGTGTGTGTGTGGTGTGTGTGTGTGTTGGGTGTGAGTGTGGTGTGTGGTGTGTGTGTGTGAGTGTGGTGTGTTGTGTGTGTGTGAGTGTGGTGTGTGTGTGTGAGTGTGGTGTGTTGTGTGTGTGTGAGTGTGATGTGTGTGTGTGTGAGTGTGGTGTGTTGTGTGTGTGTGTGAGTGTGGTGTGTTGTGTGTGTGTGAGTGTGGTGTGTGTGTGTGTGGTGTGTGTTTGTGTGTGAATGTGGTGTGTGTGTTGTGTGTGAGTGTGGTGTGCTGTGTGTGAGTGTGAGTGTGAGTGTGATGTGTGTGTGTGTGTGTGTGTGTGTGTGTGTGTGTGTGTGTGTGTGTGTGTATGGTGTGTTTGTGGTGTGTGTGTGTGTGGTGTGTGGCGTGTGTGTGTGTCAGTGTGGTGTGTGTCAGTGTGGTGTGTGTCAGTGTGGTGTGTGTGTGTGTTGTGTGTGAGTGTTGTGTGTGAGTGTGTGTGTGTGGTGTGTGCATGTGGTGTGTGGTGTGTGTGTATGATCTGTGCATGTGGTGTGTGGTGTGTGTGTGAATGTGGTGTGTGTGTGTGTGTGTGTGGTGTGTATGTGTGTGTGTGTGAGCGTGGTGTGTGTGGTGTGTGTGTGTGTGTGCATTGTGTGTGTGGTGTGAGGCGCGTGTGTGTGTGTGTGTGGTGTGTGTGTGCGGTGTATGTATGTGTGTGTGTGTTGTGTGTGTGGTGTGTTGTGTGTGTGTGAGTGTGGTGTGCGTGTGTGGTGTGTGTGTGACTGTGGTGTGTGTGTTGTGTGAGGCATGTGTGTGTGTGTGAGTGTGGTGTGTGTGTGTGGTGTGTGTGTGTGAGTGTGGTGTATGTGTGTTGTGTATGTGTGTGTGTGTGTGTTGTGTGTGTGGTGTGTTGTGTGTTGTGTGTGAGTGTGGTGTGCGTGTGTGGTGTGTGTGTGACTGTGGTGTGTGTGTGGTGTGTGTTTTGTGTGTGAGTGTGGTGTGTGTGTGAGTGTGGTGTGTTTTGTGTGTGTGAGTGTGGTGTGCGTGTGTGGTGTGTGTGTGACTGTGGTGTGTGTGTGGTGTGTGTTTTGTGTGTGAGTGTGGTGTGTGTGTGTGTGTATGTTGTGTGTGAGTGTGTTGTGTGTTTGTGAGTGTGGTGTGTGTGTGTGAGTTTGGTGTGTGTGCGTATGTTGTGTGTGAGTGTGGTGTGTGGTGTGTGTGTGAGTGTGGTGTGTGGTGTGTGTGTGAGTGTGGTGTGTGGTGTTTGTGTGAGTGTGGTGTGTGGTGTGTGTGTGAGTGTGGTGTGTTGTGTGTGTGTGAGAGTGTGGTGTGTTGTGTGTGTGTGTCAGTGTGGTGTGTGTGTGTGTGTGTGTGTTGTGTGTGCATGTGGTGTGTTGTGTGTGTGTGTGGTCTGTGCATGTGGTGTGTGGTGTGTGTGTGTGACTTTGGTATGTGTGGTGTGAGTGTGGTGTGTGTGTGTGAGTGTGGTGTGTGGTGTGTGTGTGTGTGGGTGACTGTGGTGTGTGTGGCATATGTGTGTGAGTGTGGTGTTTGTGTGAGTGTGGTGTGTGTGTGTGACTGTGGTGTGTGTGTGTGGTGTGTGTTGTGTGTGAGTGTGGTGTGTGGTGTGTGTGTGTGAGTGTGGTGTGTTGTGTTTGTGTGTGAATGTGGTGTGTATCTTGTGTGTGAGTGTGGTGTGTGTTTGTGAGTGTGGTGTGTGGTGTGAGGTGTGTGTGTGTGAGTGTGGTGTGAGGTATGTGTGTGTGAGTGTGGTGTGTGTGCGTGTGTCTGTTGTGTGTGAGTGTGGTGTGCTGTTTGTGTGTGGTGTGTATGTATGTGTGTGAGCGTGGTGTGTGTGTGGTGTGTGTGTGTGTCTGTTGTGTGTGTGGTGTGAGGTGTGTGTGTTTGTGTGTGTATGAGTGTGGTGTGTGTGTGAGTGTGTGAGTGTGGTGTATGTGTGTGGTGTATGTGTGTGTGTGTGGTGTGTGTGTGTGGTGTGTGTGTGAGTGTGGTGTGTGTGTGGTGTGTGTGTGTGTGTGTGTGTGTGTGGTGTGTGTGTGTGTGTGTGACTGTGGTGTGTGTGTGTGGTGTGTGTTGTGTGTGAGTGTGGTGTGTGGTGTGTGTGTTGTGTGTGAGTGTGGTGTGTGGTGTGTGTGTGTGTGTGTGTGTGTGTGTGAGTGTGGTGTGTGTTTGTGTGCGTGGTGTGTGGTGTGTGGTGTGTGTGTGTGTGTGTGTGGTGTGTGTGCGTGTGTATGTTGTGTGTGAGTGTGGTGTGTGTTTGTGTGTGTGTGAGTGTGGTGTGTGGTGTGTGTGTGTGTGTGAGAGTGTGTTGTGTTGTGTGTGTGTGTGTGTGGTGTGTTGTGTGTGTGTGTGGTGTGTTGTGTGTGTGTGTGAGTGTATTGTGTGGTGTGTGTGTGTGTCAGTGTGATGTGTGTGTGTGTGTGTGACTGTGGTGTGTGCATGTGGTGTGTGGTGTAGTGTGTGTGTGAGTGTGGTGTGTGTGGTGTGAGTGTGGTGTGTGTGTGTTGTGTGTGTGTGGTGTGTGTGCGTGTGTATGTTGTGTGTGAGTGTGGTGTGTGGTGTGTGTGTGTGTGTGAGAGTGTGTTGTGTTGTGTGTGTGTGTGTGTGGTGTGTTGTGTGTGTGTGTGGTGTGTTGTGTGTGTGTGTGAGTGTATTGTGTGGTGTGTGTGTGTGTCAGTGTGGTGTGTGGTGTGTGTGTGTGTCAGTGTGGTGTGTGTGTGTGTGTGTGACTGTGGTGTGTGCATGTGGTGTGTGGTGTAGTGTGTGTGTGAGTGTGGTGTGTGTGGTGTGAGTGTGGTGTGTGTGTGTTGTGTGTGTGTGGTGTGTGTGCGTGTGTATGTTGTGTGTGAGTGTGGTGTGTGTTTGTGTGTGTGTCTGAGTGTGGTGTGTGGTGTGTGTGTGTGAGTATGGTGTGTGTGTGCGTGTGTGTGTGTTTGTGTGTGTGTGTGTATGTTGTGTGTGAGTGTGTTGTGTGTTTGTGTGTGTGTGTGTGTGTGTGAGTGTGGGGTGTGGTGTGTTTGTGTGAGTTTGCTGTGTTGTGTGTGTTGATGTGAGTGTGGTGTGGTGTGTGTGTGTGGTGTGTGTATGTGAGTGTGGTGTGTGTGCGTGTGTATGTTGTGTGTGAGTGTGGTGTGTCTATGTGAGTGTGGTGTGTGTGTTGAGTGTGGTGTCTGTGTGTGTGAGTGTGGTGTGTGTGCGTGTGAGTGTGGTGTGTGGTGTGTGGGTTGTGTGTGTGTGTGTGTGTGTGTGTGTGTGGTCTGTGCATGTGGTGTGTGGTGTGTGTGTGTGTGAATGTAGTGTGTGTGTGTGTGCGTGTGTGTGACTGTGGTGTGTGCATGTGGTGTGTGGTGTGGTGTGTGTGTGTTGTGTGTGAGTCTGGTGTGTGTTTGTGTGTGACTGTGGTGTGTGTGTGTGAGTGTGGTGTGTGGTGTGTGTGTGTGTGTGTGAGTGTGGTGTGTGTGTGTGTGTGTGTGGGTGTGTGTGTGGTGTGTGTGTGTGTGTGTGTGAGTGTGGTGTGTGTGTGTGTGTGTGTGAGTGTGGTGTGTGTGTGTGTGTGTGTGTGTGAGTGTGGTGTGTGTGTGTGTGTGTGTTTGGTGAGTGTGGTGTGTGTGTGTGTGTGTGTGAGTGTGGTGTGTGGTGTGTGTGTGTGTGTGTGTGTGTTTGTGTGTGTGTGTGAGTGTGGTGTGTGGTGTGTGTGTGTGAGTGTGGTGTGTGAGTGTGGTGTGTGTGTGTGTGGTGTGTGTGTGTGTGTGTGTGTGTGAGTGTGGTGTGTGTGTGTGTGTGTGTGAGTGTGGTGTGGTGTGTGTGGTGTGAGTGTGGTGTGTGTGTGTGTTGTGTGAGTGTGGTGTGTGTTTGTGTGTGCATGTGGTGTGTGTGTGTGGTGTGTGCATGTGGTGTGTGGTGTGGTGTGTGTGTGAGTGTGGTGTGTGTGTGTTGTGTGTGAGTCTGGTGTGTGTTTGTGTGGGGGACTCTGGTGTGTGTGTGTGTGTGTGTGAGTGTGGTGTGTGGTGTGTGTGTGTGAGTGTGGTGTGTTGTGTGTGTGATTGTGGTGTGTGTGTGTGGGTGTGTATGTTGTGTGTGAGTGTGGTGTGTGTGTGTGTATGTTGTGTGTGAGTGTGGTTTGTGTTTGTGTGTGTGTGTGTGAGTGTGATGTGTGTGTGTTGTGAGTGTGGTGCGTATGTGTGTGTTGTGTGTGAGTGTGGTGTGTGGTGTGTGTGTGTTGTGAGTGTGGTGCGTCTGTGAGTGTTGTGTGTGAGTGTGGTGTGTGTGTGGTGTGTGCATGTGGTGTGTGGTGTGTGTGTGTGTGTATGTGTGACTGTGGTGTGTGCATGTGGTGTGTGGTGTGTGTGTGTGTGTGTGTGACTGTGGTGTGTGTGTGGTGTGAGTGTGGTGTGTGTGTGTGGTGTATGTGTGTGAGTGTGTGTGTGCTGTATGTGTGTGAGTGTGGTATGTGAGTGGTGTATGTGTGTGTTGTGTGTGTGTGTGTGTGTGTGTGTGTGTGTGAGTGTGGTATGTGTGTGTGGTGTGTGGTGTGTGGGGTGTGTGTGTGGTGTGTGGGGTGTGTGTGTGGTGTGTGTGTGTGGGTGTGTGTTGTGTGTGTGGTGTGTGTGTGTGAGTGTGGTGTGTGTGTGTGTGTGGTGTTTGTGTGTGTGAATGTGTTGTGTGTGTGTGTTGTGTGTGGGTGGTGTATGTGTGTGAGTGTGGTGTGTGTGTGTGGTGTATGTGTGTGAGTGTGTGTGTGGTGTATGTATGTGAGTGTGGTGTGTGTGTGGTGTGTGTGTGTGTTGTGTGTGTGTTGTGTGTGTGTGTGGTGTGCGTATGTGGGTGTGTGTTGTGTGTGTGGTGTGTGTGTGTGTGTGAGTGTGGTGTGTGAGTGTGTGGTGTTTGTGTGTGAGAGTGTTGTGTGTGTGGTGTGTGTGTGTGTGAGTGTGGTGTGTGGTGTGTGGTGTGTGTGTATGTCTGTGTGTGGTGTATGGTGTGTGTTTTGGGGGGGACGGGAGTGAGCGATTGAGTGTGTGTTTGGGGAAGTGAGAGTGTGTGTCTGTCTTACTCCCAGTCATCGGTTTCTCTCTCACTCTCACCAGCACACACCACATCTACTCACAGTGAGCAATGGTGAGTGAGCGAGCACCCTGAGACTGGGAGTGAGCCTGCACATACACATTCTGACCCTCTCTCACTCGGCCATTTTTATTAATTCTCTTTTATTAATTAAACTCTTTTTCTAACTTAATTTATTGCTATAAATTTTTGCTTAGCAATTGTTTGTTTTCTTAATGGCTCAGCTTTTTATTGAAATTTAGTTCAGTATTGTGCCAACCCTTACCTTTCTGAAATTTGTTCATTCACTCCTTGAGTGAGGAAAAAATGGAAGTGTGAACCCCTGATCGAGAAGATTGGACAAACCTGCACCAGTGTGTCAGCTTAGATTTTTGTGCTCAAGTCTCTGAAGTGGTTTCTGACACAGGTGAGAGTGCTAACCATTGTATATTCATAGCCAGCACTAACCAGAAAGGTTTCTCCTTTACTCTTATTACCCTTGAGGATTACTCTGATCTACACGGTCTGTATCTCATTTAAAAAAACAGTATGTTTGGTGTTAGGAACTAGAGATAGTTTAAGTAAGTTATATTTGTATTTGTGGGCGGAAACAATGAATTTCAGCTTTAAATTAAATTTTTATTTCTGTATTAAGAAAGGGAGAACTTAAGTTTTAGTTTCGGGGAGGTGGTGGCATAGTGGTATTGGCGTTGGACTAGTAATAAAGAAACCCAGGGTAATGCTCTGGGTGAAACATGACTGCAATAAAAATCTGAAGTTAAAAGTCTAATGATGACCATGAAATCATTGTTGATTGTTGTAAAAATCCATCTGGTTTACTAATTCCGTTAGGGAAGGAAATCTGCCATCTTTACCTGGTCTGGCCTACATATGGCTCCAGACCCACAGCAATGTGGTTGACTCTTAAATACCCTCTGAAATAGCCTAGCAAACGACTCAGTTGCATCAGTCACTAAAAGGTCTAAAAGGAATGGAACCAAATGGACCATCTGGCATCGACCTAGGCACTGGAAGTGACAATGGCAAACTCAGCCCCATCTGGGAGCTGATGCCAAAGTTGGGAGAGTTGTCTCAAAGACTAGTCAAGCAACAGCCTGACTCTCAGAATCATACCTTACAATGTCCCAGACACCACCATCACCACTAGCAGAGGTGGTAGCACAGTGGCATACAGTGAAGAAAGTGCTGTCCTGTGTCATGAAGAGATTAATGTCTATAATGTTATTGGAAATTACTTCTTTAAAAATAGTTTAGTAGTGTCTGCGCCTATGTGCGTGTATCTTGTTTAGATTAAAGCCAGCTGGTCTAGAGGCTTTGCTATAGAAAGAAGTAGGTAATTAGATAAACATGGGGAAGTTTAGAAACATAGATGTCAAGGGAGGCAATTTGCATTTTAAATAAAGCATTCAAAAGAATGGGTGAAATGTTGCACCTAGCTAGAATATGCCAAGCAATGTGTTTATTATAGTGTGTAAGTCAGAGGCATTTTAAGATCCATCAGGTGTGAGAAGCCTCCAGCCTGTAAGTCTCAAGTCTGTCTGCAAGGAGCCAGAGCTGAAAGAAACTCATTTTGAATGTGACTGTCCGGGGTGTGCTTTGCCAGGTGTCTGTTTAAATTTATGAGATTTACTGTTGCCTTAACGGGGGTGTAACTGAGAGTCAGATTAATTAGGGGATTTTTGTAGTTATTATAGTACTAATTTTGTAGACATCTGTATGTGTTTACAATCTTTTTTATATGAATAAATGTTTAACTTAGTTTTATAAAAAACCTCTTGAGACTTGGTGGTCTCATCACTACTGAATTCAAAGCCTGCATCTCGAAACATACAAATTGTAAAAATTTGTTAAGACAGTTGTTTCAAGTTTCCCCCTGGGATTTGAACAACTCAACCTTTACCAATGGCGGTGTCATAATACCCTGGAAGTCCTCAACATCGACTCCAGACCCCATGAAGTCTCATAGCATTAGGCCAAACGTGGTTCAAGGAAATCTCCTGTTTATTTCCACCTCCATCCCCCGCCACCTCCATCCCCCGCCCCCCCTGCCCTCAGCTGATAAATCAGTGCTCCTCCATATTGAACACCACTTAGAGGAAGCACTGAGGATGGCAAGGATACAGAATGTAATCTGGGTGGGGGATCTCAATGTCCATCACCAAGAGTGGCTTGCTGGCACCGCTACTGACCAAACTGGCCAAATCCTAAAGGACATAACAGTTAGACTGAGTCTGCTGCAGGTGGCGAGGGAACCTATAAGAGTGAAAAACGTACTTGACCTCATCCTCACCAACCTGCCTGCTGCAAATGCAGTATCAGTAGGAGTGACTACCGCACAGTCCCTGTGGAGACAAAGTCCCGCCTTCACGTTGAAGGTACCCTCCATTGTGTTGTGTGGCACTACCACCGTGCTAAATGGGACAGATTTCAAACAGATCAAGCAACTCAAGACTGGGCAACAATGAGGTGCTGTGGGCCATCAGAAGCAGCAGAATTGTACTCAACTACAATCTGCCAGGAGCAGCACTAGGCATACCCAAAAATCAGGTGTCAACCTAGTGAAACTACAACACAGAACTACTTGCATGCCAAACAGCTTAAGCAGCAAGTGATAGACAGATCTAAGCTCTGCAGTCCTGCCGCATCCAGTCGTGAATGGTGGCGGATAATTAAATAACTAGCAGGAGGAGGAGGCTCCAAAAATATCCCCATCCTCAATGATGGGGAGCCCAGCACGGCAGTGCAAAAGATAAGGTTGAAGCATTCGCAACAGTCTTCAGTCAGAAGTATCGAGTGTATGATCCATCTTAGCCTCCTCCAGAGGTCCCCAGCACCACAGATGAAAGTCTTCAGCCAATTCAATTCACTCCACGTGATATCAAGAAATGGCTGAAGGCACTGGATATTGCAAAAGCAATGGGCCCTGACAACATTCCGGCAATAGTACTGAAGACTTGTGCCCCACTACTTGCCACACCCCTAGCCAAGATGTTCCAGTACAGCTACAATACTGGCATCTAACTGGTAATGTGGAAAATTGCCTTGGTACGTCCTGTACAAAAGAAGCAGGACAAATCCAAATTAGCCAATAACCACCCCATCCGTCTGCTCTCCATCAACAATAAAGTGATGGAAGGGATCATTGACAGTGTTATCAAGCAGCACTTGCTAAGCAATAACCTGCTCACTGATGCTCAGTTTGGGTTTTGCCAGGGCCATTCAGCTGCTGACCTCATTGGTTCAAACATGGGGGTGTAATATCAGAATGGAATCCCGTTGTCTTCCTATCAGATCCAGACTCTCCAAGGAGCAGACAGCACCTCTCGACGGGGCACAAAGATAATTAAGGCAAATTAACTTGCCAATTGAAAGCAATTTTAGGGGCTTTTTTGTCAATTTTCCAGAAAGTGCCAGGGAATTACAGGGCTTCAGAGCCTCGTCGGCATATGGAGATGGCAAGCAAGCAGTGAGGTCATGTGGTTTGGCAGGGAGGGTGGAGAAGCAAAGGCACTAGGAGTCACTGTCAGGAGTGGGGGCCAAGATGCCTGCAATGTAGGGGCTTGCTGTCAGAGTGCCATTGGGAACTGGTACTTGTGTGGATTAAATGGGCAGGAAGAGGAGATGGAATGGAATGGATGGAAGGAGGTGTCTGTGTTAGGGGAGAAAGGCAATGTGATAGCTGCTACCTTAGGGTCAACTGAATCAACAGCCTCAGGGTGGGAGGAAGGAGAAGGGCACAGAGGGAACCTCAGGCAGTCTCCTGCATGCTAAAGTAGGCACTCCTGCAGCAAGAGTCTACAGACAGAGGATGAGCTACCTTCAAATGTCTGAGCAGCAGTGTTGCTGAATTCTGCACCTCATCCGAGAGGTCATCACTGATCTATGTGCCATGCTGTGAATGAGCTAAGCTGCAATGGAGTAGGCAGCCACTCAATGCCAGTGGCATTGATGGTCACCATGGAACTAAACTTTTACAAATCCAGTTCATTACATCTGAAGATATATGTGGGATCTCCCATTCTGTGCCACGTCGATGCATCAAGATGGTGACTGATGCCCTCTTCATAGGGTCATGGGATGGTTAAGCTGAGACAGCCATCAGTTTTGGGACCATTGCTGGATTTCCCCAGGGCACTGGGTGTCATCAACTGCACACAAATAGCCAATAAGGCTCCCACAGCCATCAAAACGAAGGGCTTCTGCTTGCTTAATGTACAACTGGTCTGCAACCACTGCCAAAGTATCCTGCAGCTGTGTACATGGTACTCTGGAAGCAGCTGTGACACCTACTTACTAAGGCACTCCCAAGTGCTCAAGGTTTTCACTTCCCCCGCACACCTTCAAGAATGGATTTTGGGAGACAAGGGCTACCCACTAAAAAAAAAAATGGCTACTTACTTACTCCCTTGAGGAACCCAAGAATGGATGCAGAGCAGAGGTACCACACATACCACAGGGAAACCTGAGCAACCATCGAGCATGCTATAGTTCTCTTGATGATGCAACTCAGGTACCTAGACCAATCTGATAGAGCCCTTCAAAATGCCCCAAGGATCTCATGTAGCATGGTGGTCTGCTGTGCTCTACACAAACTGACACTACAAAGGGGGGAACCATTGAACAGTGAAGGTATACTTTGGCGTGATGACTCTCCAGACGATGAGGAGGTGGAGGAAGCTGCTGATCTGGCGATGCATCATGAAGGACTCCAGGCACAACAGGAAAGGCACAATGAGATATGCTCAAGGGAAGCTTGGGATGCATCAATACAGACACGTTTCAGATGATCCTTACTGCCTGATCCTTCTATTCCGTTCCACTAAAAGTTTCACCTTTTTGCAGCACTGCTGATGTATCCTTCATTTAACATCCCATTTCCCTGCACCCAGCAACATCTCGTCTCCAGCATGGGAAAAGTGGGGACCACGTGTGTTATCACCGCTTGCAATCAGCCCTTTTACTCCTGAAGTCCCAGAGGGCCACAATTAATAGATATTGCCAAAATTCAGTACACCTTTACTACACATAACAACAGACACAAGGAGTAAATCTTTATCAATGTTTTCACGTTTTCACCTGTGAACCCTTAGTGCAGCTAGGTGTTTCTTAAATCTCTTGCAAATGCATCCCCCCTGTACTTGCAGCTGAGCTGGAGGCACGCTGCTGATCTTGCTACCCCATGGCCTGGGATTTCCTTGCTGGACATTCTCTGGCTGCTTGAGGCCTGGATAGTCCCAGTATGCCAAAGGGCTCCTTCTCTTTTGACACAGTCCCTCATTGGCAGAGGGGCTGAGGAGCTGTTGTCCTCAGCAGGCATGCCCTGAGAGGAGCCCCCAAATGCAGAAGGCAGCCGTTCCTCCTCCCTTGCAAGGACTGGTACCTCACTTTAGTCCGAGGACCAGCTGAAGACTCCAGTCACCCTGCTCCCCAATTCCCTTCACCAGCCATCGATTTACAAGGACTTGGCTATGGCATGAAGGTTTGTGCATATATCTGACACCCACTGAATGATCTTATTAAGCCACATTAGAGTTGCCAATCTCTCAATGGAGGAGGCTTCCAGTGCAAATGAGAGGGAAATGGCAGCACCCATAGCCTCCTCCACTGTCTATGTCAAGGTATGGATATCCCCAGAATCTCTGTCAGATCTTCACATCCTTATGCAGTAGTTTCAGCATCTACTGCCTTACTAACAACTCCAGAAGCATGTCATCAGGCTGAGGCTCAACATGGATCTTGGCTCCCGCCCTCCTCCAAGTGTCAGTGGCCTCAGTTGTCACAGCCTCCGTTAGCTGCTGAGGCATATCTGAGATATCCTCATTAAGTTGTGACCCTGAATCTAAACACAATCAGATACCCACCAATGTGAGAGTATCTGCACTGGTGGAGGGTGCATAGGAATGATGTGACACTGCACCCTCTGTGGTTACGACAGCACTCTGCTCTTGCTGGTGACCTGCAGAGGAGACAAGATAAAGTTAATGATTTTGGACTTCCCATTACATTCTTCCAACTACTACTAGTGTGAAGATGCATGAGTCCAGTGGAGAACATAGGAGCATCATGTCTCATGGTAGCCAAAGGCTACCTCATACACATCCATGGGGCTGCTCACTCTCTTGTGACCTCATTCCTGTCTCATTTTCCATGATGATGGAGCATTGAGCATGCTGTCCTGCTGATTCCAATACCTCCTCTTCCACTGGTGTCAGGATAGCTAAGAAGGGAATTTCGCATAGGTCCAGGTCCTTTCATTCACGTTCGGAGCTCTTTCTCTGCAGACACAAAGATGAATAATGTTAGTCATCCAACAAAGGCATTCCCTATTCCTAAACTGGTGGCATCCCTGCTGCCTGTGATGGGAGTCCACAAATGCATCCTGCATGCAGCTACTCTGGAGCGACCTTGCTGAAGTCAATACTGACAGGTGGATGCTGTAATATGCCATTAAAGGATATCAGCATGACATCGCTAGAAGGGAAATGTATCATGTGATTCAGTCTTTGTTTCACTTTTGCTTTGAGCAGGGCACATACACAACTCCGAAAGTTTCCAAACTATACAACCAAGTAAGACTGTTCTTATTGCCTCATCTTAACAAATGAAGCAGCAATGTGTTTACCCAATCCTTATGAGTGATTGGTGCCTTAAAAAACAAATAAGCTCAAGGACTTATATCATTATAAGAACATGACAGTGGGGGCCATTGACCAAGAAGCAGCCACGCCTCCAACAGACTCTGCTACTGCCTGACCCATTGCCACTGGCTGGGTCGGCATTCCATCTCCGTGAACCTCATTGTCACAAATTGTCATATGTAAGCTTCGAAGGGAAGCAAAATTGGATGTACACATCTGGGCTGAACGAATAATGTCACTCACCTGCTTGCAGCACTGGATCCAGGTTCTCTGGATAATCCTGTAGTCGCTGACCTCCTGTACAGTCTCCGTTCAGGCTTGCTGGGTTAGGCAGGCCCGGCTCCTCCTGTCAGCCCTCGTGAATAGAGCCTCCCACCTTTCTCAAGTAGCCTGGAGGCTACTCAAGGAGGCATCATTGAAGCATGGGGCCACCCAGGATCTTCCTTCTGCCATGCCTTCAGAAGCCTTCTTCCTCAGGCCTTCAGTGTGGTTAATATTGATGGCAGCAGAGCTGTTGAATGTAACAGGGTCATTCCATGCAGCAGGAGTATTCAACAAGTGCTGGCAGCCCTTTAAGTATGCAGCTACTGTGTACCTAACTGGCTGCCTTCACACCCTGATTGGTTGCCTCATCCCCCAACCCCACTGGCAGTTAATTGGTCAGCTGGCTCAAGATTGTTTCATCCTGGCCACTGGCCTCGCAAGTAGCAGCTGCACCCTTTTCCAATCCTTGAGCCTACCTGCAAAATTCAGCCAAACGTTTCAGGCCTGTGACTTTCTTGTTACAATTCCTGAAGAGGAAATTGCACACCCAGGAAAAAAGGTCACGACTGGGGGAGAATGAGGTCATGACTGGAGGTGTGGGAGTTAAACTGTGGAGGGTGGGGTGAGGCTTACATTATAACAGTCCCTACAAACTAAAAGTACTTCATTGGCTGCAAAGCACTTTGGGACCTCCTCAGTTTGTGTAGGTGCTGATTAATACAAGGCCCGAATTTTACCTTTTCCACGCAGGCACATGGCAGTCACAACACATTGCAAATGACACGTGATGACATTGGGAGGGTTTCCCAACATCATTACTTTGCCTTGCAATATTTCAGTTGGCAGGTGAGCACGAATATAGGAAGATTGCCCACTGGCATTTAAAGGGCCAATTAATACCATTTAAAGTCCAAGCGACCCCGATTTTGGCTTTTACTCTTGATGCACGGGCCAATCAGGCAGACTGGCTTCACGATTTTTAATCTTCTAGATCCAGGGCAGGATAAAAGGCCAAAAAGGAATGGAGAGTTAGGAGTATTTATTTTTTGTTCGTTCATGGGATGTGGGCATCACTGGCTAGGCCAGCATTTATCGCCCATCCCAAATTGCCCTTCAGAGGGTATTTAAAAGTCAACCATATTTCTGTGGGTCTGGAGTCACATGTAGGACAACAGATTTCCTTCCCTAAAGGACATTAATGAACCAAATCGGTTTTTACAACAATTGTTTCATGGTCATCATTATATTTTTAATTATTGAACTCAAATTCCACCTGCTGTGGCAGGATTCAAACCCTGGCCCCCAGAGCATTACCCTGGGTTTCTGAATTATTAGTTTATCGACAATACCACTACACCATTGCCTGCCCCTAAGGGAATTGTGAGTGTGTGGATTATAGTTCATTTTTGCAATTATTTTGTTCATTTGGATCATTTTAGAAGGTATAAAGCTTCA
Source organism: Carcharodon carcharias (assembly GCF_017639515.1). Taxonomy (NCBI): domain Eukaryota; kingdom Metazoa; phylum Chordata; class Chondrichthyes; order Lamniformes; family Lamnidae; genus Carcharodon; species Carcharodon carcharias. The sequence continues at coordinate 61,648,055 of NC_054481.1, read as the reverse complement.
TTGTTCTAACCTGTGCAAGCATAAGGTCTAACATGGGTATTGTGCCTGCTAGAGAGACCCCCTCAAGCACCTGTGGGGGACTGGGTGCCTTTGTGAATAGAAAGGGTTCCACTCTCTGAATGTTCAGTTTGTATGTGACCACAAACATGAGATCCTGTGCATTTGTGCCAGGTATCCTGGAAGCTGCCATGATGCATGCATCTTGCGTCACTTCCAGGAGAGGACAATAGACCTACTCAAAATGAGTAAATGAACTCTCAAGTTCTGTCGAAGGGTCATGAGGACTCGAAACGTCAACTCTTTTCTTCTCCGGCGATGCTGCCAGACCTGCTGAGTTTTTCCATGTAATTCTGTTTTTGTTTTGGATTTCCAGCATCCGCAGTTTTTTTGTTTTTACTCAAAATGAGATTTTACTGCCTGGACCACTCAGGAGGAACAATGGAATATTTTCCGGGATGAGTTTCCCTTATTGTAGCAGTCTGTTGTGCCCGACATAATCTGGCTCTCTCATTGGGGAAGCTTATGGAGGGTGAAGACAGTGATGTTGTTCCAGAAGCCATAGAGGATGAATCCAGCACTGAATCTGAGGAGGAGTCTGATCAGCCCCAGGGTGATGAACAAGATTCAGCAATGAGGGTGCTTTATGGGAGCCAGGGAGACCAGGGAGGCCCTGATTCAGGGGTCTATCCAATAGGACACCAAAGCCAGGAGTCCAAATGATCGCAAACAGGCCTCCTGGCCCCACCCTCTCCTGTCCCTCCCTCTGGAATAAAGTTTGCAGCCCAGTCGATGTTACACATGAGTTCCAGGCCTCCTACCTAACTATTACATAATAAGGCCATTTGATGTGGTGTCACATTTTAATCATGAGTTGTGACAGATACATACACCACTGCACAAGTAACAAGGAGAAATGATTCACCCATGAAACCCCTTCTGTGATCATAGTGATTTAACTTTTCGCTTAGGAGTGCTGCGTCCTGGTGCTTCCCCCTCGCTGGCAGCTGCATTGGAGCCAAGCTGCTGACCCTGATGCCCTGTCGGCCTTGATGACCTTGCCTGCTGTCCTCTGGTTGCCGGGGCCTGTGCGGGCCCCAACTGGGTGGGAGAGACCAGCGGCATGGCTGGGCGCTCCACAGTCAGCGTGGTCTCCTCAGGAGCAACAGTCACTGGCAAAGGGTGAAGAAGCTGCTGCCATCATCATGGAGCTGCTGATCATCCACCAACATAAGGCTTGTTTGAACCTCCCTGCTCACCAGAGATGGATGGGGTGTCAGCAGAGTCACTAGGTGCCTCATCCATCTCTCACATTAGCAGAGACCTGCTGAGATCACTGCCAGTGTGCAGACTCGAAGGTCTGAATGCAACCCCAGAAAACCCCTGACTGAGTTCCTAGAGCTGCCCCTCCAGGAGAGTCACCACTCTCTCTATGGAGGATGCTGTGCATTCAGAGCTGTGGGTTAATGCAGTGCTCACGCTCCTCATGGACTCCTGCAATACAGAGACCATGGCACGCAGACCCTCAGGGATCTCTGCCAGATGTTCACGTACACCCCGCTGGACATCCAGCATTCACCGCCTTATAGACGATTCCAGAGGCAGGATTTTAAGTTCTGCAGACAGGCCCGGGGATGGCCGGGAGAGGTGCCGCCACGCACGATTGGCCACCCCCCCCCCCGCCGACCACGAATTCATGCTGGCGAGCCAATTAAGACCCACCGAGCGCGATCAGCGTCTCCCCAATGGTCAGGTAGGGGTGGGCGGGGTCAGGGGCCTGTCAGCCGCCAGGTTCAATGGTGAGCTGGCAGCTGGTTTAAAACTGGCACAGTCGGGCCCTGGAAAGCTGCCAGCGATGAAGGCATCTTCAGTGTTGTCAACAGGAGATTACAAACTATGGATTCAAATGCGGCTGCAGACGCCAAGCGGGGGGACAGGTCGGCTGGGCGCTCGGGCCTCCAGTTTTCTGATGAGTGCCTCGTGGTCCTCCTGGAGGATGTGATTGCCAGGAGGGACACCCTTGTCCACAGGGATGGAAGGAGGAGGCCACCACGCCTAACAAATAGAGCTTAGGAAGAGGTCAGAAGCTAGGATGTTGTGCAGCACTCCTGGATCCAATGCCGCAAGAGGTTTAATAACCTGTTGCACTCAGAAAGGGTGAGTACCATGCTGGCATGGATCGGTGTGGACAAGTGTTAAGGTTGGGCTGTCCCCTCATAGAGGGACCCCTCAGGGGTTTAGATTCTGAGTGCCAACTGTCAATGACGCTGGAGCTGGCCAAGGGGGTGAGCCCTGGCTGCTCGGACTGAGTGCCTTGTGGCTTGAGAGCCATGACTCGGATGTGCTCTGCAAGGTGTTCCTCAGGTGGGGTAGGCCAGGCTGCAATGGCGATGCAGATGGAGAGTGGACTAATCAATGCCCCTCTGTCCTTTCAGGAGAAGGTGAGCCATAACAACATTGGGAGGTCGTGGACAGGCAAAGGCCCGCCAAACCACCTAATCCTAATGAGATTCGAACAGGACGCCTTGGAGCTGGAGAGGCACCATGCACCTCGGTCAGCCGGCCGTGGAGAGGCTGGGGTGTCAGACAAAGGTAAGAGCGCAGTGCATTGAGGTGAGAGTTTCAGTTTGGTGCAATCTTGTGTAGTCTCATCACTGACGGGAGCCTCAATCCTGGAGTCCCCATTGATCATTGAAAGATGATGGCACTGTGATGCGATCTCCATTGTCTCACCAGGGTGTCTGTGACAGTGTGATGACGTTAGCTAATGACATGTTGTCGTTCTCCCTTAGATTTGCCACCACGCATCCAGTCACAAGACCCCAGAGAGCCACTGCTGATGCCAGAGGACCGCCAGGCTCCAGATACACCTCCGTCACACCCGCTCCCTGAAACAGCCACCAGCGCAGATACCAGCACCCTGGTGGGCATTAGATTGACAGCTAGAATGTCAGTGCACAGCAGTGAGGGCACTTCAGACACGCTTGAGGTGCAAGCAGAGGCAGAGAGTGCCCAGGACGCTGGCAGTCGGAGGGCTGCTGGAGACCAAGACAATGCTCAGTCGAAGGCTGATGATGATGAGTCTCTGGAGTCGTCCATTAGGCGGCAGACGCTGGATGTCCAACGAGATGTGCGGGAGGATCTGGCAGAGCTCCATGAGGGTCTATGTTTCATGGTCTCTGTTGTGGAGGAGTCCAAGCAGAGCATAAGCACTGTGTTGATCCTCATGGCCAAGCGCACTGCCTCCTCCATTGAAAGAGTGGTGACTCTCTTGGAGAGGCAGCTCCAGGAACAGAATCACAGGTTCCTGGGGTTGCGCTCGGACCTGCAGGCCCTCAAACAGGCAATGACCTCAGGTGGTCAGTGTCAGTGTGGGAGATGGATACAGCATCCAGTTTCCCAGCTAGGTCCCTGTCCAACAACGGTGAGCAGGGAGATCCAGAGCGACCTCACGTTAGCATATGAGCTGCCTGTTGTCCCTGTGGGCTCCTCTCAGCGCATTCTGGATGATGGCAGCAGCTCCTCCAACCCTCTGCCAGTGACCATAGCATCTGATGAGGCTGTGATGACTGAGGAGATGTCAGCCATGTTACTGGCTGCTCCCTCCCAGGCAGGGCCAGCACAGGCTCCACTGGCCAGAGGACAAGATCATCAAGGCCAACCAGACAGCAGAGTCAGCAGGCTGCCTGCAAGTGAGGGGGTAGCACCAAGAATGTAGCTCTCGGAAAAATAAGTAAACGTAAGGCACCATGAGTACAAGAGGGACTGGTCACAGGTGATCTCCTGTTTGTTTATGTTTCCTGGTCTGGGGTTGAAGACCAGAGAAGGATCTGTTAATTTGTTTTGACTGTGAACATGAGATAAATTTTCGTAATGGCCTGAGTACGCTTCACCTTTTTTATTTAATGTGGTGTAGGCTATGCCAGTATGTAATGCTGGACGTGGGTAGATGGAAACTTTAGTGCACAGGCACTGAGTGGACTTTGGGGTCAAAGGAAAGGGTCATTACTGACATCCGGGATGGAGGCAGCAGCCCTGGCATGGGGTGGTAGTGCTTATTTGGCTGCCTAGCTGAAGGAGCGTTGGATTAAGGCATCCCTGGTGTCCCTGCCTCCCTGGAGGTTACAGAAGTCTGCCTGCATGCCCTCAGCATTCTCCTCACCATGCTCCTCTTCGGACTCCCTACTGGATTCATCTTCTGTGGCCTGTGGTGCTGCCTCAAGATCCTCTTTCTCCAGCAGGGTCCTCCCTTTCGCGTGCCAGGTTGAGCGCAGCCTACAACCAATATCAGTGACACCTGCACTGGGAGGTATTGTAGTGCTCCCCCTGAAAGGCCCAGGCATCGGAAGCGCATCTTCAGAAGACCTATGGCTCTCTCTATCACTACCCTTGTGGATGCTTGACTCCTATTGTAACGCTGCTCTGCCTCTGTTCTTGGGTGGCAGAGAGTCGTCATAAGCCACCTTTTCAATGGATAGCCCTTGTCACCCAGCAGCCATCCATCCAGCTGGGCTGGAGTACTGAAGAGCCTCGGCATCTGGGAGTGTCTCAGGACGTACGCATCATGGGAGCTGCCTAGGTACCTTCCACAGACTTGTAGAATATGCATCCTCTGAACGTTCATTGAGTGGAATCCCTTCCTGTTGATGAAGGCAGCCGGCTGACCCGCTGGTGCCTTGATGGCCACATGTGTGCAGTCGGGGGCACCCTGGATGCGGGGGAACCCAGCAATCACTGCAAAGCCTCTGGCTCGCTCAACCTGGCTGACCTCGTCCATGCGGTAATGAATGAAAGTCAATACCCGCCTGAACAGATCTTCAGACACCAGTTTGACGCAACTGTGGACAGCTGATTGGGCCACTCCACAAAGATCCCCCACTGATCCCTGGAAAGAGCCGGATGCACAGGACCACTGTGACCTTCAGAGCCACTGGCATGGGTTGTCCACTCACACAGTTGGAGGTGATCTCAGACCCCATCATCCGACAGATAGAGGTCACTGTCTCCCTTGAGAGGTGGAGCCTCCTTTGGCATTGCACCTCGGACATATTGAGGTAGCTGCATCGCCGCCTGTAAACTTTGGTAGCAGAATAGTGTCTTCTTCTGTGGCCCATAATGCCTTGGACTACCTGCTGGCCCTGCACCCCTTGTGCCTACACCTCTCCACCCACAGGTCCCTCCACTGGAATCTGCATTGGGACACCTGGCCTCCTCTCCCCTCTGCCCCTCTCCTCCACCAACGGAGACCACAATCCCCATTACCAGGGTAACAGAAGGCTGTCTGATAACTGGAAGAGCCCACACGGTCCAAATTCTCCAGGGTCCTTGGAGACACCAAAGAGTCCCAAAATGAAGCCTGGAAATGTGAACAGTGAAGCCACGAACAGAGATGAAGCTGCCATATACCAAGAAGTCACCAGGAGCAAACTATCTACCAAACTCCTCACTACTCACACTGGCAATGCTGCTGACCCTTTTTATCCCGCCCATGAATGAGGTTTTTGAAATTGTCGGCTGCTCATTTTGCCCTTGCAACGAACGTGAAATCGCACAGGCAATGAAAAATCGGCATCAGTTGCCTTATTAATGGCCTTACCTGGCCTTTTACTTCATGGCAGGTGCAACTCCAGCACCTGCACAAGCCCCGGTGACCTAAATACCACGCTAGTGTGTGATTTTCATCAGGACGCTCGCCTGATGTCATCACACACTATTTTACCCTTCTGTCCCACCGGCAGGACAGGCCCAGCAGAGGTGGTGGCACAGTGTTATACAGTCGAGAGGAAGTTTCCCCGGGGGTCCTCAACATCGATTCCGGACCCCATGATGTCTCATGGGCAAGGAAACCTCCTGCTGATTACCACATACCGCCCTCTCTCAACTGATAAATCAGTGCTCCTCCATGTTGAAAATCACTTGGAGGAAGCACTGAGGATGGCAAGGGCACAGAATATACTCTGGGTGGGGCATCTCAATGTCCATCACCAAGTGTGGCTCGGTAGCACTATTACTGACTGAGCTGGCCGAGTCCTAAAGGACATAGCTGCTAGACTGGGCCTGCGGCTGTTGATGAAGGAACTAACAAGAGGGTAAAACATACTTGACCTCATCCTCACCAATCTGCCTGCCGCAGATGCATCTGTCCATGACAGTATCGGTGGAGTGACCACCACACAATCATTGTGGAGATGAAGTCCTGTCTTCACATTGAGGATATCACCCACCATGCTAAATGGGATAGATTTTCAACAGATCCAGCAACTCAAGACGGCATCCATGAGGCATTGTGGGCCATCAGCAGCAGCAGAATTGTCCTTGAACACAATCTGTAACCTCATGGCCGGCATATCCCCCACTCTACTATTACCATCAAGCCAGGGGATCAACCCTGATTCAATGAAGAGTGAAGGAGGACATGCCAGGAGCAGAACCATATATAAAAATGGAGGTGTCAACCTGGTGAAGGTATAACACAGGACTGCCTGCATGCCAAACAGCATAAGTAGCAAGTGATAGGCAGAGCTAAGCAATCCCACAACCAACGGATAAGATCTAAGCTCTGCAGTCCTGCCACATCCAGCCATGAATGATGGTGGACAATTAAACAACTCACTGGAGGAGTTTCCACAAATATCCCCATCCTCAATGATGGAGGAGCCCAGCAAAAGATAAGGCTGAAGCATTTGCTACAATCTTTATCTCAGCCTCCTCTGGAGGTCCCCAGCATCACAGATGCCAGTCTTCAGCCCATTCCATTCACTCCACGTGATATCAAGAAACAGCTGAAGACACTGGATACTGCAAAGGCTATGGACCCTGACAATATTATGGCAATGATACTGAAGACTTGTGCCCCAGAACTTGCTGCGCCCCTAGCCAAACTGTTCCAGTACAGCTCCAACACTGGCATCTACCTGGCTATGTGGAAAATTGCCCAGGTATGTCCTGTACAAAAGAACCAGGACAAATACAACTCGGCCATCAGTCTACTCTCCATCACTAGTAAAGTAACAGAAGGGGTCATCAACAGTGCAATCAAGCGGCACTTGCTTAGCAATAACCTGCTCATTGATGCCCAGTTTGGGTTCCACCTGGGCCACTCAGCTCCTGACTTCATACAGCCTTGGTTCAAACATGGACAAAAGAGCTGAACTCCTGAGATGAGGTGAGAGTGACTGCCCTTGACATCAAGGCAGCATTTGACCGAGTGTGGCATCAAGGAGCCCTGACAAAACAGGAGTCAATGGGAATCAGGGGAAAACTCTCCGCTGGTTGGAGTCATACCTAGCACAAAGGAAGATGGTTGTGGTTGTTGGAGGTCAGTCATTGCTACTCCAGGACATCGCTGCAGGAATTCCTCTGGGTAGTGTCCTCGGCCCAACCATCTTTAGCTGCTTCATCAATGACTTTCCTTCCATCATAAGGTCAGAAGTGGGGATATTCGCTGATAATTACACAATGTTCAGCACCATTCTCGACTCCTCAGATACTGAAGCAGTCCTTGCCCAAAAGCAGCAGGGCCTGTACAATATCCAGGCTTGTGCTGAGAAGTGGCAAGTAACATTCGCGCCATACAAATGCTAGGCAATGACCATCTCCAACAAGAGAGAATCTAACCATTGCCCCTTGATGCTAAATGGCATTACCATCACTGAATCCCCCACTATCAACATCCTGGGGGTTACAGTTGATCAGAAACTGAACTGGACTAGCCATCTAGTTCTGTTGAAGGGTCATGAGGACTCGAAATGTCAACTCTTTTCTTCTCCGCCAATGCTGCCAGACCTGCTGAGTTTTTCCAGGTATTTCTGTTTTTGTTTTAGCCATATAAATACTGTGGCTACAAGAGCAGGTCAGAGACTAGGAATCGTGTGAAGAGTAACTCACCTCTGAATCCCCAAAACCTGTCCACAATCTACAAGGCACAAGTCAGGAGTGTGATGGAATATTTCTCACTTGCCTGGATGAGTGCAGCTCCTGCAACACTCAAGAAGCTGGACACTGTCCACGACAAAGCAGCCCCGCTTGTTTGGCAACGCATCCACAAACATTCACTCCCTCCACCACCGATGCACAGTAGCAGCAGTGTGTACCATCTACAAGATGCGCTGCAGGAATTTACCAAGACTCCTTAGACAGCACCTCCCAAACCCATGACCACTACCATCTAGAAGGACAAGGGCAGCAGATAGATGGGAACACCACCACCTGCACGTTTCCCTCGAAGTTACTCACCACCCTGACTTGGAAATATATCACCATTCCTTCACTGACGCCGGGTCAAAATCCTGGAACTCCCTCCCTAACAGCACTGTGGATGTAGCTACACCACAAGGACTGCAGCGGTTCAAGAGAGCAGCTCACCACCACCTTCTCGAGGGCAACTAGGGATGGGCAATAAATGCTGGCCCAGCTAGCGATGCCCACATCCTGTGAATGAATTAAAAAACATCTCTCATCCCCTCCCGTAATCTCTTCCTTGTCCACTGGACTCTTACCCTCCTCTGAAACCCCAGCCTCCCTGCGACCAGTGGATCTCGCTCCATATTCACAAGCCACCTCCAGGATCTGCTCCTCCGCCTGACTTAGCAACAAAAGATTAGGGCACCACCAGCCATTTATCCTCACTCCTGTGACTCCTTTCCTCCTGTAAGGAAAATAGTGCTTTCATTCATTATTCCGCCATTACATTCCTTCTCCAAATCCCCCGCCCTCCATACATGCCAGCCATCCTATCTACTCACATTCAGTCTTTAAGGGCACCAGAAGATGTGCCAAATTAAGCTCATGGCTTCGTCCCCAGGAGCCCCAACAGGTGCAGTCACACACAAACACATCTCTCCACGGTTACACGGGAACTCACTACCTACCCTGGCAGAGTGTAGAAGGTCATTGACCCTCTTCCTGCATTGCATCCATATCTTTCTGACAATACCATGGCTGCTGACAAGAGTTACCACCTCTGGCCATGCCTCCTCAGTTAATTGTGGAGGCCTCATCTTTCTGTCTCGCAGCAGCAATATCTCCCGATGTGCCCATGCAGCCTCCAGTAAGACCCACAGGCAGTCATTCAAAAAGCAGGGGGGCTGAGTGAGTCAAGCCATTTCCAGCACATGGGTTCTGGATCCAGAAGATGTTGCTAGTGTCCCAGCCACACTTTCCTGCACAGTAAATCACCACAGTTGTCTTCCCCTTTAAAGACTGAAGCACCTCTCTGAAACAGTTCCTCCATGCATAGAAACCACCCCCTCCTCCACCCCGTCCACAGCTACAATCATGCTAGTGCCTGCCCTCTTGCAACAACCACCCCCGGCCCCCCTGCCCCATCAGTGCTGAGCTCTCTCAGCACAGGTTTCACACTGGCCGGCAGTTAATTGGCCAACCAATGCATAAGCTGTCAGAAGGCAATCGTGGGCCGAGTGGATTTCACAACCACTTTAGCTCCCACCCATCGCACTCTTCCGAAAGGCTTAAAACTCAGGCCCAAGTTTTTTTCTCCCCTTTTATTTCTTTTTCTCTTTTTCTCTCTTTCTCCCTTTTTTTCTCACACATTCTTTTTGTCTCTCTCTCTGTCTTTCTCCTTCCCACCTCTCATTCTTTCTCTCTCCCTCTCTCCCAGGGTCTCACTCCAAGGACCTTTACCCCCCTCCCCTCAGCCCCTAGTCTCTCACTAGGAATCAAAAGCCTTGCTGAGTTTTTTTGCCTCCTTTCAATTGGGGCTGGGGTGTGCTTGGTGGGGTTCAGGCTTATTTTAGTATTCCAGCCTTCACCTCACCAGGGATCATCGCAGTGCTCTCTGGTCCAGGTAACACAGTATCACTCTGGGTGTAACAATTACTTTAATGAGAGCCAACAACATGCATTCCTGCATTTGTATTACACTGAAGTGAACTCCTGTCCACACTGAAAAACTTCTGATCTAAGAGGCTGCCTTTCCACAATTGTTTGTCTCTTACACAACTGCTGCAAAACCCTGAAAAACATTTCTTCTTCAATAGACTTGTTCCACTCCAGATTGGTATTTGATGAGATTTGTAACCTTTGACCCTGGGTCAATGCTAGGGGAGCCCAGAGTCAGGCCAGGATCTGTGCTTAGTGTGTACAATTCTCTTTGTGTGTTTGATTCCACATTAGTCTGCACTTGATGCAAATACAGCCACAATTGAAGCTGAGGATTCCAGCTGGGCAAATTAGCTCTTGTCCACTTCAACTCCATATGATCAATGATTTACTCATTGCATTTTAATCCAATTTCAAGTGTCACTGGGTGACGGCTGCACATTTTACAAATGTAATCACTTCAGTTTCTGCGGCTGAGATCTGCTCCCATTTCCTATTGAGAGGCTTAGATGAATAATTCAGTGAGGTCCGTGAGACAGAGACTAGCACTGTACAATGATTTCCATTCTTTCTTTCACCCTCCCTGATGGTTATAACAATATCTGGCAAAAGGTTTCATGGGTGCTTCTCATCTGCCACAGCCGAGCCACTCGACCATGACAGCCATCGCAACCTTCATCTGATTCCCTGCACTTACTTTCCCAGCAGGTTTTTGTTGCCACCTTAGGGCACTGAGGACGCTACTACAATCTGCCTTTCTATCTGAGATCAATAAACTGAGCGAGGACCAAGGGTCAAACTTGGGAATACTTGACGGGTGTTTTTCTAAGTCACACCAGGCCGTGAATTGTACTTACTGAGCCATGGCAGGAGTTGAAGACAGTACTGTCAGTGCCACAGGTAATGACCAGGTTAAATGAAACTTGTGGTTACCTGCACCTGCAATGCTTAGCCACTGTGGGTAGCACTCACATCTGAGTCAGAAGGTGGTAGGTTCAAAGCCCGTTCCAGGGACTCAAGCACAACATCTAGACTGATACTCAACAGTGTAGTACTAAAGGAGTGCTACACTGTCAGAGGTGTTGTTTTTCAGATGAGACATTAAGCTGAGGCTGCCTTCCCTCTCAGGATATTCCTGGCCAGTGTTCCTTCTTCAACAGCACCACAAATAATATATTAACTGGTCGATCTTCTCATATATGTACGTGTGGATCTTGTGGTACACAAGTTGGCTGCTGTATTTCCCTAAATTACAACTATAACTCAAATTACAACCAGAGCTACAACTCAAATGTACTTTGTGGAATGTCCTGAAGAGGTGCTATAATAATGCATGTTCTCTCTTACACTTTTAATTTTCTGGACTGTATTTTCTCCTGGGTCAGTTCAATGATACTATACTCTCAGGGCTGACCCACAATTAAATTAAACCCCAGCTCAGAATGAGCATTGTCGTGGCCTACCGGGTCTTGGACCTACACTTCCTTCAAGCACAGGATCTGCTGACAGCATGGGATCGATAAATTTAGCCTGAGTGTGATTCTCTATGATTGGTGCTGGATGAAGTGTAAGTACAGGTTGGGATGCCTGGTGTCTGCACATAGCTCTAGGCAGTCGAGTGGCACATATTGCATCAAAGGAGCTGGCACAGACTTGATGGGCTGAATAGCCTCTTTTTGTCCTGTATTATTCTGATGCTACGATTCATCTTTCACCTCACTCTTCTCCATCACAGCAGCCTTTCTCACCTTGAGAATTTATCATTTTCACCATAGTCAGTGCTTTTCTAAGCTTTCCTCCGACTTGCATTATCACTTTGTTGAAAAGCCTCTTCGCAATCTCCTCAGTTTCTATCAAAACTGCAGTGGTTCAAGGGGAAAGCTCAAAACACCTCACGTCAACTGGGGATGGACAACAAATATTGACCTAGCCAGCGATGTCCAAGTCCCAGAGCTGGAATAAAGACTCACTCTGCCATCTCTTTGTTATTTTGCCCCTTTCCTCATCTTCCCTCCCTCTTACAATTTCCAGGTTTCCAAAAGACACACTTGGTGTTGCCTGACCACTGCCCCTGAACCACCAGTAGTTTCACTTCTTGTTTCACCGTTGAGTTTCTGAATAAACAGATTTATTGCTCTGTGATGAGCAGTTGTCGTTGCTAATTATCAGAGAGCGGGAGCATTGTGGTGAAAACTAAACACTCCACACGCACATTCCCTGCCTGTAAAAGGAACATTAACACTGCTGGGACATCCAGGCACATGAAGCATTCCCTTGCCTTAAATCATTCAGTAACCATCCTACGTGGAAAGAGGGGAATTCTATAAATATTTACTCGATGTTACTGCAGTCTTACAGACAGTTTTAAAAAAAATCTTTGAGCAATGCAGCTTTAGTGAGAGACTGGTAGCTCGGGTGATCATTTTCTCACTGCCTCTGGTGAATGTAAGTACTGCCATTCCTTCATATTGCCTCCCAGGAGTCGGCTTAGTCAAGCAGTTAAGAGGAAATGTTGAAGTAAATCCCTAGTCTTGGGCCTGTCAGCATTAAGTGAAACATCTTTTAATCGCAGGACTAGTACAGATATATGTCAATTAAATACTTCAAGCCATTTGTTAAAGGTGATTTTGTCACACAGCATTTTCTGTAAAGTACATTTGCTTAGCTGTAGATACTAAGTCCTACACATTCTTTCTTCTGTCTCTGTTTAAATAGTCATTGCACCATCTCACTCCTCTCCCAGGATGTGTGCCATTCTTCCCTCTTGTCTCCCTTTTCCAACCATCTACAATCTTCGTCTCATGTATCCTGATTTAGCTTCTCTCCCACTCCTGGTTAGCTTGAATCGTGGGACTGGGTTCTTCACCTGGTGTCCTGCCTTGTGGCAATGGGCCCTTCCCCTCGGCCATTTCAGAGGGACAGTTCAACCATGTTGGCGTGCGTGCGGGACCAGCTGGCCCAGGAGCAGCCAGGAAATGGGCCGCTGGCTGCGATCAGCCCCCAACCACCATTTCATGCTGGCGGACCAAGTAAGGCCTGACCAGGGGGTGAGCCCTGGCTGCTTGGAATGAGTGCCTTACGGCTCAAGGGCCACAACTCGGATATGTCCTGTGAAGTGTTTTCCAGCTGGGGTTGGCTAGGCTGCAGTGGCGCTACAGGTAGAGAGAGCACTAATCAATGCTCCTCTGTTCTTCAGGAGAAGACATCCCATAACCAATTGGAGAGGTCACGGACAGGTGGAGGCCCCACCCAACCTGCTGCTGTTGACCAGGTTCGAGCAGGATGCCCTTGAGCTGGAGAGCTGGCACACTCCCCATGCAACTGGCCATGGAGAGGCGGGGGTGCCAGACGAAGGTAAGAGCCCAGTGCACAGAGGTGAGAGTTTCGGATTGTGCAACCACTCTAGTGTAACCTCTTCATTGATGTGAGCTCGAACCTGGAGTCCCCATTGAGCATTGGAAGACGAGGGCACCATGAAGCAGATCTCCATTGTCTCACCAGGGTGTCTGGCATGCACAGTGACAGTGTGATGACTTTAACCAATGACATTTCCTTCTTCTCCCTTTTAAATTCGCCAGCAGGCATTCACTCTCTGGACCCTGAAGGGCCCCCCTGACACCGGAGGACCCCTGGGCTTCAATTGTACTTGTGTCACAACCACTCTCTGAACCAGGCACCAGTGCAGATACCAGCACCTCGGTAGGCATTAGAGCAGCGGCTAGTCTCTCAGTGCACATTTGGTGAGGGCACTTCACACTCGCTTGAGTCCCAGGGCACCGGCAGTCGGAGGGCTGCTGGGGACCAGGGTGATGCTCGACCAAAGGCTGATGATGAGCCTCCAGAGTTGTCCATTTGTCGGCAGATGCTGGACGTCCAGTGGGATGTGCGGGAGGATCTGGTGGCGATCCATGAGGGTCTGAGTGCCATTGTTTCTGTTGTGGAGGAGTTCATGCGGAGCATGAGCACTATGTTGAACCTCATGGCTGAGCACACTGCCTCCTCCATTCAGAGAGTGGCGATTCTCATGGAGAGGCAGCACCAGGGACAGAATCAGGGGTTCCTGGGGTTGTGCTAGGACCTGCAAGCCCTCAGACCGGCAATGACCTCAGGTAGTCAGTGCCAGTGTGGGAGATCCCAGCTAGGTGCCTGTCCATCAATTGTGAGCAGAAAGGTCCTGAGAGACCTCATGTTGGTGCAAGAGCTGACTGTCGTCTCTCTGGGTTCCTCTCAGGGTGCTCCGGATGACGGCAGCAGCTTCTCCACCCCTTTGCCAGTGACCATGGCATCTGATGAGGCTGCGATGACTGGGGAGGTCCCAGACGTGGCACTGGCCACTCCCTCCCAGGTGGGGCTAGCACAGGCTCCACTGGCCAGAGGATGACCACCAAGATCATCAAGGCCAACAGGACACCAGAGTCGGTGGCTGCCTCCAATGCCAGTGCCAGTGAGGGTTGGGGGGAGGTGGGGTGGGGGGGGAGCACCAAGATGTAGCACTTGCGAACGTAAGCTTTAGGCACCATGAGCCCGAGAGGGACAGTTCATGGGTGATTTTCTGTTCATTTATGTTTGGTTTATAGGTCTGCTGGTGTGGACATCAACACCAGTAATGGTCATGTCAGTATGCTTTCAATGTGACAATAACATTAAATTCGCTTTGGTTCTGATCGCTTGAGTATGCTTCACCATTTTTCTTTCTGGTTCAGGGTACGCCAGTCCGTAATGCTGGACGTGAGTGGCTCGGTACTTTATTTCACAGACATTGAGTGGACTTTGAGTGCAAATGAAAGGGTCCTTTCAGACATCCGGAATGGAGGGGGCAGCCCTGGCATGAGGTAGAAGCAGATCTTTGGCAGCCTAGTTGAAGGAGTGTTGGATCAAGGCATCCCTGGTGTCCCTGCCTCCCTGGAGGTTACCGAGGTCTGTCGCTACACCCTGAGCATTCTCCTCACCGTACTCCTCTTCTGACTCACCACTGGATTCATCATCTGTGACCTGTGGAGCTGCATCAAGATCCTTTACCTTCAGTGGGTCCCCTCTTGCCAATGCCAGATTGTGGAGAGCACAGCATGCAGCCGCTATCAGTGACACCTGTTCAGCAGGGTATTGTAGTGCTCCCTCTGAATGGTCTAGGCTTCAGAAGCGCATCTTGAGAAGACCTATGGTCCTCTCTATCACCACCCTTGTGGAGGCATGACTCCTATTGTAACACTGCTCTGCCTCTGTTCTTGGGTGGCAGAGAGCCATCTTGTCAATGGATAGCCCTTGTCACACAGCAGCCGAACATCAAACCAGGCTGGAGAACTGAAGATTCCTAGCACCTGGGAGTGTTGCAGGTTGTAAGCATCATGGGAGCTGCCAGGGTACCTTGCGCAGACTTGTAGAATCTACATCCTGTGGTCACACACTATCTGCACATTCATTGAGTGGAATCCCTTCCTGTTGACGAAGGCACCTGGCTGACTCACAGGCACCTTGATGGCCACATATGTGCAGTCGATCGCACACTGGACACGGGGGAATCCAGCAATCGCTGAAAAGCCTCTGGATCGCTCAGACTGGCTGGCCTTGTCTCAGCGGTAAAGAATAAAGATCAGTACCCACCTGAACAGAGCTTCTGTCACCAGTTTGATGCAACTGTGGACAGCTGATTGGGAGAATCCACACAGATCCCCCGTTGACCCCTGGAAAGAACTGGAGGCATAGAAGTTGAGGGCCACTGTGACCTTCAGAGCCACTGGCATGGGGTGTTCACCCACACAGTCTGAGCTGATCTCAGGCCCAATCATCTAGCAAATGGAGGTCACGATCTCCCTGGAGAGGCAGAGCCTCCTTCAGCATTGCACCTCAGACCTATCGAGGTAGCTGCATCGTCGCCTGTAAACCCTGGCAGCAGGATAATGGAGTGTTCGATGACCCCTTCCGCCTTGGACTACCTGTTGGCCCTGTACCCCTTGTGCCTGCAGTTCTCCTCCCACAGGTCACTCTGCTGGAAGCTGCATTGGCCTCCTTTCCCTTCTGACCCTCTCTCCCTCCTAGGAAGAGGTGCCACCAGCGTAGAGCACAATCCCCATTATCAGGGTAAAAGAAGGCTGCCTGATACTTGGAAAGATGTGGGGGCCTTGGAGACGCCAATAAGCCCTGAAATAAAGCCTGGAAATGCTAACAAGGAAGCCCTGAACAGAGATGAAGCTGCCAAGTACCAATAAGCAACCAGCAGTGAACTATCTCCAGAATTCCTCACTACTCACACTGGCAATGCTGCTGAGACTTTTTATCCTGCCCCTGGATGAGGTTTTTGAAATTGTCGGCTGCCCGCCTGCCCATTTTGCCCCTGCGACTAGCACGAAATCACACGGGCAACGTAAAATCCCAACTTAATTCCCTTTTTAATGGCCTTAATTGGCTTCGTAATTGATGGCGGGCACGGCTCCGACTCCCGCTCACGCCTGCTGGCAGACGATATCGGGATGCTCACCTAACGTCATCAGGCGCCATTTTACGCTCGAGCGTGTTGGACGGGCACCTGCACGCTGAGTGAAAAATTCTGCCCCATATAATAGGCCAGACTGGGTAAGGACAGCAGCTTCCCCCCCCAACCACCTCCGCCCCCCCACCAACCCCGCCCCCCGGCGAGACAATGCGGAAGCAGTTGAGTTTTTGTGACAAGTTGACAACTTTGTGGTCACTTTTACTGAGACTAGATTTTTATTTCAAGACTTTTTAAGCTGAATTCAAATTCTCCAACTGCCATGATGGGATTTGAATGGATCTCATGATCATTGCTCCAGCAATGTAACCAATATTCTATCGCACCAAGACAAATACCACAATGGTGCCTTTGATGAGCTTGACTTGTAAGGAAACCAGAATGCACAGGGAAGTGGGGAGTCCCTCTGCTGTCTCACAGCGAGGGCCGACCCCAAGACGTTCTGAGAGTTCAGCCAGACTCTCTGACAGATGACGGATGGGATTCATTTCAGATCATTTGCTTGTTGTTCATGATGTAATATTCTTTTAAATAAAGCCTAAGGCAGCATTGCTTTGTGTAACTTCCCTATAAGTAGCAAGCTTTGATCTTTGGTGAAACTTATACAATAAAATTTGGCTGAAAGCTGAATCAACTGAATGAATTCTGATCTTTTGTGCAGTCCCAGCCTTCCAGGTCTTTACAGAGAAGCACCGTCAACATCCCTGTGCAGTGAAAGATATAAGCAGCAAATGTAATTTCCACTTACTGGTCAGGACTAAAGGTGACTGTGTGGGGCAGTGGTTTAAAATGCTGTCCAGCTCAGTCCTGACTGATGGATTAAACGTTCCCTCTGCCTGTGGGCTATAAAAGACATGAAATAAATGAACCTGGTGCAGTCTTACACAATTTCTAATGTTCTTGTGTCCATGGCGCAAAAACAACTCAAAATTCAGCACCTGACCAGTTTTCACACTCAGAGAGGCTCCCAGTGTGGTTGGTATAGAAATTTATAAAATCATAGAATAATACAGCACAGAAAGAGGCCATTCGGTCCATTGTGCCCGTGCTGGTTCTTTGGAAGAGACAATCAATTTGTCCCACTCCCCTGCTCTTTCTCCATAGCCATGCAAATATTTCCTTTCAGATATTTATCCAATATCCTTTTGAAAGTTACAATTGAATCTGCTTCCACCACCCTTTCAAGGAAATCATTCCAGATTATATTGTATTGCTGCATTGTGAATAGAGTGCTTTGTATTGTGAATAGTGGTTATTAGACAGTTAGCTCGAGATCTGTACAATGAGATTCTGTGGCCTAGACAGCAAGTGGAGAAGCTTCAGTTCAGCAAGGGGGGGTGGGGGTTGGGACCCGTTTGCTGAGGTGTAAGATGACGCAGGGTGACATCACCGCACATCATTTAGATCTTCAGTTCAGTGGGTAGGCAGCCGAGTCGGCTGCGTGCCCACCGAACTGTCAAAGGCCTATTAAAGCCATTTAACTAACAATTAAAATAATTAACGGAGCTACCCTTCCAACCTTAAGGTTGGCAGGCAGGCGATAAGGCCCAGGCGGCCTTCGTACTTTTCATGGAAACTCATCCACGGGAGGATGAGGCTTCATGAATGATTTTAAATTTTCTCAAAAATTTTTATTGAAATTAATGCACATGTCCCAGCTCATGTCATAGTTTCACATGAGGGGACATGTCAAAAAAAATTTTTCAACACTTTATTTCACTGTTAAAACTTAAAACTAATCTCCCTGAGTCACGTCTGTGCACATTCGTGTGAAAGCGCACTCCTGACTCAGGGAACCACCACCTTCTGCCCGCACAGGGTGTGCTTGGCGCTTCCGGATGCGCATCACACTGGGTGGGCCTGAATTGGCCCGCCCACGTAAAATGGTAGTGCGGACCCAATTGGGGGTGCCGATTGGGTCCATGCCCGCTCCCACACAACCCCCCCAAACAGGGGGAAAATTCTACCCCAAGTATTGGCTGGATTACTGACTCATGCCCAATCTGGAACAGAAGCCTTGGGTGATTTTCTATCTTCAGTATGGCGGACAATCAGTCTTACTATTGGTCTCATCACTTTCGCAGAGGCCAATTCACTTATTATGGAGCAGTCATCGAACCTTGTGTGTAACGGCTCATCTGGCTCAGTTCCACACCAGGGGAGTCATCTTCTACCCAGTCTTCCATGGGAGACAAGCCAGCCCAGTCGATGGACGGGGGGTGGAGGAGACTCCAGCCGAGCCTGTGGAAGGGGGGTTGCTGGGGGGTGGTCACCAGCCCAGCCTGCAGGGGGATGGGGGGGGTGAGTGACTCCAGCCCAGCCTGCGGGGGGATGGGGGCAACATCAGCTCAGCCTACAGAGGGGGGGTCACCAGACCAACTGCGGGGAGGTTGGTGGGGGGGGGGGACACCAGCCCAGTCTCCGGAGGGGGCGGTGGGGTGGCATCAGCTTCAGTGGAGAGAGGGGTGCTCCCCCGGCAATTTTACAAGAGTCTACTTTTGCTGTGATGGGAGTGAATGTTTTATTGACTCTCCCTTGACACATCAGTACCGGTTGGAGCCTCTATTTCACTCCTCGTTCTTGCCCTCTCTTCATTTCTTGCTGCAACTTCGCCTCAATGCTATGTGGCCAACTCTGTCATGTTCCTTTGTCACAGCTCACTGTTCTGTTCCACTGACCTATTGAATAATTTAGCATTACTGAATAGTTTTGATTTGGTAGAAATTGCAAATAACACAGCCCAAAGAAAGCTGCTGCAGGGCATAATAAAACTCATAACTGAATCTGGTACCGATCAGAGATATGAATCATATCACACTGCGTAAATCATTTCACATTACCCACTTACTGCACCTGCTCCTTCTCAAGAACCAGCATTAATTACTCTGCAATAATCTTTCTTACAAACACAAGGTAGAAAGCTCAGTGCCACCCAACCCTTTCACTGTTGGAAAGTCCTGGGAATGGGCTGCTGCCCTGCTCCAGAAAATTATAAGATGTTGGTATTTGGAACTAGGTTTATCTTTTAATGAGTGGATCAGAAATAATGAATGATAAACACACAGGACCAGAAATTTGATAGGCCTGTTTTTGGGTGTTGGGGTTGTGATTCGCAGCCCTACCTAGGTTGCTTCCGAGCAAGTTGGGCAATAAATAAAACTGGTGCACCCGCCTCGTTTGCACAATTGCAGAGTGGCTGTGAGCGAACCCTGTGCTGTGCTGCACTGCCCTCTATAGCACTGCCAACAGCCTCAGGGCACTGCAGAGGACTAAGGAGCATTGTGAGGAAATGCAGCCTTCCCTTTTTAAAGGTGCAGTCCCTATAAGATGGAAGCAACACAAATGCACTGCAGACTGCAGGATAATCACTTCTGAACACACAGGCTCAAGGAGGATGTCGCTCCACACCAGGGGAAGCACTCCCCATTTCAGTGACACCACCCTGGAGCACCTGGTGAGACAGATGGAGGTCAGGAGAGAGGCTACGTTTCCACCAGCCTCAGAAAGCCTTCATCATTGAGCCTCAGAAGGAAATGGGAGCAGATGGCAAGGGCAGTTAATGCCCGGAATGTCACAGCCAGGACATTCCAGCAGTGCCAAAAGGAATTTAATGAATCTGCACATCACATCTCAGAACCACCACCCACCCAAACACCTCTCACACCACTCAATGCAAAACACCCCATCACTTACCAAGCAGCGCATACTGACAGTCAAGACTTACCTCTTATATTACATTTCACCCACACACACCTTGCGATCATGCAAGCTGTGCCTACACCTGTACAGGCCTCGCCATACCTATAGCTATTCAGCTGTGGTAAGAACTTTATTCAAGCGCAGTGACACACATTCACTGTCATTCTGCCCTCTTTTTAAAAAATTAATCCACAGGATGTGGGCTTTGCTGGCTGGGCCAGCATTTATTGCCCATCCCTAGTTGCCCTTAAGAAGGTGATGGTGAGCTGCCTTCTTGAAACACTGCGGTCCATGTGGTATAGGTACACCCACAGTGCTGTTAGGAAGGGAGTTCCAGGATTTTGACCTGGCAACAGTGAAGGAACAGTGATATACT
The DNA here is from genome assembly GCF_017639515.1 of Carcharodon carcharias. NCBI lineage: Eukaryota > Metazoa > Chordata > Chondrichthyes > Lamniformes > Lamnidae > Carcharodon > Carcharodon carcharias. The sequence goes on along the minus strand of NC_054481.1, from coordinate 61,627,656 downwards.
TCCAAGTCAGGATGGTGAGTAACTTCAAGGGAAACTTGCAGGTGGTGGTGTTCTCATCTATCTGCTGCCCTTGTCCTTTAAGATGGTAATGGTCATGGGTTTGGAAAGTGCTGTTGAAGGAGTCTTGGTGAATTCCTGCAGTGCAACTTGCAGATGGTAAACACTGCTGCTACTGTGCCTCGGTGGTGGAGGGAGTGAATGTTTGTGAATGTGGTGCCAATCAAGCGGGCTGCTTTGTCCTAGACGGTGTCAAGCTCCTTCAGTGCTGTGGGAGCTGAGCTCATCCAGGCAAGTGGAGATTATTCCATCATACTCCTAATTTGTGCCTTGTAGATGGTGAACAGTCTTTGGGGAGTCAGGAAATGAGTTACTCGTCACACAATTATTAGCCTCTGGCTTGCTCTTGTAGCCACAGTATTTGTAATGACTAGTCCAGTTCAGTTTCTAGTCAACAGTGACCCCCAGGATGTTGATAGTGGAGGATTCAGTGATACTAATGCCATTGAACATCAAGGGGAGATGGTCATTGCCTGGCACTTGTGTGCCACAAATGTTACTTGCCACATGTCAGCCCAAGCCTGGATATTGTCCAGGTCTTGCTGCACTTGGACATGGACGGCTTCAGTATCTGAGGAGTCGCAAATGGTGCAGTCATCAGTGAACATCCCCACTTCTGACCTTATGATGGAAGGAAGGTCATTGATGAAGCAGCTGAAGATGGTTGGGCCTGAGGAGCTCCTGCAGTGATGCCCTGGAGCTGAGGTGACTGACCTCCAACAACCACATCCATCTTCCTTTGTGCTAGATATGACTCCAACCTAGGTTTTCCCCCTAATTCCAATTGACTCCAGTTTTACTAGGGCTCCTTGATGCCACACTCAGTCAAATGCTGCTTTGATGCCAAGGGCAATCACTCTCACCTCACCTCAGGAGTTCAGCTCTTTTTGTCCATATTTGAACCAGGGCCATAATGAGGTCAGGAGCTGAGTGGCCCGGGAGGAACCCAAACTGAACATCAGTGAGCAGGTTACTGCTAAGCACTGTTGATGATCCCTTCCATTACTTTACTGATGATTGAGAGTAGACAGATGGGGCAGTAATTAGCCTGGTTGGATTTGTCCTGCTTTTTGTGTACAGGACATACCTGGGCAGTTTTCCACATAGCTGGGTAGATGCCAGTGTTGTAGCTGTACTGGAACAACTCGGCTAGGGGCACAGCAAGTTCTGGAGCACAAGTTTTCAGTACTATTGCCGGAATATTGTCAGAGCCCATAACCTTTGCAGTATCCAGCACCTCCAGCCACTTCTTGATATCACGCGGGGTGAATCGAATTGGCTGAAGACTGGCATCTGTGAGTAGGAAGCTGAGACGAATTATCCACTCAGCACCTCTGGCTGAAGATTGTAGCAAATGCTTCAGCCTTATCTTTTGCACTGATTGCTGGACTCCCCCATCATTGAGGATGGGGTTATCTGTGGAGCCTCCTCCTCCAGTGAGTTGTTTAATTGTCCACCACCATTCACGACTGGATGTGGCAGGACAGCAGGGCTTACATCTAATCCGTTGGTTGTGGGATTGCTTAGCTCTGTCTATCATATGCAAGTAGTCCTGTGTTATAGCTTCACCAGGTTGACACCTCATTTTTAGGTATGCCTGGTGCTGCTCCTGGCATGCCCTCCTGCACTCTTCATTGAATCAGGGTTGATCCCCTGGCTTGATGGTAATGGCAGAGTGGGGAATATGTCGGGCCGTGAGGTTACAGATTGTGTTTGAGTACAATTCTGCTGCTGCTGATGGCCCACAGTGCCTCATGGATGCCCAGTCTTGAGTTGCTAGATCTGTTCGAAACCTATCCCGTTTAGCACGGTGGTAATGCCACATAACACGATGGAGGGTATCCTCAATGTGAAGGTGGGCCTTCGTCTTCACAACGATTGTGCGGTGGTCACTCCACTGATACTGTCATGGACAGATGCATCTGCGGCAAGCAGGTTGGTGAGGATAAGGTCAAGTATGTTTTTCCCTCTTGTTGGTTCCCTCACCACCTGCCACAGACCCAGTCTAGCAGCTATGTCATTTAGGACTCGGCCAGCTCGGTCAGTAGTGGCGTTACTGAGCCACTCTTGATGATGGACATTGAAGTCCCCCACCCAGATTACATTCTGCACCCTTGCCATCCTCAGTGCTTCCTCCAACTGGTGTTCAACATGGAGAAGCACTGATTTATCAGTTGAGGGAGGGCGGTATGTGGTAATCAGCAGGAGGTTTCCTTGCCTATTTTTGACCTAATGCCATGAGCCTTCGTGGGGTCCAGAGTCGACGTTGAGGACTCCCAGGACAACTCCCTCCCAACTGTAAACCACTGTGCCATCACCTCTGCTGGGTCTGTCCTGCCGGTGGGACAGGACATACCCAGGGATGGTGATGGTGGTGTCAGGGACATTATCTGTAAGGTATGATTCCATATGATTCCTGACTATGCCAGGCTGTTACTTGACTAGTATGTAAGACAGCTCTATCAATCAGCCCCCAAATGTTAGTAAGGATGACTTTGCTGGGTTGACAGGGCTGAGATTGCCATTGTCGTTTCCAATACCTAGGTCGATGCTGGGTGCCCGGTTTAATTCCTTTTTTGTGACTTTGTAGCAGTTTTATACAACTGAGTGGTTTGCTAGGCCATTTCAGAATGCATTTAAGGGTCAACCACATTGCTGAGGGTCTGGAGTCACGTGTAGGCCAGACCAGGTAAGGACGACAGATTTCCTTCCCTAAAAGACATTAGTCAACCAGATGGGTTTACAAAAAAAAAATCAGCAATGGTTCTATGTCATTCAGATTTTTTTTATTGAATTCAAATTCCACCATCTGCTGTGGTGGGATTCAAACCTGGGTTCCCAGAGAATTACTCTCAGTTTCTGGGTTACTAGTCCAACGACAATACCACTGTGCCATCACCTCCTCCTCTCTTGTAGGAGAAGATGGCATACAACAGGACCAGAGGAGAACCCTAGTACTTCAGCATCCCCTCAGTTCCTCAAGGGAATGATCCAATAAATTATCATGACCAAAGTCTCAGAGCCTTTAGCTGCCCATGCACCTTCTCCACTCACTGCTCATCCTCATTCTAAAAGATGCCCTGAAATAGAAACTGCTAATGGTGTGATTGTTGAGCTCCTGCTTTTCTCCTCACTGCCACCCCTCATTTCCTTCATCTCTGTCTACCCCTGATGCTTTTGTACTTTCAAATGGTCAATAACTGATCCTGCTCAGTATCCAAAGAGCCAAGAGGAAAAGGACCCCATGCAAGTGAAGAGGAAGCACCATCACTTGGCCTTACACTTGCAGCCATCAGCTCAGAAACTAGCGCTGTGAGAATGTTAGAGGCTACTGTAGAGTCAGGATCTGCTCATTGTGAGTCAGCTGGTATGAATGAGCTGCAGAAAGACCAAGGGTGATAGATTGGCTCACGTGAGAACTGCCCAGAGGAAAAGGTTGCAGATGTATTCTGCTACAGGGGACTCAGATGAGGACTTCAGTGGGGCAGACTACAGGAAAACATTGATGACAACGCACACAGAGATGTGTGGTGCATTGGCTAGCCTGCAGATAGACTCCAGTCACTGGCTAGGAGCATGGCGGAATATAGCTCCACATGGTGCAGGGAATCGCACAGAGCTTGCAGCCCATCCTTTCCACTGTGGAAGTGCTGGGCAGTCCCATGGCAGCTCAGCCAGACAAACCCCTGATGGTTTTTCTTTATTCATTCATGGGATGTGGGCATCATTGGCTAGGCCAGCATTTATTGCCCATCCCCTAGTTGTCCTCATTCAGAGGACATTTTTAAGAGTCAACCACATTGTTGTGGGTCTGGAGTCACATGTAGGCCAGACCAGGTAAAGACAGCAGATTTCCTTCCCTAAAGGGCAATAAGTGAACCAGATGGGTTTTTACAACAATCGGCAATGGTTTCATGGTCATCATCAGACTTTTAATTCCAGATTTTTATTGAATTCAAATTGCACCATCTGCCGTGATGGGATTTGAACCCAGGTCCCCAGAGCATTACATTTGGTCACTGGAACAATCGTCCAGTGACAATATCACTGCAGCACAGACAGAGGGCTTTTGATGTCTTACTGCAACAGTGGAATCTCACTATAGATCATGCTGCTGCCATCAAGGGTCAGGTTACTGCCTTTGCGGCTGCAGATCTCAGTGCTCAGCAGGTCATGCAGGCTCTTGCAGCAGTCCCAGAATCTGTCCTCCAGCAGATCGCGAGGATTGCTGAGGTGCTTCCCCATAGGAATGGCAGTGCCACCATGGAGCACCTGCTGTCCTCTCTCAGGATGACAGCATTCATAGTTCCACCGCTGCCACTCCACCATTACTATTGCCTTTCAGTCAGCCCTGGCTGCTGCCACCCATGCTGAGGCTCTGCAGTATGATGCTGGACCCTCAAGGCCCAGAGCAGAACAAAGACATTCTGCAAGGTCATCTGCAGTCTCCCACAGTGAAAGTCAGCTAAGGATATGCTATTTAGAGACAGTTACAGTGAGGGTGTGTGATATCAGTGAGTGCGCCAGTGAGGGTGACACCTCAGAGCAGTACTGAGGGAATGCTATGTGCCGGAGCTGCTACTGAGGACCCATCTGCCCTCTTAGTTGGACATAAAAGATTCCATGGCACTATTCAAAAAGGAGCATGGAAGTTATGACCAATGTTCTGGCCAATATTTATCTCTCAACCAACATCTCTAAAATAGATTGTCTGGTCAATATCACATTGCTATTTGCGGAACCTCCCTGCCATTTTGGCTGCCATGTTTTCTGCATTATGACAGTGACCACATTTCAAAAACAACTTCAGTGACTATAATGCAATTTGTGACATCCCAGGGTTTTGAAAGGCAATAGAATTGCAAATTCTTGCTTTCTTTCTGGCAAATAGAGGAACTTGCAATGACTTCTTCCATCAACACCCCTACCCCCCTACTCCCTGAAAACATGGTCACACTCCCTTTACAAAAAGGGGGCACTGCTTGAGCATGCCTGAACTCTCAGGTTGTCCACACCTTTCCTGCTTAACGTTAGAGGTATTGACTGTCCCTAGGGGAAACCGTGGCCATGGATACTACCCCTGCCTATTTCCCCATCCTCTCCCATGTCTTAGCCCAACAAGAGAGAGTCAGCACCTTCAGGAGAGTCACCTTCAGAGACAAATTTGCACACAAGATAAAACAGAATTCATTGTCCACCTCTTCTATGAAAAGGTGTAAATCTCTCATGTTAGCTCAGTAATTGGCTGACATTAGCATACTGTTTACCCGTGACAGACTGGGCTTAGCAAGTATAAGCTTCCCATGAAAAATAACACACCCTCTGTTGCAAATTTTTGCCTTTTGGATGAAACAAGTGCACCACATACACTAAAAGCCAGACAAGATCGCTTGCAATTCCTTGGGAGTGTTTCAGCTTAAAATCCTCTCCCCTCGCCTGCTCTCTCCTCCTTGAAAATTAGAACATAATTTCTGCCTGTGGTCATAATAAAGGAATTCTGAAGCACTGCTTCCACCTGGGGCAGGGGGAAGTGGCGCTGGGCAGACTAATGCAATTTTTTCCACTGCTTTAAAGAGAGAGAAAAGGCTGTAGTTATTTGTTGTTTATGTGAATATTTCCTTTGCTCTTTAGTAGTATTTACATTGAATGTTGGGCTGGTAAATTTGAGTTTATTCCTTTTTTGAGTTGTCAAGGACTGAGCAAGGTATAAAATCTGGAGTTACTCTGCACAGGAGCTTAAAGAAATGGGGTATAGGAGGAGACGCCTCCTAACACAATTAAATTCTAAAAATGGGGCAATGGATTCAGGGGCAACAATCTCAGTAATGTGATCTACTTCCATCCTCTGACTTAGTTCTGTGTCACTGTCCATGTCTGGTGTGGACGGAGCTTTGCTCTGTATCTAACCAAGAATGTAAAGATTATTCACTGACCCTGCAGCTATGCTGCCATTAACTCTGGTATTTAATGTAACTGTTGCACAAAGCCTCTCAATTGTTAATACTATTAAAATAGAAATAGCCTGTGCACAAATAACTTCAATGAAGCTGATTACTGAAAACGATAATTAAACAACACAATTTACACTAGTCAGTGTCTGAGGCAATTGGCTATAATCACACTAGACCCATACTGGTCAAGTGTGCTCCAATCCATTTTACCAAAGCTGTTTGTCAAATGAGTTTCTTGGTATCAGAGAGCCAGAGAAAGATGAGTCTCTGGCCAGTGTGGAACTGGTGTATATTAAGCAGGAAGTTCCAATGCTCTATCTCCATGTGAAGGAACATCTGGGCATCTCAGCATTATACCACTTCAATTGACAAAAAGATACTGAGAATCTACAATTCATATCAGGTTTCAGTGAAACAAAACTTCACCAAAATGGCAGACAATTTGAGAGAGGTTAATTGTCTAAGCTTACTGGGTGGTGATGAGACCAATGTAAAATTCAAATTGACCAAACTCCTGCTGCTAATCTCTTTGACCACTTCCAAAGTTACCTACTTGTTTTCAGAGGCAGGCTTTTCCCTCCCCTTCACAGGGGACAGAATTTCCCTGTTTATAGCCGACAGCATCGTGTCAAGGGGACAGGTTGCTGAAGTGTGATAATGCCTTACTAGAGCATGCCTCCATTTCTGCAGCTTCTGCTTCTGCCTGGAGATCTTTATCATGCTTAAAGTCTTATCCCTGCTGGGTCTCTTTAAATAGTTGAGCAGAAATGGGTTGCTGAATGTCATCATCACGCCCACTCACTCTAATTGGTTGGGAAACCCAGAAGTCAGATGCCAATGAGGTGGCTACATTAAAAAGACACTGACAAATGCTCTGCTGAAATTTCCAGATTACTGAAGAGCTGCTGGACTTTCCTGCTGGAGGCAGCCGGGGGAGTTAAGATTTGGTCCACTATTTCAGAAAAAATTAAGAACTTGAAAATAGCTAGAGCTGTTGGGCTAGATGATATCCACTTGGGAGTCCTTAGGGAGAAGGGACATGTGCTTTGCGAATCCATAGCCCATGGTCTGAATTTTCTGTTTGCCTTGTGGGCACGCAGCAGTCACAACACATCATGAAATGGTAGGTGATGACTTCGAAAGGCATCCTGACATTATGCTGCCTCGCAATATTTTGGTCGGCAGGTGCGCATGAATATTGGAAGTGCACCCGTCGGTAATAATTGACCAATTAAGGCATTAAAGGTCCAATTGACCCTGATTTTGGAGACCTGTGCACTTTTACGCTTGGTGCATGGGCCAATCAGGCAGGCGGGCTTTACGTTTTTTAATAATTCTGGATCCAAGGTGGGATAATAGGCCCAGAAGGAATGGGGCAGTGAGGAGTTAGGAGCATTGAAGTGAGTTGCGAACGTGTGGATTGTAGTTCATTTTTGGAATCATTTTGTTCATTTGTATAATTTTAGGAGGTTTAAATTTTTGCAGAGGCTTTCTGCAGAGAGGCCCCTTCATTATTGAAACCTGTACAAGGTCTGACATGGGCATTGTGTACTCTGGAGGGACCCCCTCAGATGAGGAGGAGGGGGCAAGAAGGGAGAGGAGGCCCTTTGCCCACAAGCACCATAATAGAGTCTGCCCTCAAGACCGAGAAGCACAGCCAGAAAGGGTTGAGGGCCAGCAGGCATTGTAAGGGTGAAGGGTCAGGAGAAGATACCAATACCCAGCTGGTGAAGTGTACAGGCTGTGATCCAGCTAATTTGACAAATCAGAGGTACAATGCGAAAGCCTGCCTCGCCAGGGAAACAGTCACCTCAACAAGTGACACGATCGGACCCAAGATAGCGTCAAAACTGTGTAAGTGGCCATCCAATCCCAGTGGCTATGAAGGTCACAGTTACCCTGAACTTTTATGCCTCGGGTTCGTTCCAGAGGTCCATGGGAGGTCTCTGTGGAGTGTCACAATCCGCAGCACACAGCTGCATCAAATTGGTGATTTGATCCATTATTTCAGAAAGAATTAAGAACATGAAAATAGCTAGAGTTGTCGGGCCAGTCAGTAATCGCTGTTGGGAGCCGATCACGCGGAGGAGCAGATTTCACATCTGCTTCCGGTCCAGCCAATCATACTTGCCCGACAACCCGAAAGTTTAGGGCTGTGTTTCTAGTAACCTATTCTACTCAGTGATGGTTCCTGTCAACTGAGAGCAGATTAACATAGCCCCCATCTTTAGAACAGGTGATATGATGGACCCAGGCAACTAAAGGCCTATTAGTTTGACAGCAGTGATGGGAAAGATGTTTAAGGGAATCACTTGAGATGAAAAGAAGCATGCTTGAATAGAGAGTGACGTGTTCAAGACACCCGGCATAGCTTCATAAAAAGATCATGTCTTATAAATCCAACTGTACTTTTTGAAGAAGATGGTGGGCAAGGAAAGCCCATACATACATACAAACATACAAATTAGGAGCAAGAGTAGACCACTCAGCCCCTCGAGCTTCCTCCGCCATTCAATAGGATCATGGCTGATCTGATTGTAACCTCGGCCCTACATTCCTGCCTACCCCCGATAACCTTTCAGCCCCTCATTAATCAAGGATCTATCTAGCTCTGCCTTAAAAATATTCAAAGACTCTGCTTCCACCGCCTTTTGAGGAAGAGAGTTCCAAAGACTCACTACCCTCTGAGAGAAAATATTTCTCCTCATCTCTATCTTAAATGAGCGACCTCTTATTTTTAAACATTGACCCCTATTTCTAGATTCCCCCACAAGAGAAACATTCTCTCCACATCCACCCTGTCAAGACCCCTCAGGACCTTCAAGGTTTCAATTAAGTTACCTCTTACTCTTCTAAATTCCAATGGATACAAGCCTAACCTGTCCAGCCTTTCCTCATTAGACTACCCACCTATTCCTGGTATTAGGCTAGTCTACAGGGGAGATGGTGGTGTAGTGGTATTGTGACTGGACTGATAATCCAGGAAAAGGCTTTAATAGACCCAGGTTCAAATCCCACCATTACAGACAGGAGAATTTGAATTCAATAAAAATCTGGAATTAAAAGTCTAATGATGACTATTGTCAGTTGTTGTAAAAACCCATCTGGTTCACTGATGAAATCTGCTGTCCTTACCTGGTTGGCCTACATGTGACTCCAGTTCCACAATAATACAGTTAATTCTTAAATGCCCCCTGAATAAGGGCAATAAATGCTGACCTAGCCAGTGTTATCCAAAACAAAAACAGAATTACCTGGAAAAACTCAGCAGGTCTGGCAGCATCGGCGGAGAAGAAAAGAGTTGACGTTTCGAGTCCTCATGACCCTTCGACAGAACTTGAGTTCGAGTCCAGGAAAGAGCTGAAATATAAGCTGGTTTAAGGTGTGTGTGTGGGGGGCGGAGAGATAGAGAGACAGAGAGGTGGAGGGGGTTGGTGTGGTTGTAGCGACAAACAAACAGTGATAGAAGCAGATCATCAAAAGATGTCAACAACAATAGTACAATAGAACACATAGGTGTTAAAGTTAAAGTTGGTGATATTATCTAAACGAATGTGCTAATTAAGAATGGATGGTAGGGCACTCAAGGTATAGCTCTAGTGGGTTTTTTTTTTATTTTATATAATGGAAATAGGTGGGAAAAGGAAAATCTTTATAATTTATTGGGAAAAAAAAAAAGGGGGGGAAACAGAAAGGGGGTGGGGATGGGGGAGGGGACTCACGACCTAAAGTTGTTGAATTCAATATTCAGTCCGGAAGGCTGTAAAGTCCCTAGTCGGAAGATGAGGTGTTGTTCCTCCAGTTTGCGTTGGGCTTCACTGGAACAATGCAGCAAGCCAAGGACAGACATGTGGGCAAGAGAGCAGGGTGGAGTGTTAAAATGGCAAGCGACAGGGAGGTTTGGGTCATTCTTGCGGACAGACCGCAGGTGTTCTGCAAAGCGGTCGCCCAGTTTACGTTTGGTCTCTCCAATGTAGAGGAGACCACATTGGGAGCAACGAATGCAGTAGACTAAGTTGGGGGAAATGCAAGTGAAATGCTGCTTCACTTGAAAGGAGTGTTTGGGTCCTTGGACGGTGAGGAGAGAGGAAGTGAAGGGGCAGGTGTTGCATCTTTTGCGTGGGCAAGGGGTTGTGCCATAGGAGGGGGTTGAGGAGTAGGGGGTGATGGAGGAGTGGACCAGGGTGTCCCGGAGGGAGCGATCCCTACGGAATGCCGATAAGGGGGGTGAAGGGAAGATGTGTTTGGTAGTGGCATCATGCTGGAGTTGGCGGAAATGGCGGAGGATGATCCTTTGAATGCGGAGGCTGGTGGGGTGATAAGTGAGGACAAGGGGGACCCTATCATGTTTCTGGGAGGGAGGAGAAGGAGTGAGGGCGGATGCGCGGGAGATGGGCCGGACACGGTTGAGGGCCCTGTCAACGACCGTGGGTGGAAAACCTCGGTTAAGGAAGAAGGAGGACATGTCAGAGGAACTGTTTTTGAAGGTAGCATCATCGGAACAGATGCGACGGAGGCGAAGGAACTGAGAGAATGGGATGGAGTCCTTACAGGAAGTGGGGTGTGAGGAGCTGTAGTCGAGATAGCTGTGGGTGTCGGTGGGTTTGTAATGGATATTGGTGGACAGTCTATCACCAGAGATTGAGACAGAGAGGTCAAGGAAGGGAAGGGAAGTGTCAGAGATGGACCACGTGAAAATGATGGAGGGGTGGAGATTGGAAGCAAAATTAATAAATTTTTCCAAGTCCTGACGAGAGCATGAAGCAGCACCAAAGTAATCATCGATGTACCGGAGAAAGAGTTGTGGAAGGGGTCCGGAGTAGGACTGCAACAAGGAATGTTCCACATACCCCATAAAGAGACAGGCATAGCTGGGGCCCATGCGGGTACCCATAGCCACACCTTTTATTTGGAGGAAGTGAGAGGAGTTGAAGGAGAAATTGTTCAGCGTGAGAACAAGTTCAGCCAGACGGAGGAGAGTAGTGGTGGATGGGGATTGTTCGGGCCTCTGTTCGAGGAAGAAGCTAAGGGCCCTCAGACCATCCTGGTGGGGGTTGGAGGTGTAGAGGGATTGGACGTCCATGGTGAAGAGGAAGCGGTAGGGGCCAGGGAACTGGAAATTGTTGATGTGACGTAAGGTGTCAGAGGAATCACGGATGTAGGTGGGAAGGGACTGGACAAGGGGAGAGAGAAGGGAGTCAAGATAACGAGAAATGAGTTCTGTGGGGCAGGAGCAAGCTGAGACGATCGGTCTACCGGGGCAGTTCTGTTTGTGGATTTTGGGTAGGAGATAGAAGCGGGCCGTCCGAGGTTGGGCAACTATCAGGTTGGAAGCTGTGGGAGGGAGATCCCCAGAGGAGATGAGGTCAGTGACAGTCCTGGAAACAGTGGCTTGATGTTCAGTGGTGGGGTCATGGTCCAGGGAGAGGTAGGAGGAAGTGTCTGCGAGTTGACGCTCAGCCTCCGCGTGGTAGAGGTCAGTGCGCCAGACAACAACAGCACCACCCTTGTCAGCGGGTTTGATGACAATGTCAGGGTTGGACCTGAGAGAATGGAGTGCAGTAAGTTCAGAGAGAGACAGGTTAGAATGGGTGAGAGGAGCAGAGAAATTGAGACGACTAATGTCGCGCCGACAGTTCTCAATGAAAAGATCGAGAGAAGGTAAGAATCCAGAGGGAGGGGTCCAGGTGGAGGGAGAATATTGAAGATGGGTAAAAGGATCCGTTGAACTGGGAGAGGACTCCTGCCCAAAGAAGTGAGCCCGGAGACGAAGACGGCGGAAGAAGAGTTCAGTATCATGCCGAGCCCGAAATTCATTGAGGTGAGGGCGTAAGGGTATGAAACTAAGTCCTTTGCTGAGCACTGAACGTTCAGCATCGGAGAGGGGAAGGTCAGGGGGTATAGTGAATACACGGCTGGGGCTGGGATTGGAAGATGGGGTGGGGACGGAGGGACAGGCAGGGGTGGAGGGTCCTAGATGGGTGTTGGTGTCGATGAGTTGTTGGAGCTTGCGTTCCTTAGCACTTGAGAGAACTGTTCTCACCAGTGCCCTGTATAACTGAAGCATAAATAACCTTCCCACTTTTGTAATCAATTCCCCTCATAGTAAATTATAACATTCTATTAGCTTTTCTATTTACCTGCTGTACCTGCAAACTAGCCTTTTGTGATTCATGCACTGGGACACCCAGATCCCCCGAATCTCAGAGCTCTGCAATCTCTCACCATTTAGATAAAAAGCTTCTTTTTTATTCTTCCTGCCAAAATGAACGATTTCACATTTGCCCATTTATACTCCATTTGCCAGATCATTTCCCACTCTATCTATCTAACCTATCTATGTCCCTTTGGAGCCTCCTTATGTCGTCTTCACAACTTAATTCTCTTCCTATCATTGTGTCATCAGTAAATTTAGCTAACATCCCTTCGGTCCCTTCATCCAAGTCATTTATAAAAAGCTGGGGGCCCAGCACTGATCCCTGTGGCACACCACTCACCATGAGCTTTTATTTTCTAGAATTAACTTCGATGTGGCACTTTATCAAATGCCTACTGGAAATCTAAGTTCCGTACATCCAGCGGTTCCCCTTTATCCACAGCACATGTGACAGTCCAATAGATATTGTCTACTTAGATTTCCTAAAACCTTTTGAAAAGGTACTGCACAAGAGGATTCCCTACAAGATCGAAAGCTCTGACAGTAGTGATAATATACTGAGCTGGATTGAGAACTGGCTGGAAAGATAGGCAGAAAGTTGTTATTGATAGATTTGGATCTGTTTATAGACCAGTGGCGTTAGGAAGGGATTGACATTAGGAGCGTTACTCTTAATCATTTTTATTAATGATCTAGATCTAAATGTTGGGGGCACGATTTTCAAATTTGCAGATGATACCAAGATGGCACTGTGCCTGTTTCAGCTAAACAAAATAAGTGACAGCCATTTGCTGACTCATTCCTCAGAGCAATGCCTTGACCAATCAGGCTCAAGCTGCTTGGTTTAAATTTCAAACAATGCTTGGCAGTTAAGTGTCAGTAACAATCAGTGGTGTATTCTCCATGGCAACACCACTTGCCAACTAATCAGCACTCTCTTCACATACAGCATGAATTGTTGTTTTTCCCCTTATATTGGTATCCTTGTGAGTGCCCTGATGACTGCAAGATGAAAATCTTAGACATGTCTCTTTTTTCAGCAAATACTCAAGTCCTGTCCTGTCAAATTACTATTAATATATATTGTGTTCCAGCTGACAGTTTGTTCCTCTCTGGAGAACTGAGGGAATTTAGGGCCGGGAATAATTTAGATCGCCTAAATGAGTTGAAGAGAAATTTCCCAGATTTTTCTCCCCTCAACTTAGCTTGGATTTTTTTCTGGATTGTTTTTGCATCTCGTGGGAGGTCATGTTGTCAGATGGAGTGGACAGTGTACTTAATACAACGCATAAGGCATCGCAAAATATGTGGGAGAGGCTGGATGGACCAAAGGATTCTTTTCCTGTCTATTATTTTTTGTATGTACCTCTGTTCTATGCTGAATTAATGAATCTAACTGTAGATTCTAGCATGATCACTATCACTATTACCAACAAGTGTGTACTTGAAAATCTCCCTGAGGCACAGAGCTGCCTCAGGGAGATGAATATTTTTCAAAAAAAAAAATGGTTTCTAAACTGTTATAAAACAAGTTCCCTCTTGTGACTCTGTCACATAAACAGGGACATGTTATTAATTAAATGTTAAAATTTTTATTTTGTTTTTATCTGCCATTGGAAAGCTCTTCCCGCCTGTGGATGAGGCTTCCTAAAAATGCAAAGGCTCCTTACATTGTTAATGGCCTTAACAGGCCTTTTAATTGTTGGCGGGCCACTGCAACTCCAGCTGACTGAAATATCACATGAGTGCGTGATGATGTTGGGATGCTCGCCCGCTGCCATTGCGCATCATTTAACGCTCGAGGGAGTCAGGCATGTGCCTGCCCGCTCAGCGAAAAATTCAGCCCCATTTTTTGGGCTAATGACTTACTTGCACATAGATTTGCGAGTCTATGGAATTTGCTCTGAAGAAGAGTCATACAGACTCGAAATGTTAACTCTTGTTTCTCTCTCCACAGATGCTGCCAGACCTACTGAGTTTTTCCAATATTTTCTGTTTTTATTTAGGAAATTTACTTCCAAGGTTAGTTTCTTTCGCAACCACTATGTTAACATTTCTGAATGGATTGGCCACGTGGATGAAGGAAAAGGATCTAAAGAGAAACAGAATGCATAAATTTGATCAGGATTATTTTTCCATGCGGAGGGTAGACATTCTAGTTGGGCCATATTGTCCTGTTTCATAGTGTAACTTCTATTCATGTATTATGATGAGATTGGTTTCCAACATTCCCTTGACACTGAATGGCATTACCATTGTTGAGTAACCCCCAGGGAATTGACATTGACCAGAAACTGAACTGGACTAGCCATATAAATACTGTGGCTACAAGAGCAGGTCAGAGACTAGGAATCCCATGGCAAATAACTCACCTCTTGACTCTCCAAAGCCTGTCCACCATCTACAAGGCACAAGTCAGGAGTGTGATGGAATACTCCTGGATGAGTGCAACTCCAACAACACTCAAAGCTTGACACCATCCAGGACAAAGCAGCCCGTTTGATTGGCACCCCTTCCACAAACATTCATTCCTTCTACCACTGATGCACAATAGCAGCAGTGTGTACCTTCTGTAAGATGCACTGCAGAAACTTACCAAGACTCCTTAGGCAGCACCTTCCAAACCCACAACCGCTAACATTTAGAAGGATAAGATTAAGGAACACCACCTGCTGGAAGTTCCCCTCCAAGTCACTCGCTATCCTGACTTGGAAATATATCGGCCGTTCTTTCACTGTCGCTGGGTCAAAATCCTGGAAATCCCTCCCTAACAGCACTGTGGGTGTACCTACACCAATGGGACTGCAACAGTTCAAGAAGGCAGCTCTCCATTACCTTGTGAAGGGTAATTAGGGATGGGCAATAAATGCTGACCTAGCCAGCGATGCCCACATCCTCTAAATGAATTAAAATAAACACGGATGAGGAAAATTAAATGTCATATTTGTAACTTCGGATGCCCAAGAGGAGAGCTGAGCATAATAACATCAACAGAATAGAGAGGAGGACATGAGTTTACAATGGAGACAGAGACTGAAGATCGGAGGCCTAAACATTCAGGAGAGTAAGTGAGGTGCAGGGAGCTCCTTACTCGATAAGCAATCTTTGGGCAGGCCTGGGCTCATACAGCACCATGGTAATGAACAAACCTCAACTGCTGTGTATTTTACAACTTAGCCCAGGGCCTGAATGCTCCTGAAAATGAAGGCTGTCATCAATCACTCCACTTGTTTTATTGCCTCTACTTTATCAATATGTACAACTTGTTCATACATTGTCACAGAGATGTAGAAAAATCTGTCATGTAGTCAAAACTGCTTTTGATGAGCTACCATAGCAACAGAAGCTTTAAGAAGAGACAGAGGACAACTTAACTCCATTTTCTCCACACTTCCATACTTGGCGTCAAGTGCTCAGGTATCCTTGCATTATTTTATACGATTTGATCTGAAATTTTTAGTCTCATCATTGTAAGTGCCAGACTCTGTAAATGTTAGCCTAAGGTATGTGCTGGTTAAAGAATAATTTATGTCTCTCTGGAAGCAAAATCTGCCCACTGAATTAGTTCCCATCTCAGGACTTGGCTGCAAGCAACTAGGCCAGACAATCTGTGTGAGACGGAGTCTACAAGTTACTGATTAAGCACAGTAATCAGCGACAGCTAGCACAAGAATGTAGGAGTTTCTATCTTTTACAAACCACCCTATTTATGGTTCTTTTAACCCACAAATTACAAGACAACAGATTGACTCACTCAAAATGTTGTTACACTTAATGGAGTTAATTTATTTACCCAGTTTAACAGATTTACCATGGGCACAGATTTAAAATAATGACAGGAAAATTAAAATGGTTACAGAAAATTATTACAAATTTATCATGTTGAGAAAAGAAGATAATAATAAAAAAAGTGCCTGCTTTGCTACTTTATCCCCAGCAGTTCAACTCTTCACTGATATCTAGCACCAGAATACACAAATATGTTACTATACTTTCACCAATATTTAGCTCAAATGTATTAACTGTGGTCATACAATCACCAGAAGTGGCAGGCTCCTGTGGTTATAGATTCTTTTCCAGATGATAAGTCAGGTTCTCTCTCTATCTTGGAGGTCTCTGTTGTAAGGTTGTTTGGTGTCTCACTAAGAAGTCTGGAGGCTTGTCTGGCTGAACATAAACTGTTAATTGTTAACACACAACTATATACATATTTCCAAAGTATAGCCCCATCTAGGTGCTATCTTTACGCCAACTTCTCCCAGAATCCTCTACACACAGTCTACTATCATGTGACTCTCTACATCACAATGTGGGCATTACTGTTCTCCAGTCCCACATTAACACTTGCTACATCAAACACCCTTATACTACACCTCCCACAAGTCTTCATCCAATATATTTACAATACAATCCTTATGCGCTACCCTTTCCCCTATCCCATCCCCACCCCCCAAGTCTCTGACTGTATAAATACAGATGGTCTGGAGGCTTGACTATTTTCCAGATCTTGCTCTTGTGTCATTTGAAGGGGTGTTGTGCTCAGTTGCTTTGGACAAACATTGTTGGTTCAGAGTTGAAATTGTAGTATTTAATGTTTCTGGCACTTGGTTGTCTCCACCTGGTTAGCTTTTTGCTCTCCTTTGAATTGAATTTCTCATTATCGACAACCCATCTGCTCTGTTTGGACATCCTGGGTTTGTCCCATTCCTTCCGAAGGGAATGTTCAGTCCATTCATTCATAGAGTGGACTCAGGCTTTTTTTTTCTGTGGTGTCTGCCATGATCCTCCTGACAGTTGAAGGTGTATCTCCCTCATGTTTGAGCGTCCCTCATCCATGAGCTCAACCTGCAGTTTGGCTTCCATTGCCAAAAACATGTTCATTTCTGCACCATTGTGGCTCACTGAGATGTGCTTTGATGAGTTGGTGGTCGCTGCCCTCCTGCTCCAGCATCGACTTGCTGCTGTGTATGTCAGGTGAAAACTGCAGCCTCACTGCTGTGGTTTTTGCTGGTTATGTGATAGCAACTGTTGGACTCTGAGGTTGGGGCTCATTGTTCTCCTGTGCACCTTCAGCTCAGGGCATGTCCTACTGAAGAGGACCTTCTGCCATTGTCTGCCAAGGAGTTGGATGACCGGTTCTGCACAGAATGATCACAGTTCAGAGTTGAAGACCCAGTCGAGAGTATCTATACTGGTGGACCTCACGGGAACCTGCCATTTCCATGAAGTTGACGACAGAGGTTGCTTTGACACCTTCTGCCATTTTGAGGAGGTTTAGGGCAACACAGGTATTCCTGCTGAAGAGAGAAAAGGATTGGTTTCGGATGATGTACAAAATCTCAAGTATTTGCTTGTCGCCATACCTGAGTGGTTCTGAGATTATGTTTATGATCGGAAGTCTGGTTCCTTCAGGGTCACAATCTGTCATTTGTAGCCAAAGGTCTTTCAGCCACAGTTCCTTATCCGAGAGGATCACAACACTGGACTCTGAGTCTAATTTGAAATTGGAGAGGTGACAGTTTAGAGATGGCAGCATTCCAAAAGAAAATCCAGGATCCTTGATCTCACTCAAGAAGCATGTTTGGGTTTCTTCTTGGTGTGGTACCTCAATCTCGTGGACTGTTTTGGGATGTCTCTAGGTCCGACACTTACACAACTTTCAGAAGTGTCCCAGCCAGTTGTAGCTGAAGCACTGCCCTGAGGTTACTGGACATTGCTATCGCCTGAAAGGTCTTCTGGCTCCACAACACTGACATGGTCTCTTACCATCTTGTGGTCTGTTTGGGTATTGTCTTCCTTGGTCAGGAGTCTCCCTCCTCTTTTGTTTCTTTATGAGCTGAACAGTTGAGGTGGCTTAACCTCGCCACATAAAATGGACCAGTGTTGTTGGCTGATTTCAAACTGCCTGAATATTTGGATGGCTTTTTATAGGGTCAGATCTTCTTTCACCTGTAATACATCCAAAAGAGTATCATCAGCCATTCCGACTACTAATCAGTCTTGTGTGAGCTCTGATTTAAGTTCTCCATAGTCACAGCCTTCAGCCAATCTGTATAACTCATTGAAGAAAGAGTCAACAGGTTCTCCAGGATGCTGGTTCATTTGTTGAATTTTGCTTGCTGTAAAATTTTATTACTTCTTAAATTAACTTAGGTATCAAAAAATTTCAGAACATTTTCAAACTTATCTGAAGATTAATTTATTCCTTGCCTCGCAATTATGTCATTGGCTATCGGACCTACCGAGTATAGTAGTGTATTCACTTGTTCAGCTTCTGTCTTCTTATCTAATCCTGAAAATCTTTTTCACCAAAGCCCCCAATGCTGCTCCTGGTCTGGCCCATGTATCAACCCGAATTGATCTGGTAGTGTTTTTCAGCACATGGGAGTACAGCTTTAAATGTTGTGTCTGTTTTAAAGATTGCGCCGCAATAGCCATTTTTTTTCCCTTCTTCCCATGCTGGTCAGGTTTTGGCAGGCTCCTGCTGTGATTGGGATTTATTTTTTTCAGCAAATCTTTAATTTGAAATTTTGGGCCCTGTAGAACATTTTCAGAGTATTTTAGGCTGATTAAAAGGTAATTCCCAGCCCTGGCTAAAGTTTCAAAGCTTCCTTTTGCTTTTTTCAGTGCAGCTTACCTTCCACCAACTCTGGACCCAGACTGGCCACAGTGATTAAAGAAATGGATTGCTCTGCCTTGAATACCATCAAAGGCTAGTTCAGCTTTGGCAATGAATTTTGGGGATTTTTTTGCTCACCCTTGCGTTGTGGCTAAGTCCTTTGACTCTGCAATTGATGGGGATGCACAATGAACCTCCACTAGTTCTTTAGCTGCACAGCAGATTTTTATTCTGCCCTTCCAGCCTCCATGTCTGCAATGGGGCTTCTGTTAAGTCAACCTCCAGCTGTATCTTCAGTTCAGGTGGCATTTCAGTCAGACCAGCATGCTGTTCCTTTAGTTTTTCTGATTCCGGGTCCTTCACCAGCTTCTCCGGGTTCTGGGATTGTTCGTTCATTGCCACTATATTGTAAGATTATTTGGTGTCCCAATAAGTGGTCTGGAGGCTTGTGTGGTCAAACGGAAACTGTTTATTGTTAACACACAACTATATACATATCTCCAAGGTACAACCCTATCTGGGTGCTATCTTCATGCCGGCCTGTTCCCGACTCCTCTGCACACAGGCTACTGTCATGTGACTCTTGACATCACAATGTGGGCTGTACTGTTCTCCAGTCCCACATTAACCCTTGCTATACTGAACACCCTTATACTATAATTTCCTTCTGACAAGTAGTGGGGTCTTCTTCCTTTGATTGGAGTGCAGGTCTCTGATGTGTTAATCTTTTATACCCTATTTCAGGGGATGGGGCTAATTTATTACACTGACCAAGCTATACTCCCCTTTGAAGCTTCTTTTAAAGTACAATACCCAGTTATATTCTGCATCCTTTGTTTCAGCCATGATTTACGTTCGCCCAGAAGGTTGTCCATCTTTCTTTTGCTTTCTCCAGTAATGTTCCATTATGTGAAACCCCTTATAGTCAATTTTCCAGCTCAGGATGTTCATTTTTTGTTGAAAAACTTTCTTCACCTTAATCTCGATTCACGAGAGTCGAATCTTGTTGATGTGGCAGAGGTTTTACCTGCTGGACGGGCAGGCAAGAGCCCCACACGGCCTCTTTTCGGGAAGGCCCGCTAAACCACAAGCCAATCAGGCAGTGGCGAGGCCAGCCGCGGGCCTTGGAATCAAGACCCTGTGGGCAGGCGTCTCGTCTATTGAGTGACCGGCCAGCAGCTTTTGTGTTCAACAATGCCCCTGAGGTGGTGATTGCTGCCAGAAGCTCAGGTGCCAGAGTCCCAGGGTCAACGCAGAGCATCAAAGTGACCCAGGCCACAATTAGTTAAAGTGGGAGGAATTTTGTGGGTGGTGGTCGCAGAGAGAAGTGTGCAGGAGGGTCGGCAGCAAAGGCAGGGTGATGGTGGGGTGGCTCTCTTCAGTTACCACCCCCCTCTTCCCGATGTCAAGTCCTTCAATCAGGATCTGAGTGCCTTAAATCGAGGGGGACATACACACACACACACACACACACACACACACCCCCCACCCACCCCCCGGAGGTGACAAGCAGCACACACATTTTCAGCTGCCATGTGTACCATGTGGTGACAGACCTGCCTGCAGCTGGATTAATACCACTGGGAGGCAGAATAAGGCCCTTAAGTGCTCATTAATTGGCTACTCAAGGGCCTCAATAGGAGTTAGATTGGCTTGGCCTAAATAGCCAAGTGGTTATGGTACTGGGTTTGTAAGATCAAGAGTTCAAATCTCACAATGGCAAACTATGAAACAATGTAACTTCATCTGAAACAGATGGAAACGGGTTTGTACTCAAAAGAGTTACCCACTCAGCTGCTATCAAGAGAGTAGGAGTTGGATTGGGAAAGTCGATCACTGGTCTTCCTGCCCAGAACTTAATTATAGCGGAGGCGGGAAGACAGTGGGATTCTGTTATACTACCATCCTGCCTAATTACATGCCCTTCCCACCTCCAAGCTCACCAGCAGTGAGAGCTGAAGATCCTGCCCCTAGTCTTCATTACTAAAACACGAGCGTCTCTGGTTGGCCTGTTATATTCTCTGTTATTTACCTTAGCACTTGTTTTGTCTCTCAGCTCAGTGAGGCTTGCTTTAGAAAAACTGCACAAAAGTTGCTTTCCCAGTTCAGGTCATTTCATTGCAAAGCGTGATGGGCAGTATTGTCAATCTTTTGCCCTGAATTTGTTTAAAGGGGTTTTTTTGCATACATTTATCTCTCTTGGCCAGTGGGGATATTTCTCTCATTTCCCCCATCTCCTCAAGGTGACCTGGGACACTACTTCCACACAAACCAATTTCTGACCTTAGTTTGGTCAAACAGCATCATTCCACCTCACAGCAGGCAGCACAGCTAGTGCCTGCCTCAGCTTCACATATTCACCTTCATGTCATTGGAGAGGAGCACAGCTCAATCTGATTTTTGCACTACCCCTCCCTAAACCCAGGACGTTTCTGCAGGAGTTTCTCAGGGTAATGTTCTAGACCCAACCGTCTTCAGCTGCTTCATAAATGGCCTTCCCTCCATTATAAGGTCATAAGTGGGGTTGTTCGCTGATTATTGCACAAAATTCAGCACCATTCACAACTGCACAGATACTGAAGCCGTCCATGTCCAAATGCAGCAAGACCTGGACAACATTCAGACTTGAACTGCTAAGTGGCAAGTGACATTCACACCACACAAGTGAAAGGCAATGAATGACTATCTTCAACAAGACAGAGTCTAACCATCTTGACATTCAATGGCTTTACCATAGCTGAATCCCCCAATATCAACATCCTGGGGGTCACCATTGATCAGAATCCAGCTATGTAAATACTGTGGCTATCAGAGCAGGTTAGAGCCTGGGAATTCTGTAACAAGTAACTCACCTGACTCCACAAAACCTGTCCACCGTCTACAAGGCACAGGTCAGGAGTGTGATGGAATACACTTCAGTTGCCTGGATGAGTGCAGCTCCAACAACACTCAAGAAGCTCAATACCATCCAGGACAAAACACACCACTCGACTGGCACCCTTCCACCACCTTAAATGTTTACTCCTTCCACCACCAATGCGTAGTGGCAGCAGTGTGTACCATATTCAAGATGCACTGCAGCAATGCGTCATGCCTCCTTTGACAGCACCTTCCAAACCCACATAGAAGGACAAGGGCAGCAGACACATGGGAACACTACCACTTGCAAGTTCCCCTCCAAGCTCCACACTAACCTGACCTGGAATGATATCACTGTCCCTTTACTGTCACTGGGTCAAAATCCTGGAACTTCCTCCCTAACAGCACTGTGGGTGTACCTACACCACATAGACAGCAGCGGTTCAAAAGGCAGCTCACCACCACCTTCTCCAGGGCAACTAGGGGTGGACAATAAATGCTGGCCTAGCCATTGATGTTCATAACACATGAAAGAATAACTGAAAAGAAAACCAAGCTCCTCAGGCCAACTACACTGCACAGGCATAATCCCAGCAACAGAACATGATACAACACTGGTCTGTGTGCCTCCGTACTGCACCTTAAGTGCACTGACCTCTGCGAGCGCCTTTTGTCTGTTTAATCTCAAAGCTGTTGAGAAAGTTTGATAGGATAGTGTAGTGGGAGCTTTACTCTGTATCTCAACTCCTGCTGTACCTGCTCAGGGGATTTTTGATGGGACAACGTAGAGGATGCTGTACCTAATTCACGTGTGTGAGCGTAGAGCTTTTTCATTATCAAACATCTGCCGCCCCTCTCCATGCTTTGTTGAAGCCAAGTCTAGAAATTCTTCAGATAGGAAATAAAACCAAAAATATTATAGTTTATAGTGAGGAAGCAGGAGGATGGGATTAAACCCAAAGGATCATGTGGAGGAATGCACCATTGGAAGCTAGATGTGAAAAATGTCCATTCCTAGCGCTGGACCATTCTCCAAGACAATGAAAGCTTGCCCTCTATATGTTTCGCTGGAACCTGTAACTGGAGGATGGCCTATTGCCTTGCTAGAGTGTGCAGCTGCGCACCATGTAAAGTGAAGCAACATCATTTCGACTCAATGTTGCTCAGTAAAATAGAAAGACCGCTCTCTGCAGTGTATTGTGTGCTGTCCTCCACAAATCCAACTTCATTCTTCCAGCGACTAGCCCATGATGAGATTGAGTTGGTATCCTGAAGAGTTTGCTGCTTCAGAATGTGAATAATTGAAGGGTTTGCTTCACCGGACAGTGGGAGAACAATACCAGCCACTGAGTTTGAAGCTTTTGATGCTGCATTTCGTGCTGCTTATGTCAGAATTGTATACTGACTGAAGTTGATAGTTGCTATATCTTTTTTACAGAGCTCAACTGATGCACTGTCTACACTGCAGTTTGTGAATGGTGCTCACCTATTCACCAGCTCACGGTGCAAGCTCAGATACACAAGCCCACAATATGCTGCAAAGTGCCAGCCACTGGGACTTCACAACACATGTGGCAAGCCCATGCAGGTGACTCTACTATGCTGAGGTATGGGGGAGCAGGGAGCTACATGGCACAGAGTATATTCACCAGACCTGTAACCCAACTCTGGATTCAGGAACCTGGGGAAAATCCAGATTCACGATCATGGGGGAACAACCGGATTCAGTAACACAGGGAAATTCCAGATCCTGGACCAGTGGAGGGAAAACTGATTCAAGAACACATGGGATACTGGGTTAGGAATTTGCGGAACCCATATTCAGGAACAAGGAGGAATTCCAGATCAAGGGAAAACTGGATTCGGGGACAAAGGGGAAATCCAGTTCCAGAACATGGAAAATCTAGATTCAGGTTCATGGCAAAATTCAAGTTCTGACATTTGGGTGAAATCCAGATTCCAGAACATGCTATTCCACCCTCATACCTTGTTCCTTGTAATGATTTATTAGCCTCATCTTCTCTATTTTATTATAGACACTGTGTGCATTGCACTACGGACAGTTTAATTAATTTTTATAGTGGTTTCTCACTCTTTGGGCAGAATTATCCGAGCCCGCTGGCGGTGGGTGTGATAGGTGCGGACAATATGGTACAACCTGCTTCATGACAGCAAGTCACAACCATCCACTCAGCCCGCCAATGGCGGGCTACATTTCCCGCCGTCAGCCAGCAGGGAGCTAATTGTAATACATTAGCATATAATTAAAAGGCCATCCCGCCAGGCTCTTGGAACTCCGCCGTATCGTCTGTTCCCGTCAGCAGGAAAGCACGTCGACGTGTTTCACAACAGCACACAGGTGACGTGCACTTGGCATCCTTCACTTTGGGGGAGCTGAGGTGAGGGAGCAGCAGCGTTCTCCACAGCTCACCCATTGTTACAGGCCTCAGGGGCGCCGGGGGTGCAGGGAAAACTGATGCCTGGCCCTGGAGGCGACTGTTGAGGTGTGGGGGGGGTGTCCAGGGATGAGTCCTGGTCAGCCTCGGAGGCGACTACTACGGGTGGGAGGGGGGGGGGTCAAGTGCTGCCCTGGCGTTGCATCCCGCGCACAGGCAATCGAGGTGGGGGGGCAGGGTAAGCGAGGGAAATGGCCAGGCATTAAGGACAACTGTATAAACTGACAATGCCTCTGCAATTAAGACAGATCAGGCGCAGCCACAGTGATATATTTGGGGTCAGTCTCCTAGCCTGCCCACCCATGCAAGCAATGTGGAGGCATTAAAGGGCCACCTAGCGCTCCATACCTCATTCCCCCCCCCTACCCACCCAGGACAGACTTCGAGTCCGCCACCACTTTATTGGACCGCAGGGCAACTAGACTGCGCAGGTTTTACAATCTCCTCACCAATGCTGACCATGTAGCAGTCACTGCTGGAGATGCTCACAGCCTCTTGCAATCTCAGCATCCTGGTTTGGACCAGTGTCCCTCATGTCACAGGTTGACAGGGCAGCCATGGAGTGCACTCATCTCTGGCCATCTGGGGAGTGACCAACACTTTTCGGGAAGCATTAAGGGGTGGTCACACAGGGCCAGGAGAGGTCGGGAGTGTCTGACACAAGTGATGACCATGAGTACAACCATGATGATCATGTCTCTCTCTCTTTCATGCTTCTGGAGGACGACATCAGGATCATGGATCCTGGTGACCTAGCTGTATGCCTGATCTCCTACAGAGACTGTAGAAGACGGAGTAGAGAGCGACTGAGGCACCTGGGCGCGCAAAGGCAGGAGCAGCAACCTCATGAAGAAGGGGCAGCAGGAACTCCAACAAATGCTGACCAGGAGCGGCAACGAGCTGTGACTGGTTGGCAAATAGTCACACCCAGGGTCTATAGACACTGCCTGTCATTCCTACAGATGACTGAGAACCAGTGTCGCCAATGACTGTGCATGTCTAGGGACCTGGTTGCTCACATCTGCCACTTACTGCAGGACTTGGCACCAAGGGGACATGGAGGACATCCACTGCCAGTGGCTGAGAGTGACCGCGGTGCTCAATTTCTATGCCAGTGGCTCCTTTCAGGGCTCCACAGGTGACTCTGTGGGATTTCACAATCCGCCACCCACAAATGCATCCATGAGGTCACAGATGCCATCTTCTCCATGGCACACAACTTTGTGCATTTCGCCCAGGATGGGACAGCCAGGATGCAAGGGCCATTGATCCGCCCTGATCTCAGGGTTCCCAGAGGTGCAAGGTGCGATTGACTGCACTCATGTGGCGCTCAAGTCTCCATCGTTATACTCAGTGGACTTCATCAACTGCAAGGGCTTCCACTCACTGAATATGCAGCTGGTATGCGACCACCAGAAACGCATCCTGCGTCTATGTGCACGGTTTCCAGGGACTGTGCACAACGCCTACATCCTGAATCACTCGCAGATCCCTGCAGTCTCCAGGGTCCACAAAGGCTGCAGGGTTGGCTCCTTGGGGACATGGGCTACCCGCAGAGGCCGTGGCTGATGACACCCGTGTGGTGGTCTCAGACTGCAGCAGAGCGACGCTATAATGATGCTCATGCAGCAGCTCACAACTTGGTGGAGCAGACCATCGGGATGCTGAAGAGGTGGTTCTAGTGCCTGGACCGGTCTGGTGGTGCCATGCAATACAGTCCGCAGAGGGTCTCACAAATCGTCATCATCTGCTGTGCCCTTTACCACCTGGCATTGCAACAGGGAGAGAGCTGGCTGAGGAGGAGATGGAGGAGCTGGAGGTCTCCTCTGATGAGGAGGACGCCGACAGGGATGAGGGTGAGGGAGTCCTCGGTGGTGATGACAATGGCGATGAGGCTCTCACACTGGCTAGACCAGGCAGGCGCGCTCGGGAGGCCCTCATAGCTGCCAGATTTGTGGAGTATGATAACATTCAGTGAGGTGTCCATGTAGATCCTCACATTGCAATTGTGAATGTTTGAATCCAGTCTGGCTTTTGGCACCGCCAATACCCTCTGTGAGAATGCTCCTGTCATGGAGATGCTGTGGAGACCCTAATAGTCACTCGATCACAGGAGGATGATGACAACATGTAGTGAGGACATTCCATAGATCTTCACATAGCCTCTGAGAATGTCTGACTCCTGTCTGGCCGAAGGCAGCTCGCTTGCACTCCATGATCAGGGCCATCTCAGAGACGCAGCCATGAAACTTTAGATGCATCTGATGCTGTGTCTGCCTTCAGCACATCAGCCCTTCAGGAGCTGGTGCATGTCATCACTGGTCATAGATGCTGGTGTGATGGGGGCCAGCCACACCTTAAAGGTGCTGAGAGCACACAGAAAGTATGAGAGAATTCTGTAACGCCCACTACATTCTGGCCAGTCGAGGTGCAGGCATCAGTGTTTCCAGGGAGTGTGAGGCTGGACCGTCTATGTAGACTGAAGGCTGCACAGAGCACAGGCAAGAGGCTCTGGACTAAGACACCTGCCTTTTATCTTGTGCAGAAAGGCTTCATATCTGAGCGCCAAAACACTGCTCATCAGAAAAGGGAACCACAGGCAGGGAAACATTCTTAGGAGTTTACTGACAATAGTGAACATAATGTACAAGTGATTTACACCCTTGCTAGGCTGTGCAACTACTTTTACCTAACTGACCTAACCCTGCCGCTACGTCTTGGTGCTCCCCGGACATCCACAGCAGAGGTGGAGGCAGCTTGCTGACTGTGACACTCTGTCTGTGATGACTTTGGTAGGCATCTGGAGGGCCAAGACTTGGATGGCCTGCTTTTGGGGTCCTGCTGTGTTGCAGTGGCACCCTCCTCAGCCTGTGAAGCTGGTCTGTGGATGTCACAGGAAGATAGGATTCGGATGGGCCAGTCACTCCCAGAGTCACCTGGGTGGATGGCCCCAGAGAATGCATCTGCTGATCCTTCTCTCTATGGGTGCACAAGGGCCCTGGCTGACTCTGTGAGCGGTAGGGGTAGCTAGATGAGATCAAGCTGCCCAGCACCAATCTTGCATACACACTGTTGGAGGCCAACTATGGCATCACTGATGGAGTTAAGCCCACGCAGTAGTACACGCATGACATCCTGGACCAAGGTCTCCATGGCAGCCACCATCCTGCCAGTGTTGACCTCGATGCACTGCAATGCCAGCCCTATCACCTCAGTCTGAAGACCGATGGACTCCTTTGTTCTGCCTTGCAATCTGAAGAGTGCAGTGGACATCCCTTCCTGATTCTCCCTAGCTTGCCTTTGCAGCTCCAGCAACTGTGACATGACCGGGTCCAGAGGCTCCCCATCTGTCTTGGACTCAGCAGCATTCTGGCCTCCTGCAGTCCTCCCAATGCCAGGGACCTGAGAAGTCCCTGCCTTCGCCTGCTGTGAATCAGAAAACGCAATTGCTCACCAGATTGTGATCCGGAGGCTACTTTCCTATCATTGGCCTTATATCCAGATTCACCTACTCTACCCCCCTTAAACAGTATAAATTTCATTACATTTTTACTTCTCTTTAGCTCTGAAGGAGAGTCATAAGGACTCGAAACGTTAACTCTGTGTTTTTTCTCTCCACAGATGCTGTCAGACCTGCTGAATTTTTCCAGCATTTTCTGTTTTTGTTTCCTATACAAGCCCTTTGTTCATTTGTTAACTTGTCTGATCTGTCTGTGTCTCAGCCAATTTGGACCTGGCCCAGGAAATAATCCAACGGTTATTATCCTTGAGGTCCTGCTTTTTAATTTAGCTCCTAACTCCTGCTATTTACTCTGTTGGACCTCCTCCTGTTCCTACCTTGAGTTTGTTCTGATGTGGACCATGACAACCAGACTTGTTCCCACCTTCTGCAGCCACCTGAAGCTATCTCTTTCCCTGGCAGGGTAGGCAACACACCCTTCGGCCTCATTTGTGACTGCAGAGGAATCTATCCCTCCACAGTTATAGAATTCCCACTACCAGATTTCTGTTCTGCTCTCCCCACCACCAACACCACCCCTCCCCGCCTTCTGAGCCACAGTGCCTTAGTCTACATTGTGAATGTCCTCCTCCAAGTCTTTCTCCTTGTCCTCACAGGTAGTCAGTACATCGTGTCTGTTCAATCGGTGTCTGTGCAATCTCCTTTGCAATCTCTCCTAAAATTCTGCTCTCCAGCTCCTTGACAGTCGCACCCTCCCTCTCCTGAACCTATGCTTTATTCTGGGATGTGACTGTGTTCTGGGTAAAACTCCAGAAATTCCTGCCTTCCGATTTGTTTCAGAGTGCCTCTAACTCACAGTCCAGCTCATTGACTTTGAGCCAGAGTGGCTGAAGGCTGTAACATTTCCTGCAGATGTGGGAATCAGGGGGCTGTTTCACTGTCCACAAATCCCACATACTGCAATAGCCTTCCTTGTCATCTCTGGTCTTTTTTATTTGTTTATTGGCAGCCTGAACTGAAATAAGGCAGACAGCTTTTGTTCCTAAAGGAGACAAGAGAGGTAGGGAGGCAAAGATGTTTCAAGGAGGGAACTTCAGAACTTAAGGCTAAGCAGCCAAAGGCATGGGTGCCCATTGGCGGACTGAAGGAAGGGGCGGGGGCAGTATGGGGAAAATTGAATGGTACCATGTCCCAGGTGTTGATTGACAAGTCTTTGTAGAGAATTAAATGGATCAACTGCACGGAATCAACACCAACCCAAACAGAATAAAATTGAAATACGTTACAATTGACCTGTGTTATGGAAGTGAAGGGCAGGGCTTCACTGAAGTGCCCATTTTTCATGCTAGATTGTTAACAGATTATTGAACCATACAGATATCATACTCAAGCCTAATTCTCTCATCAGCTGTTAACAAGTGTTAACAACACTTCCCAGCATTTTGTACTCTGACCTTCCGTAAAACAAGACTGTGAGAAACATATCTCATGTCAATCACTGGAGAAGATTAGTTCCAAGGATTTGCTTTCACCAATGGGGACTATTCACCCTCTTTTTTTTGGCATTATTCTGTCTAGTTTCTTTTACCCTGACCCTCCTTGTCTTTCCTCTTTTATTTGTTCTTTCTGAACCTGTCTTGGGATTTCAGGACCTCATCTGAAGGGTTTCAGAATAGTTTAAACTGGAGTTGTCAGCTGAAGTCTGAAGATTGACGCTGCACAGGATTGGAATTTCTAGCCCAGTCACTAGCTGCAGGATCTGGTAAGTTGCTGGTAACATGTCAGAAAACTGGGAATTTTCCATTCTCTTACTGAGAAACTCAAAATATTCAATTAGTGATAGATTGAATAAAATTACTGAGAAGATTGAACAAGTCTGTTGGCCAGTAAACCTTGTCTTTATATCTCTGTATATGTACATGGGTGTCTCTACATGGGTGAGGTGAGAGTGACTGCCCTTGACATCAAGGCAGCATCTGACTGAGTGTGGCATCAAGGAGCCCTAGCAAAACTGGAGTCAATGGGAATCAGGGGAAAAACTCTCCACTGGTTGGAGTCATACTAGCACAAATGAAGATGGTTGTGTTTGTTGGAGGTCAGTCATCTCAGTTCCAGGACACCACTGCAGGAGTCCATCAGGGTAGTGTCCTCGATCCAAACATCTTCAGCTGCTTCATGAATGATCTTCCTTCCATTAAAAGATCAGAAATGGGGATGTTCGCTGATAATTGTACAATGTTCAGCACCATTCGCGACTCCTCAGATACTGAAGCAGACCATGGCCAAATGCAGCAAGACCCGGACAATATCCAGGCTTGGGCTGACAAGTGGGAAGTAAGATTTGCGCCACACAAGTGCCAGGCAATGACCATCTCCAACAGGAGAGAATCCATCACCCCTTGACATCCAATAGCATTACCATCACTGAATCCCCCACCATCAACAGCTTGGGGGTTACCATTGACTGGAAACTGAACTGGACTAGCCATATAAATACTGTGGCTACAAAAGCAGGACAGTGGCTTGGAATCCTGTGATGGTTAACTCATCTCCTGACTCCCCAAAGCCTGCCCGCCTGTATAGGTGTGTGTGCACACACGCACATAGGTGTGTGTATGTGTGTGTGTGTGTGTCTGTGTGTATGTAAATGTGTCTTGGCTCTGTCTGTCATCTAGGCTTTTCTCCTCTGGGTCAGCACCTCTCTCCATACTCTTTTAGAAACAGCCTACCCAGACACTCCTGTTGATCTTAGGAATCAGTCTGTTTACAATAGTGTAACATCAGTAGTCACAGCATGTAGCCAATAATCTGAGTGAGTACTGACTGCAGTCAGAGCTAACATGCAATGTATAGTCGGTAGTATTGAGACCTAATGTAATAGGTGTCATCAGTCTGGCTCTGGTTGAACATTCAGTAGTTTATCTAACACCCAGTGTCCTGTATTGTGAATTTTTGACTCAGATAAGGTCCCAGTGTTGAGGCTGGTGTTCTAACACTGTTGGAATAGATGGAGCTAGAGGGGTTTGAATAAGTTCTGTCTATTAACATTTGCTAAAATCAAGTAATAACAGGCCTGAAGAAGGTTTGGTGCCACAAACCCTGCTTGCTGTTTCTGTGCATGACAGCACAATGCAAGATATTTGTTTTTAATCACCATTCTTCTCCCTCCTCCCTGAAGGTGCTGACTCCTACAGGTCCAATTTTATGGATACTGACTGAATTCCACCACTTCAACAAAGCACTCATTTTTCTGCAAGCTATTAAACTTTGGAGGGAATACTTGAAAATATAAGCTCTCCTCAAAGATACGTAAATAACGTGGTATCGTGGGATTGGGCTGTAACCATACAGAATCACAGTCTACTCAGGATAAGGGTCACTCACTATGTAACTTTACAGTGTCATTGTTTATTCACAGTAATAGTTTTCCGATCATTTTTTTTCCGATCATTTTTCACAATAGTTACTCATTGTTTAACTGCACAGGGCCACTTGGTTACCAGGCAGAAGGAAAGCAGTAAATTAAAGATTATTTGCAGCAAATACCCACTTTACTTGAATGTTTCACTTCTGGAGCCAGCGGACAATGAGATCATGTGCCTTGATTGGCAAGATGCCTTAATATTGCTGAATTTTAACAAGAAAACATGGCACTTACATAAAAATGCCAGTATAGGAGGAACCTATAGACATGGGATAATAACACAGCCTCTGTTACCATCCTACTGGCAAAATAACCAGCTAACCATTGAATCATGGAACTTTAGAAGCTAACAGTTAAGGCTGTAAATCCAATATAAAATTCAATAATGCAGGTTGTGGAGTGGAAGATAGAGCCATATATTCCTGAAATTATATAGAGCTCTGTCCTTGAGAAAAGAAGTATCTCTTTCAGAAATGATTCTTAAGTTGTGTTCCAGTGCGCTGTGTGAAGAAATGAATTCACTTCCACCGCGCAACTGTTTGTAAAATTATTTCTGTGAATGCAACACTCTGGCTAGCAGCACTGGGTTAAACAATTGCCACTTTTGGTCTCTCAACAAGGAATCTCTCACCAAAGAACCATAAAAATTAAATTGAGAACTCTTCCAGTGGCCAAATAATAAGAAACTGGTTTACAACTGATCACAGCTCCTCTGAGCTCAGGAGGGGAAAATCAGGCCATATTCCCACAGTGACTACTTCTTAATGACCCTCTATGACTGTCAAATAGCTCATATGGTATCCCATGGTCTTGTGGATGAGGTGCTGGAAAGGGCCACTTGGAACTATTCTCCATTATGAAATAAGTGACCAGTGAGTAAAGGATAACAATGCACACTACGGAAAAGGTCAACAACTCCCAGTGGAGAGGTACATGCACGTCACTGTTGACAGCAGTGAGTGTGCACAATACCCACCGCTGGCATCTTCCAACATTTTTCAGATGGAAGGTGATGAGTGAAATCAATAGTCATTGATTCTCCATGTTTGAGCAGGGCAGTACAGGAGACGTCTCCTTCATCTACTGAAGCCCGGTATGAACTTTCAGTCCCAGGCAAAGACGTCGTGTGCAGAGGAGAGAGTGCCTCTGTCGCCCTTCAGAATTATTGAGTGATTGCACTAATTTAGTTTAGGCCATTCCTGGGAGCTGCTATTCTGGGCCCAGTTACCTTCTCATTGATAAAGTTGCCAATTTTATGCATTTACAGAGTGGTGTGATGGTAGAAAGAGCAGAGAGACTAATCAACCAAGTACAGCACTGCACAGACAGTTGCTACTCCTCCAATAATGGAGTAGTGAGCAGGGGTAAATTGTAAGTCAAAAAGACCTGCATCCCCTGAAATTGCGGAGAGGCTACTCAGAATGTATGTCTCTACACCCCAGGTGAACAACATTTCATCCATCTCCACCATCATTGTTCATTACCTCAGTCATGTTCAATGGTTCAGACCCTGATTCTGCCTCTGCATCACAACAAGATTGTTCTGCCCAAATCTGCGCCGGTGCTGATTTGAAGTATTCGACACTCAGTTCTGTCCTGCTGCTTGGCCTCAATCTGCTTAATTGTTTCTGTTTCCCTGTGAAGCACTACATGGCCAAGGAGCTAATGTGTTTGTGATAAAAACAGTAAATGCATGAAAAACTCAACAGGTCTGGCAGCATCTGTGGAGAGAGAAACAGAGTTAACGTTTCGAGTCTGTCTGACTCTTCCTCAGAGCTGACATGTTTGTTAGCTTCACAGTTAACATGTTTGTGTTGCTTCCAGTGCACAACCCATGATAGGCTGGCATAACCAGGCGTGAGATTATTATGTATCAGTAGCTCTTAAGGTCCTTAGGCTTGAGGCACTTTCTGTGTGCCAAATTGGCTCAATTCACAGGTTGGCAATATTAACTTGCATTTATACATTACCTTTCATAACTTGAGAAGCCCAAAAATGCACTACAACCCAATGAGATACTTAAATGTTTGGTCACCATGGTAATGCAGGAAACACAGCAACCAATTTGTGCATGAGCTCTCACAAACTGTACTGAGTTAAATGCCCGACTAAATGTTCTGGTGATATTGGTTGAGGGATAAGCATTGTTAAGGACACTGGGAGAACTCAATTACTTTTCTTCAAATAGTGACATGGGAATCTTTCACCTTCACCTAGGGGAATAGATGGGGCTTCAGTTTACTGTCAGCTCTTAAGGACGGCATGTCTGACTGTGCAGTGTTCACTCAGTACTGCACTGAAATATCAGCCTTGATTCTGTGATCAAATCTCTGGTGGGGGAATTAAATTGGTTCCTCCCATCAAACACTCCCAGAGCCGGTAGAACACAGCTTAGAAACAGAGTAAAGCTCCCTCTACATGCCCCATCCAACACTCTCAGGGCAAGTACAGTACAGGTTAGAAATGGAACATTTAGTCTCTGGTCACTGAGTATTCAGTCCACAGTGGTATCTCATTAGTGACTGACATTCTCACCTTTCTCAATATTATTTATTTTTGTTTGTACTTAGTCCGTATTGTGTTATTGCGATTCTGTCTGATTCCCTTTGAGTCAGTGCTGTGTATCAGACCTGTGTTAATTCTCCACAGCAGGTTCTTGGGGAAAAAACGTAACATTTTTCTTTGGGAGCCTCTTCTCAAGGGTCTCTTCCACAGGGACAATTTAGCCAGTGGCTGGGAGAACAAGAATGATGACCCCATCCCACTCCCCCACGATGTTGAAGGACTGATGAATAAGGAAACAGATGGATGTTTGATTGAAGGGGGATTTAATGATCATTGGTAAGCAACATTGTGCATTACCAGAGTAATGGACGTAGTGCATTGGTCAGAAGAATATACACGGTAACCAAACGAGCGGGCATCTTTCCTGGTCTGAACAAGTCAGCAGATCTGTGTGAAGGCTAATGATGATGGTTTCCCTTGCTGACCTCCACAGTACCCACCCAATAATTGGGGAAAGGTCCAATCACCACCTCTTCAATAGCACTTACAGAGACTTCTCAGGATCTACCTCTGAATTGGCAGTAGAGGGCAGAAAACCTCCAACTAAACTCAAGTCAACTGATCCTTATTTCTCTATTGGATGTCATTAGCCTGGATTTAACGCAGCCTGTCGTGGCAGGAAACATGGCGGCTGGGCCTACTTAATCATAGAAGAGGCCCACATCTGTCTCCCGGCAGCTAGAAAACTCCACCTGATTAAGTTGGAGGGTGGAAGGGGCTGATGTGGGATTCCTAGCCGGCAGCAGCGGGAGGTTAATTAGGGTCATTAATCAGCCAATTAACATCCATTATCCCTGGGCCTAATGCAAATTAATGGTGTCTCAGAGATTAAATGGAGGCCCCAGGGGTCCCCAGTGCTCTCAGAAGGCCACCCAGCAAAACCTGTTGGGTTTGCCAGTGGCCTCCTGGGAGTGCCCTTGCTACCAGGCACTCTGTGCCTAATCAAGAGACACAGGATTGGGCAGGGGGCTGGCTGCTGAAAGCCATGTCCTTGCCCTTGCTCCCCCCGCCCCGACCTCCCCACCCTGTGACCCCCCATCCTGCGACCCCCATTCCCACCTTCACTCACCTGTGGCCTAGGGTCTCTCCATAACTCTGGGCCTGGGATGAATGCAGTGCTGCCATCAGCCATTGGTCCTGCTAGCGCTGGCAACAGTGATGGTCTGCAAGCCTCTGATTGGCTGGCAGTTCTCAGTGGATGAGACATCCGCCACTGTGGACCTCAATTGTAGTGAAGGCCCAATGGTGGCCGATTAAGTGTCTGAAGGGCATTTGATTCTGTCAGGCCTCTGCCACAGAACTGAATCGGTTCTACAACCGGTGGGCGAGAGATTCCCCATCAGTGTAACAAAATCACATTTATTGCAATTCTCCATCTCCAACTGTTCTTTGTCCTCGCTGTGGATTTATTCATTTCATCCTGCAACAGGAGTGTCTGCAGAACAAGGTTATCACAGGATGGATCCCTGAGGTGGAAGTGTAGGATGTTTAGAGTGTTCGGACCCTGACACAAGCCCCAGGGTAATGGAACCCATTGCAAAGTGGATATGGGAAGTTGCAGTTCCTCCTGATCCAGGTCACCCAGGGGAGTATAGGCTGTGTCTGAGCTTCATGGATGGCGACAGGGTTTTTCTCTTCATCGCCAGAGTCTGACTGAGAATCAGGATAGGATCATGATGGTTAAAGGCTGCGGGTAGCTGAATGGAGCAAACTGTCTTTCCCTCCCACTTCCTAAACACATCACAAGGGCTGTGAATGCTCTGAACTTTCTTGAGCAGTGAGATAAATTTTAATTTGAGTTCTGCCTTATCGCTCTCAGACATGCACAGTGTGACATTTCCAGCTACTTCAAAACACAGGAAAGTTTATTTTTTTTTCCTTTTCATCTCTTGTAGATGTACACACACAGGCCCATCGCAGAGCAGCCATGTTGCTAAGGGGAATTGAGTCATATCATTGAAACAGGCTTTCTGTATTTTATTTCTGTAACACTCAAGAATTTCGACACCATCCAGGATAAAGCAGTCCACTTGATTGGCATCACATCCACAAACGTTCACTCCCTCCACCACCAACGCACAGTAGCAGCAGTGTGTACCATCTACAAGATGCACTGCAAGAATTCACCAGGGCCCCTTAGACAGCACCTTCCAAACCCACAACCACTACCATCTAGAAGGTCAAGGGCAGCAGATACATAGAACACCACCACCTGGCAGTTCCCATCCAAGTCACTCATCATCCTGACTTGGAAATATATCACTGTTCCTTCACTGTCACTGGGTCAAAAATCCTGGAACTCCCTTCCTAACAGCACTATGGGTGTACCTATGCCACATGGACTGCAGTGGTTCAATAAGTCTGCTCATCACCACCTTCTCAAGGGCAATTATCAATGGGCAATAAATGCTGGCCTGGACAGCAATGCCCACATCCCATGAATGAATAAAAAATATCGCTATAGAGATCAATGCAAGGAGCCTGGGCTCATGCAGAAGCAACAAAGGTTCAATGACCTCAAGCTGCTGGTCAGTGAATGTATCTTCAAATGCCATCTCCCACCCACCTCATCACCAACCTGACAAACTGCTCAATGCACCATGCCCCCATCACTCACCCATCAAGAATATCTAGCAAGCATTACTCATGTCTTACATACATATTCTCCACCTCACCCTCACACACTTCCCACTGTGGCAAGCCTTACACACATCTTGCAGCTTCCACATACTTCCAACTATTCAACTATGACAGAACAATCACCCAAACACCTTGCAACACGCTCACTGACACTCTCCCCTCTCCCTTGCAAGGCAAGGTGGATGATAACCAGAGACAGCAGCTGAAAATTGGTGAAGGACAGGCATGACTGCATTGCTTGAGCCCTTGGAGGCTGTAAATACCATTGCTCAAAGGGAGCTTGCAGTCTCCCACAATATTCCAGCAATCTGTGTTCCAATAGATTATCAGAATTGCTGAAGTTCTGCCCCAGGAAGATATCACTGGCCCCAGAGTGTAAAAAACTTCTGTCCTCTCTCAGGTTGACAGCATTCATGCTCCCATTGCCCTTGCTGCAGTCTCTTAATCATCCAGCCCAGGCTGCTGCCTCCCAAGTCAAGGTGGTGCAGTCTGAAGCTGGACCCTCAAGGACCTGAGCTGCTTGAGGTCATTCTGTGAGACCATCTGCAATCTCCTCTAGTGAATGCAGCCTTCCATTAGCCTTGCTGCAGCCAATAGGGTAGCACTGCATTGGAGCAGTAGGCCAGGGGTAAGGGCAACCTCAAGACAGGATCTAAGGGATAAAGCACAAGTGTGGATAGTTCAATTTTGTATGGATCATTGGAAGATTTGTTGGAAAAAGTTGTTAAGGAATTGTGGAATCCTGCTCCCCTGGTAAAGCCATGTACCTGTTCTTCTCCTTCTCACTGCTCAGTGAAAAGATAATGAAGTCCCTTTTCCTTGTGTACAGGGCCTTGGAAACCTCCCTGATCCACAGGAAACCGTGAGATGTCGATAATGTCACTGGCAGCAGCTGTGAAAGATGCTGAGGCAAAGAAATTGAGGGCGATGGTGACCTTGATGACCACTGGAATCACTGTCCTCACTCTGCTCTGTAGCTGCAGCTCTGATTGGAGGGTGATGCACAGTTGAGTGACCACCCCCTTAATGAAGTACAGTTTCTGCAGACACTGTTACTGGCTGAGATGAAGGTGGGAGAAGTGCTCTCTACCCTAGGTGCGTACAGCCTTCTACTGAGAGTCCATGTCCTCATCTCTCTGTTCACAGCTTCTCCTTTCTGCTGCCTTGTTCCATCTCCTGGTTGCGATACAGCGCAAGAGGGTCTAGTAACTATATCCCAATGACTGTGTTCAGGTTTTCTGCCCTGATGCCTTCAAAATCAACTCAACTCCTTGAAAAGGCCCAGCACCTCTCCCCTCTGACTGAAAGGATTTGTGTCAGCTCCTCAACAACACACTGACAATGCCCAAATGTTTCAGCACCAGATCATTTATGTTTAAACTTGATAGTTGATTCTATTATCTTCAGGATTAAAGAAAGAGTAATGGGTTTGTTGTTGTCTGCATCCTACTTGTCTCTGTTTTGGATTGTTGGCACTTTTGTACTGTTCCTAGTCTATTGATACCTTCCCACACAGAATCACAGAATTATTATGATGCAGAAGGAGGCCATTCGGCCTATCGTGTCTGCACTGGCTCTCCAAATGAGTATCATGACTTAGTGCCATTCTCCTGCATTTTCCCTGTACCCTTGCACATTGTTTCTATTCAAATAATCATCTAATGCCCTCTTCAATGCCTCTATTGAACCTGCCTCGACCACATTTCCAGGCAACGCATTTCAGACTCGAACCACTCGATGTGGGAAAAAGTTTTTCTCACATCGCATTTACTTCTTTTGCAAATCACTTTAAACCTGTGCCCTCTTGTTCTCGATCCTTTTATGAGCGGGAACAGTTTCTCCCTATCTACTCTATCCAGCCCCCTCATGATTTTGAACACCTCTATCAAACCCCTTCTTTGCCTTCTCCTCTCCAAGGAGAAGAGTCCCAACGTCTCCAATCAATCTTCATAACTCAAGTTTCTCATCCCTGGAACCTTTCTTGTAAACCTCTTCTCCACAATCCTCAACATGTTCACATCCTTCCTATAGTGTGGTGCCCAGAATTAGACACAATACTCCAGCTGAGATCTGACTAGTGTTTTATACTAGCTCAGCATAACCTCCTTGCTCTTGTACTCAATGTCCTTATTGCTGAAGTCCACGATACTGTATGCTTTATTAACTGCTCTCTCCACCTGTCCTGCCACTTTCAATGATCTATGCACATATACACCCAGATCCTTCTGTCCTGCACCCCTTTAAGGATTGTACCCCTTATTTTATATTGTCTCTCCATGTTCTTCCTACCAAAATGCATCACCTCACTAATAATTCTATCCTGAATAATTGTTTCTAGAAGTTTCCCCACTGCCAAAGTTAAACTGACTGGTCTGTAATTGCTGGGCTTATCTTTGCAACTTTTTTTGAACATGGGTATAATGTTTGCAATTCTCCAGTCCTCTGGCACCTCCACTGAATCTAGGGAAGGCTGAACGATTATGGCCAGTGCCCCTGAAATTTCCACTCTCACTTCCTTCAATATCCTTGAATGCATCTTATCTGGTCCTGGTGTCTTGTCAACATTAAGTACCGACAGTTTATCCAACACTTCTACCTCATCAATTCTGAATCCTTCTAGTGACAGAGCTCCCTCCTCTGTCGCTGTGGCCTTGGTAGCATCTGCTTCCTTCGTAAAGACAGATGCAAAGTATTCATTTAAAATCTCAGCCATATCCCCTGCCTCCATGTGTAAATGCCCTTTTGGTTCCTAAGCAGCCCTTCTCCTCCTTTTACCACCCTCTTACTATTTATGTGCTGATAGAAGACTTTGGGATTCCACTTTACTTTGGCTGCCAGCCTTTTCTCATAAGCCCTCTTTGTTTCTCTTATTTGCTTCTTCACCTCCCCTCTGAACTTTCTGTGTAGTGTGGTGCCCAGAATTAGACACAATACTCCAGCTGAGATCTGACTAATGTTTTATATAAGCTCAGCATAACCTCCTTGCTCTTGTACTCAATGTCCTTATTGATGAAGTCCAGGATACTGTATGCTTTATTAACTGCTCTCTCCACCTGTCCTGCCACTTTCAATGATCTATGCACATATACACCCAGATCCTTCTGTCCTGCATCCCTTTAAGGATTGTATCCCTTATTTTATATTGTCTCTCCATGTTCGTTGGTTCACAGGTATATTTTCTACCTGACACCTGTCATAAGCAAGTGACTTTTTCCTAAAAATGGTCAATCTTCACCAATCTCTCTCTCCTGTAGCTCGCTAATGTTAATACTCTCTATCCTTGGAGATGCGCTGGGGTCTCAGTTCATTTGGACCTACTTTTTGGACTGGACCCATCACTGTGAGGGCTCCTCAAATGGTGGTTCCAAATCTGGCCTGAGATTGGACTTTGGGCCTAGTTAAAAACATTTTATATATGACCTCTCAGTGCCTGCATCACTGTTACTGGTGGTTTGCATATTGAAGTGAAGCTGACAGCCCAGTAGTGGGGATAACAGGTGGGAGAGGTCTTGTAGCAGCCTGGGGTGGGGGGATAAAGGCGGGGGAGATCACCTAGTGTGGGGCATTGGGAGCTGTTGGATGGAGGGGGGTGGATGGTGGAGAGATTGGACAGTGTGCCTCCTGCTCTTCCTGGCCCCACAGGATACATGTATCTCCTTTCATCGAAGAACCCGAGGGGGTAAGGGTCCAGATAGGGAGGGCTTGGAGGGGGGAGGATCTGGAGGGGGAGGGGCTCCAGAGTGGGAGAGGATTCGGAAATAAATTTAGCAGTGTTTTGACGTACACGGGCTGTGCCACTGAAACATTTGAGCACACCAGATCCCTATTTCCACCGTGCTTTCGAACCCTTCAAAGTGAAGAACAGCTTTCAATGACCCAATCCATGCACTCAACAGGTGCAAATGTAAGTGCAAATGGTAAAGCATCTCATTTCTGTTGATCTAAATACTTCCATTCCATATCTCCAGGGATGAAATAAAAAGCACACCTCACTGAAATAAACAAGCAATAATTTAAAATGTTGTTACCAAGAAACAAATGTTTGCTTTTCTGTACCGAGGCTTTGGCCTTACTAGTAGCGAGTGGAGAGGAATCAATTAATGAACATTCACACTTCAGCACACACTCTCAGCTCTCCAGAATGTT
Organism: Carcharodon carcharias; assembly: GCF_017639515.1. NCBI lineage: Eukaryota > Metazoa > Chordata > Chondrichthyes > Lamniformes > Lamnidae > Carcharodon > Carcharodon carcharias. Next base: position 61,587,322 of record NC_054481.1, on the reverse strand, counting down.
ACGCTATAAAAACACTTGTAGGAATATTCTGTTTGCATGAGATTATCAGGGAAAGCTAAATTAGCAAGAAATCTGCTGCCTGCGAGTGTGCAGGAACCAAAGAGGCACCAGTGACAGTGGAGAGGCATGAGCCTATGTCCTTGCTTATCTTTCTTTATCTGCAGATATCAATCAACTTCCCCTGAAATCAAACATAAGCTTTATCCAACCAAAAACAATGTAGATATATAACTGGAGGAGGGGCGTGGACTTCTTCCTGGGAGGGGCTTCCCAAGGGCAGGGCTTCCTCCTGGGGAAGGGCCTCCCATGGGCAGGGACTTCTTCCTGGGGAGGGGCTTCCCATTGGCAGGGGTTTCCTCCTGGGGGAGGGGCTTCCCATGGGCAGGGGTGTCCTCCTGCAGGAGAGGCTTCCCATGGGCAGGGGTGTCCTCCTGGGGGTGGGGCTTCCCATGGGCAGGGGTTTCCTCCTGGGGGAGAGGCTTCCCATGGGCAGGGGTGTCCTCCTGGGGGTGGGGCTTCCCATGGGCAGGGGTTTCCTCTGGAGGGAGGGGCTTCCCATGGGCAGGGGTTTCCTCCTGGGGGAGGGGCTTCCCATGGGCAGGGGTTCCTCCTGGGGGAGGGGCTTCCCATGGGCAGGGGTTCCTCCTGGGGGAGGGGCTTCCCATGGGCAGGGGTGTCCTCTGGGGGGAGGAGCTTCCCATGGGCAGGGGTTTCCTCCTGGGGGGGGGGGGGGCTTCCTACTGTAAGCTGCCAGACCATGAACCCCAAAATCATTGAAGTAAATCTGTTATGAAAATCCCATCTCTTGAGCTGCGATCTAAGTCAATGACAGTGAAAGGACCTGGTTGCTCTCACCTTCAATTCTATGACCTCTGGATGCCTTTTCAAGTTGCTTTATTTGTGATTGCTCTGTATTAAAATGCATGATGATAATTGGATAACAGATTTCCAGAAATATTTCATTTTGCATATGTGTTGCTCTTGTCAGCAAATGGAAGATGTAAATGCGACATGTATGCTAATATGCCGTGTGGAGCTGCATGTCTGCCTCATGTTGAGCTCGATTCACATCAGAGCTAAGGAGAGACCTGCCAGCCTGCAAGTTGGTTTCCTGGCTCCATCCAGGCCCAAGACCACTTTTTCAGAGGAGGGATGGAAGGGCAGTAGAGATATCCATGTGCGTGCTGTAAGTAGCCAACATGGCTCGTTAAGAACCTATTGTGGCCAATTAAAGGGCTGGGATTTTTCAGTTGTTTAGGTTCTTGGAGGTGGTCTCTGAGTAACAGGCCAGGGGAGTGGGGGGCAGAGCACTTTGGACAAGCCTAGAGGCTCTCCCTGCAGCTGCAGGTTCTCCCGTGGAGGGGTTCTCCCCTCTCCACACTCCCCCAGCTGCAACTTCCATTTTTAAATCTAAGTTTCTTAAAGTTGGAGACAGAATGCCTCCATTTTGAAGCACCTGCTCTCTTACAAACCCTCTAGTGCAGCCTGCTGTTCCTTAAAGACCTCTGGCCCTCCAGCTTCAATAACCCACCCATTGTCCTTAATTGGACAGTGAGCCTATCTGCAGGCCAATGAAGGGGGCACCCCCATGACGATCGGGGCCAGTGATTGTTTCCTCCCAGGGGCAATCTGGGGGCCTGCGAACAGTGCGGAACTCTCTTTCCTGCCTTTGGAAGGAAGATCCTGCCCAGAGAGTGGGGACCCTGTAATCTGTAGCCTTTCTCATTTGTTCTCAACTTAAGATAGTTAGGAATGTGAGAAAGGCCTGGGTATTAGAACCCGGATACATCAGGGAAAGAACAACAGAGTCTGGAAGCAAAGCCTACTTACTGCAGCAGGTGAGGCTCTCTATTATGTTCCACCAACTTGAAGCGAGATGGTTAAGCTTGTAGTACAATTCTTCATTTTAATTAGTAACTTGCCCATTTAACAATTAATACATCTGTTTGGCGTTTTACTGCCTGAGCCACCATGTAGTTCCGAAATCAAGGAGGATTGTGTGAGGTCATGTGATATAAAACCAGTGTGGATTTGTTAAAGGCAAATCACGTTTAACTAACTTTATTAAGTTTTTTTGATGAGGTAATAGAGAGAGAATGATTTGATGCGGTTGCTGTGGTGTAATTCTTTTTGTGTTAAAACAATTAAGTTAAATTATCAAAATAAGGGATAAATCAAGCACAGCTCCTAAGTCAGGTCAGCTGTAAAACCAAGGACAAAGTTTAAAGGAAACTTACAAACATTAAACCAAAATGTGATTAAAGGGGTCAATAAAACACCCCAATCCCCGCGGTGCCCACCGAGCACGGAAGGCCTCAAGAGTGCTGGCAGACACCGCGTGCTCCCTGTCCAGGGATACCCGGCCGTGAACATAGCCGCGGAAGAGGGACAAACAATCGGGCGGGACTCCCCCCTCGATCACCCGCTGCCTGGACCTGTTAATGGCCAACTTGGCCAAGCCCAGGAGCAGGTTCACGAGGAAGTCCTCCTCCTTCCCGACCCCCTTCTGCACGGGTGTCCATAGATCAGGAGTGTGGGGCTGAAGTGCAAACAAAACATTAATAAAAGATTTTTTAAATAACTGAAAAGGGAGTGCAGCCTATCACACCCTATATAAGCGTGGTCCACGAACTCCACAAGACCACAAACAGGGCAGGTGTCCTGGGAGTCCGTGAACCTATACATTCTACGATTGTAGGGGAATGCTGCATGCAACACCCTCCAACACAGGGCCCCGATAGAAAGTGGGAGGACACCTCCGTAGAGGGCCTCCCATCGGGGACCTCCGCCGCCGGACGGCAACAAGGCATGCCAGGGCGTGTCCGGGCGGCGGACAGTTGCTGTGGTGTATATGGACTTCCAAAAGGTACTTGATAAAATACCTCATAATAGGTTTGCCAGCAAAGTTGAATAAAAGGGATAAAAGGGAAAGTGATAGTATGGACACAAAGTTGGCTGAGCAACAAGAAGCAGAGAGTAGTGGTGAATAGTTGCTTTTCAGACTGAAGGAACGTAATGTGGGGTTCCTCAGGGACAAATACTCGGATCTCTACTTGATTCATATTAATAACCCAGACTTGGGTATACAGGTCACAATTTCAAAATTTTCAGATGACACAAAATTGGAAATATTGTAAACTGTGAGGAGGATAATGATAGACTTCAAGAGGACGTAGACTGGCTGGTAAATAGAGCGGACATGTGGCAGATGAAATTTAATATCGAGACCTGTGAAGTGATTCATTTTGGTAGTAGGAAGGAGAAGGGCAATATAAAATAAAGGATACAATTCTAAAGAGGTGCAGGAGCGGGAGGGCCTATGGATATACCACTTTTGTAGCACATGTAACCCAATTTAGAGCCTCGTTTGATTGAGGAATGTCTTTCATACCCCATTTGAGGAGGGGAATATTACAAATAGAGGCACAAAGTACAAAAGCACGGAAGTTATGGTGAACCTTTAGGAAAAAACTGGTTTGTCCTCAACTAGAGTATTGTTTCCAATTCTGGACACCATACTTTAGGAAGGATGTGAAGGCTTTAGAGAGAATGCAGAAAAGATTTACAAGAATGGTCCCAAGGATGGGGAACATAAATGGATAGATTGGAGAAGTTGAGATTGTTCTCCTTAGAAAAAGGAAGGATGAGAGGAAATTTTGATAGAAGTGTTCAAAATCATGAAACCCAATTCATGTAGGTAAAGAAAGACTGTCCCATTGGCAGAAGGGTTGAGAACCAGGGATTTTTTTGTGATCGACAGAAGAACCAATAACAACATGAGGAAAAACTATTTTATGCAGTGAGCGGTTAGGATCCGGAATGTATTACCTGAGGGTGTTATAATACGCCTTTAAGGGATAGCATCATGCCATCACTAGAAGGGAAGTGTGTCATGTGATCCAGTCTCAGTTTCACTTTGGTCTGTGAGCAGAACACAGCACACACAGGTCTGCTGCTGATTTCTTCAAGCTTTCTATCCATATGTATATGTTCTCATGTGTCTAGTCTAAATAAATTAACCTACAACATGTTTACAAAATCCCTTATGAATGATTGGTGCCTTTATATCATTATAAAAACACCACTGTGGAGGCAGATTTTAAAAGGAATTTAGATAAGCCTATGGAGAGAGAAATTTGCAGGGCTATGGAGAAAAGGCAAGGGAGCGGGACTCATTGTGTTGCTCTTGCGGTGAGCCCATGGGCAAGTCAAGTTGAATGGCCTCCTTCTGTGCTGTAATCATTGCATGATTCAATGGACCAGGAAACTAGTTTGATCCCCAAGTCTATATGATAATAGATCGGTATAGGCACACTCCAAACTACAGGGAGAGGCCGTTCATTGACAACTACAGGAATTGAATAACGGGCTAAAGACAGATAACCTTATTTGTAGTAAAAGCACCTCTCTTTCCCTCCTTCACTCTCTCAGTCTGCTCCCTTAAATGTTTCTCATCCAGTTTCTACCTGCTCCACTCTCTATTGTTCTCCCTCATTCTCTTTTCCACTCACACTTTCCAATGGTCAGTTTATGTCTGTCTGAGTTCCTATCCCTTCTCATTCTATCTGCTTTACACCTGTCTCTTTCACTCTGTTCTCTTTCTGTCTCTCCCTACTCTACGTCAGTTTACCTCTCATTCTACTCTATCTGTCTCAATTTCTGCCTCATTTCTCAGCAGGAATTTGTACCCCTGCCAAAATAATCGGTTTGTCAGAAGGTTACAAGCTCTCCCTAAAGAACTTCTTGCCATGCATTATCTAAATTAAATATAGACAATACTTGGATAAAGCAAATATCATGTTACACTGTGGGCAGATACAATGTCTCTTGAAGGTAAAGGTCACGGATTTGGAAGGTGCTATTGAAGGAGCTTTGCAGAGATGCCACAGTGTATCTTGTATATGGTGCACACTGCTGCCACTGTGTATTGATGGTAGAGAGAGTGAAGGTTTATTGTGGTGGATGGGGTGTCAATCAAGCGGGCTGCTTTGTCCTGGATGGTGTTAAGCTTCTTGAGTGTTGTTAGAGCTGTACTCATCCAGGCAAATGGAGAGCATTCCATCAGACTCCTGACTTGTGCCTTGTAGATGGTGAACAGCCTTTGGGGTGTTAGGAGGTGAGTTACTCTCCGCAGAATTCCCATCCTCGGATCTGCTCTTGTAGCTACAGTATTCATATGGCTAGCCTAGTTCAGTTCCTGGCCAATGGTAACCCTGATTGTGGGGAATTCAGCAATGGTAGTGCTGTTGAATGTCAAGGAGCGATAGATCTCTCTTGTTGGAGAGATTGCCTGGCAGTTGTGTGGCACAAATGTTACATTCCACTTATCAGTCAAAGCCTGAATATTGTCCAGATCTTGCTGTATATGGGCACAGACAGCTTCAGTATCTGAGAAGTTGCCAATGGTGCTGAACATGGTGCAATCATCAGCAAACATCCCCACTTCTGACCTTATGATGGAAGGAAGGTCATTGATGTAACAGCTGGAGATGGTTGGGCCTAGGACACTACCATCAGGAATTCTTGTAGTGATGTCCTGGAACTGAGATGATTGACCTCCAACAACCACAACCATTTTCCTTTGTGCTAAGTATGACTCCAACCAGTGGAGAGTTTTCCTTCTGATTCCCATCAACTTCAGTTTTGCTAGGGCTCCTTGATGCCTCACTCTGTCAAATGCTGCCTTGATATCAAGGGCAGCTACTCTCACCTCACCTTAAATGTTTGAGTGAGATCACCTCTCATTCTTCTAAACTGCATAGAATATAAACCCAGTTTACTCAGCTCTCATCATAGGATAACCCTTTCATCCCAGGTATCAATCTCGCAAACCTTTGCTGTATTGCCTCCAATGCAAGTATATCCTTCCTTAAATATAGAGACCAACATTCCGCACAGTATTCCAGGCATGACCTCACCAAAGCCCCAAAAATTGCAGCAAGACTTCTTTGTTCTTGTGCTTTAATCCCCTTGTAATAAAGGCCAACATACCATTTATTTTCCCAATTGCTTGCTGTACCCATGGGCTAAGTTTATGCTTTCCTTATACAAGCGTACCCAAGTCTCTCTGAACATCAATATTTACAAGTTTCACGCAATTTTTAAAATATTCTATTTCTCTATTCTTATGACCAAAGTGAATAACCTCACATGTCCCCAGCTTATACTCCATCTGCCATCTTGTTGCCCACTCACTTAACCTGTCTATATCTCTTTGCAGCCTCTTTGTCTCCTCCTCACAGCTTCCATTCTCACCTAGTTTGATATCATCAGCAAACTTCGATACATTACTCTCTGTCTCCTCATCTAAGTCATTAATATAGATTGTAAATAGCTGAGGCCCCAGCACTGATTCTAATGGCACTCCACTAGTCACAGCCTGCCAACTTGAAAATGCCCCATTTATCCCTACTCCCTGCTTCCTGTCCATTAACCATACCTCTCTCCATGCTATTATATCACCAACTCCATGGCCCCTTACTTCTGTATCAGCCTTTTGCGTGGCACCGTATTGAATGCCTTTTGGAAATGCAAGGGCAGAATTTTTTGCTGAGTGGGTGGGCACACGCCCGGCCTTTCCAAGCGTAAAATAGCGTATGGTGACATTGGGAGACCGTGCCAATGTTATCGCAAACTCACACGATACTTCAGTCAGCGGGCACAAGCGGGAGTTTGAACAGTGGCTACTGGTTAAGAGACCGGTTAAGGCCATTAAAAAGGCAATTGATGCCAATTTTACATTACCGTGCGGTTTTATGCTCATCACACAGGCAAAATGGGCAGGCGGCCAGCCAACAATTTGCAAAACCTCATCTACAGGCAGGATAAAAAGGGTCAGCAGCATTGCCAGCATGAGGATTTTATTGCTGGTGACTTATTGGTACTTGGCAGCTTCATCTCTGTTCAATGCTTCATTCTCAGCATTTCCAGCCTTCATTTCTGGTCTCCTTGGTGTCTCCAAGGCCCCCGGAAGATTCAGAACTTGTGGACCCTTCCAGGTATCAGACAGCCTTCTGTTTCCTCTGGTAATGGGGACTGTGGTCTTTGCTGGTGGCATGTCCTCTGAGGAGGAAGAGAGGGGCAGAAGGGAGAGGAGGCCAGGTGTCCCAATGCCGCTTCCAGGGGAGGGACCTGTGGGAGGAGAGGTGTAGGCATAAGGGGTGCAGGGCCAGCAGGAAGTCCAAGGCTTTATGGGCCGCAGAAGATGCTACTATTCTGCTGCGAAAGTTTACAGGCAGTGATGCAGCTACCTCAAGATGTCCGAGGTGCGATATCGAAGGAGGCTTCACCTCTCAAGGGAGACAGTGACCTCCATTTATCAGATGATTGGGCCTGAGATCAGCTCCAACTGTGTGGGTGGACACTCTATGCCAGTGGCTCTGAAGGTCACAATGGCCCTCAACTTCTATACCTCTGGCTCTTTCCAGGGGTCAGTGGGGGATCTTTGTGGAGTCTCCCAATCAGCTGCCCAAGTTGCGTCAAACTGGTGACAGAAGCTCTGTTCAGACAGGTATTGACTTTCGTTCATTTCTGTAGGGATGAGGCCAGCCAGGCTGAGTGAGCCAGAGGCTTTGCAGCGATTGCTGGGTTCCCCCGTGTCCAGGGCACAATAGACTGCACACATGTGGCCATCAAGGTGCCAGCAGGTGAGCCCGGTGCCTTCATCAACAGAAAGGGATTCCAATCCATGAACATGCAGATAGTGTGTGACCACAGGATGCTGATTCTACAAGTCTGTGTAAGGTTCCCTGGCAGTTCCCATGATGCGTAGAAACTGAGACACGCCCAGGTGCCAAGGCTCTACAGTGTTCCAGCCTGACTGGATAGATGGCTGCTGGGTGACAAGCTGGCTTATGGTGCCTCTCTCTTCTGGGCATCTTCTGTGGCCCCATAACGCCTTGGACTTCCTGCTGGCCCTGCGCCCTTTGTGCCTACACCTCTCCTCCCACAGGTCCCTCCCCTGGAAGCTGCATTTGGGACACCTGGCCCTCTCTTCCTCCTCAAAGGAGGTGCCTTCAGTGGAGACCACAATCCCCATTACCAGGGTAACAGAAGGCTGTCTGATACCTGGCAGGGTCCATGTGTACACTGCACTACATTGAATAAAAAAGGTGAAGCATACTCAGGCCTTTACGACAAAAGAAAATTTATCTCCTTTTGACAGTCTAAACAAATTAACAAAACCTTCTCTGGTCTTCAACATGTTATTAGTTTAAGTCACCACACTGTCACTGTCACCAGTACAAATAAACAAAACATTGCACAACAGAAGATCACCTGTGACCAGTCCCTCTTATCCTCCATGGTGCCTTAAACTTACATTTATGAGTGCTATGTCTAGGTGCTCCCACCTCGCTGGCACTGACATTGGAGATAGCTTGCTCACTCTGCTGTCTTGTTAGCCTTGATGATCTTGGCAGTCGTCCTCTGGCCAGTGAAGCCTGCAAGGGTGCGGCCAGTGCCACGGCTGGCATCTCCTCAGTCATCGCAGCCTCATCAGATGCCACTGTCACTGACGAAGGAACGGAGAAGCTGCTGCCATCATCCAGAGCACCCTGAGATGAGCCTCCAGAGACAATAAGCAGCTCATGCGCTAACATGAGGTTTCTCTGGAGTTCTCTGCTCGCCATTGATGGACTGGCACCTAGCTGGGATACTGAGTGCCTCATCCATCTGCCACACTGACACTGACCACCTGAGGCCATTTCCTGTGTGAAGGCTTGCAGGTCTGAATGCAACCCCAGGAAACCCAGATTCTGTTCCTGGAACTGCCTCTCCATGAGAGTCGCCACTCTCTCAATGGAGGAAGCAGTGCACTCAGCCATGAGGGTCAACGCTGTGCTCATGCTCCACATGGGCTCCTCCATAATGGAGACCATGGCACACACACCCTCATGGATCTCCGCCAGATCCTCCCGCACATCTTGCTAGACATCCAGCATCTGCCGCTTAATGGATAACTCCAGAGACTCATCATCAGCCTTCGACCCAGCATCATCCTTGTCTCCAGCAGCCCTCCGACTGCCGGCACCCTGGGCACTCTCTGCCTCCGCCTGCACCTCAAGCGAGTGTGAAGTGCCCACACTGCTGCGCACTGACATTCTAGCCGCCGATCTAATGCCCACCGAGATGCTGGTATCTGCGCTGGTGCCTGGTTCAGAGAACGGGTGTGATGGAGGTGCATCTGGAGCCTGATGTTCCTCTGGCGTCAGGGGTGGCTCTTCGGGGTCCTGCATTTGGGCGTGTGGTGACAAATCTAAGGGAGAACAACAACATGTCATTGGTTTAAGTCATCACACTGTCACTGTGCATGCCAGGCACCCCGTGAGACCATGTAGACCTGCATCATGGTGCCATCATCTTTCAATGATCCATGGGGACTCCAGGCTTGAGGCTCACGTTACTGAAGAGACTACACAAGAACGTTTGCACAATCTGAACTCTCACCTCTGTGCACTGCACTCTTCCCATCGTCTGACACTCCAGCCTCTCGGCAGCCGGTTGACCGAGGTGCTCTCCATCTCCAAGGCATCCTGCTCATACCTCGTTAGGACTAGGAGGTTTTAGGGGCCTCTATTGCTCCATGAACTTCCAATGCTGTGATTGGCTGTCCTCTCCTGAAAGGTCAAAGGAGCATTGATTAGTCCACTCTGTACCCGCGGTGCCACTGCAGCCTGGCCAACCCCACTTGAGGAACACCTTGCAGGGCACATCCAAGTTGTGGCCCTCGAGCTGCAAGGCACTCATTCCAAGGCTCACCCCCTTGGCCAGCTCCGACATCATTGACGGTTGGTACACAGATTGTAACACCCCTGAGCTCCACAGTGGGGGACTGCCAGACTTTAACACTTCAACACACTGATCCATGCCAACATGGTACTCACCCTTCCTGAACACAGCAGGTCATTAGACCACTTGCAGCACTGGACCCAGGTGTGCTGCACAACTTCATGGCTGCTGACCAATGTTCCCACCTCCTCCTCCCAAGCTCTTTTTGTAAGGTGCGGTGGCCTCCTCCTTCCATCCCTGGGGACAAGGGTGCCTCTCCTGGCAGCCACCTCTTCCAAGAGGACCATAAGGCATTCATCAGAAAACCAGGGGGACGAGTGCCCACCCGACCTGCCTTCCCACCTGGCGTCTGCAACCGCACTGGGAGCCATAATTTCCTGCTAACAACACTGAAGATGTCTTCTTTGCTGGCTGCCTTCCAGGGGCTGCCTGGGCTGTTTTTAAACCGGTTGCCAGGTCGCCATTGGACTCGGCGGCCAGCAGGACCCCGCCCCTGCTTGACCCTTCCCGACTAGTGAGGAGCTGCATTTCATGCTGGGCAAGCCCTAATTGGCCCACCAACATGAAATCGTGGTTGGGGTGCCAATCGCGGGTGGCAGCCCATTCCCCAACCACTCCCAAGCCTGTCAACTGCTCCCGCCCACCGAACACAAATTTCTGCCCCAAGTTTACTAACTCTACTGGTTCCCCTTTATCCACCCTACTCGTTACATCCTCAAAAATCTCCAATAAATTTGTCAATTTCATAGAACCATGTTGACTTGTTCTGCTGATATTATGCTTTTCTAAGTGCATTGTTAAGATTTCTTCATAAATCCTAGTTCTTTCCTGTAAACTGACGTCAGGCTAACTGGCCTGGAAACCTCTAATTGATTTTTTTCAAAAGACTAAAGCCACATTCCAGTAACTTGGGATCACAGTCAAAGATCACTGAGCTTTCTGCATTCCAAAATCACTGTCTTTGTTCTTTCTTGAATAGCAGTGTTACATGTGCAAAATTTTAATCTGCTGTGGCCATCATAGAATCTGGGCAATTTGGAAAATCAGAGCCAGTGCATCCATAATCTCTGAAGCTATCTCTCAGAACTGTAGAATGTGGCCATCAGGTCCTGTAAGGCCTGGTTAAGTGAGAACCAGGTCAAATACAATAGGTTGAGAGGGGAAGTAAAAAGGAAGATAAGATAGCAAGGAAAGAATATGAGAATGGAATGGCAGTTAACATAAAAGGAAACCTAAAAATCTTCTACTGGTATGTAAATAGTAAGTAGGCTGTGTTACGAGCAGGTGAAGAAGGGTCGAATGGTTCCCCTCTTTTCCCTTTGACTGTAACAGGTTTTTTAAAAGGATATGTTTGCTAATTCAGTAAGTGTTTAACTGTTTACATACCATGACTATAAAAGGCACACACAGACAGATTTTCTTGAGTTTTCAAAAAGAGGGGGATAGCTTTTTTATTTTACTTAACCAGGTCTGAGTAAAATAATAAAAACACTCCAGCTTTCACACACACATACAGACACACACACACACACAGACACAGACACACGCACACACACACACACACACACACACGAAGTTCACACACACAAATAGATTTCAAGGTATTGCAAGGATGTCAAAAGAAATTGGATGGGCACTTAAAAGAAATAATCTTGCAGGGTGACAGAGATGTAGCAGGGAAATAGGACTGACTGGATTGTTCTATGGAGAGCCAGAATAGAGTCAATAGGCTGAATGGCCTCCTTCTGTGCCATAAATGACTCTATAACTCTAGGACTCTATAACCCCAACTACACCTTTTCCCTCAATCTCATCTACTCACCTTCTCTCCATATCCCTCAACCCCGCTCACCCATCTTCTTAGCATATTCCTCAATCCTAGCAATCTATCTTCTCAGCACATCCCTTACTTGGCAATTTATTCCCAACGCCATTACCCTTTTGGTGAACATGTTGCCCCTGAATTCTCTTCTTACTCCTCGCTTACCCATTTTTAACTGATATGTACTTACTCAGGTCAACATTGTCAATTCCAATCAGTTATATATTATACATCTTGTGTATCACATACATTTACTTCCTCTCACGCTTTAGTTGTCATACTTCAGCATATCTTTGGTTTCATCAAGAACAAGGTAGCAGAAGCTCTACCAATAATTGTGAATTGACTTGAACACCCATTTTTAAAGAAAACAAAAAAGTTCCCCTGAACATTTCTGCACAATTTAAATTCTGATTTCTGAAACACAGGTGCCTGCTGTTTTATCAAAACATGAGGGCGTGGAGCAAGCTTTTTGGTCTGTAAATGGGAATCATGCAGATATCCAGCTCTGGCCCACTTTAACAGGGTGCCTGAATTAACTACACTTTAAGCTTTGATTCAGTCTCAGCACATGAAATACAAAGCATTTCTGTGGGAGCAAAGGACCAAGAGTGGGATTCCCCACTCTTCTACAATATAACGGAATTTCTTACAGTTGTACCAGGAGGTCAGGGGGACCTGGCTGACTGCAAGTTTATAATGTGAGACCAGGGCTTGTTAATTCGTAGCTGGGTGTGGAACTCACTAAGTCATGGATTTAGAGGCCCCTTCTGGGCTATGAGTTTCTCTATCTCTAAGGAGAAGTTCCCTATCAATGGAGGTCCACTATGTTGGAAAGGCACCAGCAGTGCAAAGGATCACTCCTCACATTGAGTGAGAAGGCCTCAGGTGATCAAGTGTAGGATCAGCACCAGCTCATAAATCTGTAAAGCAATCCATGGGAATCAATATTTTTCATTAAGGCCGTGCAAGAGTCGGCTATTATCAGGAGAAATCTGTTTAAGTTGACAAGGTGATGAAGTTATTTAGTTCAGGGGCTGGTGATATGGAGAGGGAATAAAGTGTAGTACAGAAAGATAAAGGTGCATGCTCTTAGATAAAAAAAAGGAGGAAACTGTCGAACTCCTTCGCTCAATTTCTCCGAATAGGATGATTGGATTAAGTTACTGAGGTCCACAGCCATTGACTTGGTCAAATGAAAATGATCAAGGAGGAATTCTATACTTTTAGGGAGTGATTCTCATCACTGTGTAATCATTATCTCATTTTAATACACATATGGTGTGTCTCCCATACATTAAAAGTTTCTTATCTTGGTGACACAAACTCCTGTATAAAGGCAGACTGGAGAAAATAATTCACTCGCTCTTGGTACTGTTCAGCCAGTGTGTTTCTCAGTGTCTGCTCTGAGTGTGAGTTATGAATGTGAAATGGAATGAATTCATCCTGGTTTCTTCCAGGATTACCCCACCCCCTCCTAAAGATTTATGCTGGACACAACTCCAGGATCTTAGCTTCCTCTCATGAGCATGGGGTGTGTGTGTATATGTGTCTGTGTCTGTGTGTGTGTGTGTGTGTGTGTACCATTCAGGACAAAACTGCCCGATTGATTGCAACCTATCCATCACCTTAAATATTCACTCTCTCCACCACCATGCACATTGGTGTGTACCCAATATATGATGCAATACAACAATTTGCCAATCTTCCTTCAACAGCACCTTCCAAACCTGGTGACCCCTACCACCTAGCAGGACAAGGGCAGTAGATGCATGGGGACAACACTACCAGCAAGTTCTCCTTCAAGTTACATATCATTCTGGTTTGGAAGTAAATCGCCATTCCTTCACTGTCACTGGATCAAAATGTGGAGCTTCTTTCCTAACAGCACTGTGGGTGTACCTAAATCAAATGGGCTCCAGCAGTTCAAGTAGATGACTCACTACCACCTTCTCAAGAGCAATGTGGATGAACAACAAATGCTGCCCTTGTCAACGACCCCCACATGCCATGAAAGGATTTTAAAAATGTGTTTTGTGTACATACACACAAGTGTGAGCGTGTGCACCTACGTGTGTACAGTACTCATTTAATGGGGACAGAATGGGGCTCTATAATGTTGCCCGCCCATGGAATGACCTATGCCACATTCTGTCTGGGATCACACATGAAGAATGGCTGTTTGAGGCAGATATTGGAGGCGCCCATGGACCTGTACCCTAACATGTGATCAGGTCATCAGGGGAGGAACTGGGAGGGAGAAAAACTGTTGTTTATTCTTTGTCCTCTTTCATGTGAAGGTTTTTGATTCAACAGATTTGAGCATCCTAAGTGTCATAGCCAAACTTTTAGCTCATCTCTGGCAACATGTGTTTAGTTAGGGTTCTGACCCTATTGTTGACAACAGTATATCTGCATACTGCCCTAGTAATATTAACTTGAGTCAGGTTAACATGCACTAAATGCATTCTATTCCTTCCCAAATGTTTCAGCATCGATTGCATACAGCACCGAGTTCTTATAGATAGCTCAATAATATGTAGAGTGGATTAAATTGGAACATCAACTGCCAGACAAGTTCATCATGTTTAGCACACATGACTACAAACTAGCTTACAACTTCAGAGAGTGTCAGTAATATTGAGATTGTTTAGCTGCTAACATGAAATAGGATCGCCCAGGATTATATATCTCAGTAGTTCCTGCTACACGCCTCTACATCACCTTTGAAAATTTAAGCCTGCCAGGCTATTAATCCTTCAACTCTGAATATATGCTTGTAAATTAGGTCTGGTACATATAAAGTAATAATTTAATGAATGCACCAACCTGAGACACCATAGTTTCAGACTTAACTAAATATATCCCTCCGTCTCCAATCCCCCAGTGTCTCTTGTGTATTTTATATCTCGGATCTATGCAGCGATAACACTGGTTTCTACGTGCGTAACAGGAATTTATTCACAAGAGTTTTATACAATGCTTTAAAATGTCTACTCCATGCTTAAGCTCTAGCTTCCAACTCTTTCTACATGTTTGTTTACTTTTATTCTAAGTCTTTAACCAATCAAGCATAGTGAGCATCAATAGGAAACAGACTCATATAATCAAACACAGAACAATAGACTACAACATCTTTTCTCCCTTGTAAAGCTAAAGACCCTATTTTAAATAACTATCCTAAATAACAAACATATGTACATTGAGTCATTTCTTAGAGTTCTACTTGTCAGTTTTCTCTAGGTAAAGAAATAGTCTATCAGGTATGAAGGTCTGTGAGACCTACAAATTTGAGGTTGTGGTTCTACGTGATCAATTTGATGAGGCCAATGATCATATCACAATCGCTCATCATCATAATCACTGCCCTTGAAATATCCTGGTCAGCTCGCTATCAAGCATCTCGCATTACACTTAGTGTTGTCATCCAACAGATATGCATTGGTGCCAAGCAACAGCTTGATCTGCTTTGGTTCAGATAAAGATGATGCAAGTTTGTGGTTGCAATTTGGCTCTTTGACGCAAACTCAATCTCCAACTTCAAGTCATGGTCCCTTGCCCCTTTTCACTTGTTGAAGTGTGCTTTTGTTTTACCTTAACGCTTTGTGATTTATTCTGCTCTCAAGCTGACATTCTTGTTGAATGGTGGTAACAGCTTAAGAATTGTCAGTGGTGCGCAAAGGTTACGGCTTATCATAAGTTCACTGGCATCTTTCTAGTCAGAGAGTATGCGGTAGATCGATATGTGTGAAGCAGTGTATGAAAGGATTGTTCTAATGTTTTCCACTCTGACATATTATCTCTCAGGCTGTCCTTTATCACCCTGTTGAATCAGTCGATGCCACCATTCGATTGTGGGTTGTATTGCGATGTCAGATGGTGAAGAATTCTGTAGCTTTCTAGGAACTCTATGAGCTGACTGGAAACAAACTGCAGTCCATTGTATTTTGTGATAGTCTCTGGAGAACCCCATTTTGTAAACAACTTGTCTCAAATGTCAATGGCTGAAGTGGTAGTTATTGGAATTTGTTGTAGCAATTTCTGACCATTTGCTATGTAGATCATGAACAACAAACAGAAAATGTTCATTCTTCGCAGCTGCTTGCACTTCTCCAAAATGTCTACTTGGGGTTGTTGCCATGGTTTTGTTGGCCATTGGATCAATTGTAGAGTTGCAGGACACGGTTTAAAAGGTTTTTTTACTGGGTATACAAGCTACGCAGTTTCTAATGAGCTCTTCTATACATCGATCTATTGCTGGCCACCAGGCTGCTTCACTAGATTATTGTTCCATCTTAGCAACACCCAGATATCCTTAAAGGCAAGGTGTGATACACATTGCTGTGGTACTTTTGGAAGAACTGCTTGGCTTCTGCATGCAATGCAGATGTCATCAAACAATGCGAGTTCATTGTGTACTCTGTAATATGGGACCAATTCTTTCTCTATTTCATGAGGCCATGCAGTTTTTAGGTACTGGTTTACCTATTTTAGTGCATTGTCTGTCGCCAATTCTTCAAATCCTCTCATGTGACAAGATTCACAGTCGCGTGCAAAATTGCTGTGGTCACATATTCTGCCACATCATAAGTTGCTTCACTATCGCCAATGCTGTCTGCAATAGTAGTACATCTAAGCATCTCAGCTACTCAATTGCATGAACCTGTGAGCTACTTAACCTCAAAGTTATACTAATGGAGATGATCTGACCATCTGTAGATGTGTGGAGATCGATGAACAGGTCTTGATGTGGCTGACAATGTAAATCAGCACTTGGTAATTGGTATGAAGAGTGCACTTTCTTTCACAGAGATCCAGGTGCCAATATTCATAAGTGTAGGTAGAAGCTAGTGCTTCCCACTCTCCAGTAGAGAATTGCATTCAGTTTTTGACAACGGGCATGATGCATAATTATTCGTCATCCACTTCTTTCAATGTCCGGTGAGAGTACAGTTCCAATCTCATTTCCTGACTCACCTGTTGTGACATTAATTTCCACATGCAGGTTGAAATGTGCAAGAACTGGCGGAGATGCTATCTTCACCTTTAATGTATCAAGCACTGTTCACTGTTCGATTGTCCATTCCCATTGTGTACCTTTGTGTAGTAACTTTTCAAGTGGCTTTACAATCTCTGCATAATTAGGAACGAATTTGTGACAAAATTTGGTAATACCGAGGAACAATGCCAACTCTTTCCTGTTAGACGGGGTTGAAAGCACACAAATGACTTTGGCATTGCTGTGTGGGTTTTACTCCAGCTGCAGCCACTCTGTACCCAAGGAATTCAATCGTGGGTGCTACAGATTTGTATTTTTCCTTGTTGAGCATCAACAATTGTGTGGTGCGAGACGAGTGAGCACCACTGATAACCTCTGTCTTGTCCTGTTTTGTCCCTTCCATGGACAATGACATCATCAAATAGGTTAAGCGCCCCTTCACCGTTTGACAAGGCTGAAGAAATGATCTTCTGGAATGTGCTAGGTGCTGAACTTAGTCCACTGGGCATTCTGTGGTAATGAAACACACCTTCATGAGTAACAGAAGCTGTAAGATATCAGCTTTGCTCTGCTAGTCGTATCTGAAGGTAGCTCCATTGCATGTTTAGCTTTGTGAAGACTGTGCAGTCATGAATTGATGCTGATAGTTCTTGGATTGTAGGAAGTGCATTCTTGTCTGGAAAGTTAGCTTTGTTGACCACCTTAAGTTTGATGCATAGCCTAAGTTTGCTATTTTTTTGTGTTATGGAACGACTAGATTTGATATCCACAGCGATGAGTTGGTTTGTTCAATGATACAATCTGATTCTAGTTGTTTCAGCTCCTATGACACTTTGGACAGATTGCAAATGGGCAACTGTCTCAAATTATGCAAAATTTGATTAATTTATGTGTCGAAACAAGGAGCACAACAGTACCCATTGATTTCCCCAAATCCTAAATAAGGAAGGATACTGGCATGTATATCTGTGCCATTGGTCATATTAACCTGTGCTCCAGCGGGGTCTTCAAGTTTGAACCCAAGCCTATCACAAAGGTTTACACCGCCCCCCCCCACCCCCCCCATAAGGCTTCTGCCTTAGATACATAAAACATGAACCTGCCCAGGGTGAGGTTTTCATGGTGTACTGGGACTGTGATCATTCCCAAAACTGGAATAACTGAGGTGTCATAAACTTGGAGACTGTGTGTCACAGAAGTGAGAGAAAGTTGCAAAAAATACCAATAATAAAATTTGGCACACAAAATAAATATTTTGTGCCAACATCAATGAGCAGCAACACTGAGATGCCCACAATCTCAACTAAGCAGTCCTTAAAATGACCTGGTTCCGCATCCTCCACTCAGTACCCATTCCCCATTCAGAGTGAGCTCCTGGCATGATGTGAAGGAGGGGGAATCTGGCACGTCTGTGGCCCCTTTATGTGGCCATGCTATTCTACTATATAGGGCATCACCAGTGAGTCCAATCTTGTCCTTGTGTGCACTGTCCAACGGGAGTCATTTTTTGGTGACCAGGAGTGGGATCCCCAGTTGGTATTTCCACCCAACTGTGCCCCCCCTCTCCCACTCACCTCCTTAATTTCCACCCACCCTGCCCCCCAGGGACCACTGAGCTCCCCAGTCCCCAATCCACCCTTTTCTCAGTTGCTGAGCTCGGGGCAAAAGACTGAAAACTGTGTGTTTCCTGAGGATATCTCAGGTTAGCAGGAGACTTTGGAGAAACAGAAACAAGCGACCTACCAGGAGTTGTGGATAATGATAGGAAACACCATTCCTGAGGTGACATTCAGTCTTTCCAAAGTGGAAACTCAGGGAAGATTGACCTTCAGTGGTTTTCCATCGCTACCCTATTCCTTCGGTGCAATGAACTCGATAGATCATTCATCAGAACTCCTTCAGCCAAGGATCAAGACTTTCCACAGAAAGAGAAGAGGATTAAAGGCTGTAATATAGTGAATTGGTGACTGAATTGTATCTCCTCAGAGAGTCAGATAGACTCTGCAGCTGAAATAATGAGCTGGAGGCTTCACAGAGAGACTTGATGCTGGGAGACTGTCACGGAAGATCACAGTCTAGCTGCGAGATCTTAGTTATTGCAGTCAGCAATCAAAAACTTTACAAGACTTTTCTGTATCATCTTTCTTATTAAAGCTGTAAAATCAGTGAAACACACTGTCCATTGGCTTTGTTACATTTACCTCCCTGTTTGGTACTGAGTCCACAAACCAGGAGTGTCCTACAATCAGTCCTCAACAGTTGTGGCTGCACTGAACACCGCAAGACCCCACCAGCGTTGGAAAGTGTAGGCAAGAAGATGAGAAATCCAGGAGTGGATTGGGTTTTAAAAGCTTGTAGGCTGCAGTAAGAAGGGAAATTGAAGGGAAGGATGGAGGTTTCACAGTTTGAGTTCCTGGTAGGAGTTAGATATGAGACAATGAGTCTTGGTTTCAACACAGAGAATGTATAGAAAGAAGATAACAAAGTACTTGGAGCTCAGGATACACAAGAGGAAGAAAGACAGTATTTATATAATGCATCACTGTCGGACATCTCAAAGCACTTTACAGCCAATGAAATACTTTTGAAGTGTAGTCATTGTTTTAAAGTAGGAAACATGGCAGCCAATTTGCACACAGCAAACTCCCACAAACATCAATGTGATAATGACCAGATAAACTGGTTTTTGTGATGTTTGCTGAGGGATAAATATTGCCCAGGAAACTGGGGATACCCTGCTCTCTTCAACAAGTGCCAGGGGATCTTTTACATCCACCCGAGAGGGCAGACAGAGCCTCAGTGTAACGCTTTGTCTGGAAGATAGAAAAATGTTCAGGTAAGAAAAAGACACCATGGGGAAAACACGAAGGCTGCAAGTGATCAGTCACCGAGGGCCTATCACTGGTGAGTCTAAGAGGCTAGAGGATGCAGTGAAACAACAACTAACTGCAACAGTAAACAAACCACCCTGCAGGATTGCAGAGGACTTTAAGCCATGTTCAGCATAATGGAAGAATGTAAAAAAAAAGAAAATCCAGGTCAGTAAGCATTAACATCAATTAATAAATTATTTGAATCCGACTCGTGCTTGCCTCACTTCATCTAAGTGAGAATGTGCGACACACAGAACATTCAGAACATCTGCATTCATAGTGCATGAGCCCCAAGCACAGGTTTTACACCGTGTTTTCAGCTTCATCAGATGTTCTAAGGTTTATTTGTGTCAATATTACCATTAATTATTTCCCCTTCCACCCAAGAGGCCCTGACCACTCACTGGGACTTCCTTCCATGGGTGGTAGCTGACCTACCAGTCTTCACTCTGCCTTTGTTCTATCACATTAGGATGCATGGAACTTTGGCTGCCTTAGATTTGACCCCAGGTCAGCAGCAATATGACCAGCAGCAATGCCAGCACCAGAGGCCTGCTGCTCACAGACCTGAAGTTGCACTGAGACTGGCGAGCAAGAGAACGGGGAGTAGCAGAGAGGGGAGCAGCAGAGGGAGAAACAGAGGGCAGAATCGTCCCAGATTTGCACAAAGTGTGGTAGCAGGTGGGAAAAAAATCACTTTATCCACAGGCCACAATGGCAGGTTCTCACATCGTATTGTCCCATTCCTGCCTCATTAATCATGCAGCCACAGGAAACATGCCATCTCACTGGCACGCAGCCTCCAATTTGCCTGCCATTCCGTTACCTCGCCATATTTAAACTGCATCCATGCACACACTTCTCAATGCTTGCAGCCCAGGACTGTCCTAGTGAAGACATGGCCCCAAAGCAGAGAGCAAGATGTCCTTTACCCCCACTCTAGCGATCAGTCTCACCATTCCAGCTTGGGAGGCTTGGTAGAGTTGGTCAGTGCCAATGCTGAACACAAGAGGGCAGCCATCCAGTGCAGAAAACGATGAATGATCTCATTCATGCTGCCAGGGTAAGGCAAATATTTCATCATTTTAAACTCACACATTCACAAGTCCATCACACTTTCACTGGCATCTCACCCACTGCCAGCTCAAGGGGCATCATCACTCAGTCTCTCACACACTCCCTAACATGTCCATCTGGCCTCACCTCCTCTGGAGATGGCCTCCTCAGCCCTCACCACCTTGAGGCCACTTGCACAGATCAACATGTGCCCCTACAGACCCTGGGATACCCACCTTTCCCAGTACAGCCATCGCCCTGCAACCTCTTCCCTTGCTTGAGACCAGTTCTATCCCTTCCCCAAGCAAGACCTAGCCCTGCAGCTGTTGAAAAGCCACCCCACCTTCCGGCTGGTCTGGTAGAAGACACCTGCCCATGAGCCCCCCCTAAAAGTGATGTGGTGCTGCCTGTGAAGCCTGGCGCTGGTGACTGCGAGAGCTGCCCAAAGCAAGATAGGAAAACAAACCTCGAAGTCCCGAGCAAAGGGCAGCTCGCCAGGTGCACGTCACTTATACATAGTTGTAAAACACATTGGCATGCAATCATGCTGTTGTGCCCGGATGACCCAGCATGGGGGGATGATTCCCACAAGCAGGGCTTATAATGAGTTGCTAAAGTATTGAAATTAGGTTCCTGGCGTGCGGTGGAGGGAAACACGCCCGCCATTCACGAGCGGACGATTACAAACTGGTTTCATGACAGTGTGGCAATGTCGCTATATTGGAACCCTCGCCCGCCATGACACCCAATGCCAATGGGGCTGGAGAATTCCATTCAGAGAGAAGCCACGGAAAAGGAGCAAGAGAGAGAGAGGAGCAGGAGAGGGAAGAGCAGGAGAGAGGGGAGCAGGAGAGAGAAGAGCAGGAGAGAGGGGAGCAGGAGAGAGAGAGGAGCAGGAGAGAGAGAGAGGAGCAGGAGAGAGAGGGGAGCAGGAGAGAGAGAGAGGAGCAGGAGAGAAGAGCAGGAGAGAGAGAGGGGAGCAGGAGAGAGAGGGGAGCATGAGAGAGACAGAGGAGCAGGAGAGAGAGGGGAGCAGGAGAGAGAGAGAGGAGCAGGAGAGAAGGGCAGGAGAGAGAGAGAGGGGAGCAGGAGAGAGAGGGGAGCAGGAGAGAGAGAGGGGAGCAGGAGAGAGAGGGGAGCAGGAGAGAGAGAGAGGAGCAGGAGAGAGAGGGGAGCAGGAGAGAGAGGAGCAGGAGAGAAGAGCAGGAGAGAGAGAGAGGAGCAGGAGAGAGAGGGGAGCAGGAGAGAGAGAGAGGAGCAGGAGAGAGGATGGAGCAGGAGAGAGAGGAGCAGGAGAGAGAGGAGCAGGAGAGAAGAGCAGGAGAGAGAGAGAGGAGCAGGAGAGAGAGGGAAGCAGGAGAGAGAGAGAGGAGCAGGAGAGAGGATGGAACAGGAGAGAGAGAGGAGCAGGGGAGAGAGGGGAGCAGGGCAGGAGACAGGGGAACAGGAGAGAGGAGAGCTTGACAGGGTGGAACAGGGGAGAGTGGGCAGGAGAGAGGGGAGCAGCTGAGAGAGGGGCAGGTGAGAGAGGAAAAGGAGAGAGGGGAGCAGGAGAGAGAGGAACAGGACAGAGAGCAGAGCAGCAGGGAGATGGGAGCAGGAGAGAGGGGAGCAGGAGACAGATGCAGCTCACAGGAAGCAATATCCACAACATGATGTCTACACAGACTGAATTTCCTCGACATATCTGAAGCCCATGTCTGAGGAGACTCAGGATGTCACGACAGGTGTTGGCAGTCATCCACAGCCTCCTAGTTGATGACATGATCCCTGCTGGACCTGGTAGCTGTGGCTGTCAAAGTGACCACTGCCCTCAGCTTTTTGCCTCTGGATCCTTCAAGGTTTCTGCTGAAGGCATATCCAGCCTACAAATGCATAAGACAGGTCACAGATAGCTTGATTGTCAGGGCTGGCAATTGTGACAACATTGCCAGTGATGCCATGAACCTGAATGAGCAGACACTCAGGTTTGTGTCTCAAGTGAGTTTCCCACAGGCGCAGAGTGTCATTGACTGCATATATGTGACAATCACGCACTTCCAGGTTACACAGGAGTATTTGTGAACCACAAAGGCTCCCATTCCATCAATGTGTAGCTGGTGTACAGCCACAAAAAGATCTTTCTGCAGGTGTGCATGTGATTCCTGGGAGCTACTGCTATGTTTTCCTCTGCAGCAGTCCAAGCTCCCTCATGTCTTCATCCTAAAAGGGTGGCTGCTAGAAGACAAGGGTGGCCAATTTCAAACTTGGCTGCAGACACCAGTCTGAAACCCAACCAATGAAGCCAAACAGAGCTACAGTGATTACCATATTGTTATGTTCCCCAGCTGAGGTTACCACTGGACAAGTCTGATCCCAGGGTGGAACCCAGCTTGATAGAGCCTAATTTTTATTTGTTTGCTTAGATACGTGGAGAGTGGCTACTGAACAGAGTCACCAGAGTCAGCTGATGAATTTTTAACAAAAGAATAAAACATTTATTGAACAAGAAAAAAATGTACTATATTACAATGCTCCTTCAACCACAACTATACTTTTACAGATATAAAAGAGATTTGTAAGGATAACGCAAGATACAAAAGCTATCTCATACTCTAATATTCACAGTAAGTACACAGTCCATGTAAACCAGTTGGCGACCTGTAGTCTGACACACCACACTCTGAAACCAAGTGACAGGTACCACCCCAGACAGACGCTATAGATCTCTTGTCAACTCCGCCCAGACGCTTGTTACACCATGAGCCAACCAGTCTCACTGAACTCCGTCTTTCACATAAGGGTTTTCAATCTCCACTTTCCAAGAACTCACCTTGGAATCTTCTCCCAAACCAACACTTTCTCTTAGACGCCTTCTGCAAGGGTTCACCTCCAAGGTTTCGGACTCTCCTTTCAATGTTCCTCTCCCCTGGGTCACCACATGTGTTCAAGCTTTCCTCCATGCACTCTCTCTCACTGACTCAGCAGACAACAGTACACCACATGCCCATAGCAAAAGCTTACAGACCTTCAGCCATCTCTTTGGACCTTCTGGTCTCTTATAAGCTGTTTTCACTTTAAATCTGTTTTCTGTAGCTTTTGTCGCTTGGAGCCTCTCTCTCTTCCCCTCACTCTTAACTTTACTAAACAGGACCTTTTCCAGGTCCCTGTCCTTCCCTTTGACTAGAAGGTCTGCTTGGGACTTTCTCCTATTCCACTCCCCTGGATTCTTGGGGACTTTCTTCTTTAGCTTGGGACTGGCTATCTGTCCCCTTTGCTCCAGTCTCTCCTGGCAGCTACTTTCAAAACCAACTGAACTCAAACAACAGCTTCCAAATCAAACTGCTGTTTTCTAGATTCTTCAGTGTGTGTCTGTGGGAAGGGCCTGCCTCTCTGGACCCCTGTTGCTAGGCAACAGCCCAGTTTTTCTACTCTTGTGTTTGCTTAACTTCTCTTACAATTGTAAACTCTCATTAGAAATACAGACACCTTTCAAAATGAAACTAAAACTCAATTTGAACTTTTAACACAGTTACAGAAATACAAATCAAACTTAAACATTAAAGCTAAAGCTTATTCCTATCAGCTACAAATACAAATATAACTTACTTAAACTATCTCAATTTCCTAACAACATGACCATAGATGTGTGATCAAACAAGCCATTAGCATACCGAAGATACACTTTAGGTGCCTAGACAGATCTGAAGATGCCTTTCGGTACACACCAACCAAAGTCTCCAGAATGATCATATCGCACAGTACTGTGCACCACATTGCACAGCAGTAAGGTTTATACCTGCAGGAGGAACAAGGTACAGAGCCCAAAGCATCTGCAGACAATTCTGAAGAGAAGGAGGGAGGTGATCAGTGAAATGCAGTATCATCTGCTCACCTTACTGCCAAGGATGCTAGCAATGCCCTTATTAACACAAGGTTCACTTAAGTTGTACCTGTGGATCGTTGTCAGAACCACTCTTCCCACACTACAGACAATACCACTCATACAAAACATTCTGCAATCAATCACCCATTGCATATCTCCCCACTGAGCCCCATCGATTCATACCTTTCCATTCATCATTATGTAAGTTAAAAGGCAACTTGCCACCCTGCAGCCAAGAATGGGCATGACAGGAGAGTAGTGAAAGCTAATAGAACTTATGTGATTTTACTAAAGAAAAGAAACCTCACAACATAACATTTTTTCACACAGCTATGTGCATATCCTTGTGCAACTACAAAGATTTAATCTTTCTTTTACTACTGTTCCTATTTTATGTAACTTATTTCAGCAGAGGTAGAGGCAACTTGCTCAGATCCCTGCTCTGACAGTTGAGATGACCTTGGCCGATGTGTCTGGGCTTTGGAGCTTGTCAAGGCCCCACCAGAGACTGCTCCACCCTGACCTTTGCAGGGGCAGAGCCGACCTTCAAGACAAAAGGCAGCACGTTAGTACTGACATGGTTGGCTGGTGGGATGGAGATGTTGAGAAGTGAAAGCGCATTGAGTGGAGTCACCACTTCCATATCCCTTTCCCATCATTCCTCACACAAATCAATCTTCAGCCCTACAAGTTTAGTTTGGTCCAGTCCAGTGCAGCACTGTAAGGCCAAAGCTAAGGTATCTGTCAATCTATTTAAGGTGGCAGACATATTGATGTGTAAGATCTGCATAGCCATGGGCAAAATGTGTGTGGACTCATTTGATTGTTATGTTTGATGTTCCACAGCAAGGGCCAATCTATCTCTGCAAGGAGACATCATTGCATTTCCCTGTAACGTCATCCCACCCATGCTTGGACAGATTGCTCCATTCTCCCTGTGACTGTAGATATGCATTAAAAAGGCCACTGCTAGCATCCCTGACAATTGGAAGCATCGCACAGTCATTGTTGCTCCTCAATGATTTCCCTATTCATCAATGGCTCATAGGATATAACATCTGTGTCCAGCTGAGCAGAGCTCGGAGCAGGCCATGCTCTCTAATGCAGACTCTCCACAGCTACCTCTGTCTCCACCATCTGCTCCTGCTCACATGTGAAGTGTGAGTCACCAAGTGGAAACCCAACTATCTGTCAAATTGTCTCACTGAAGTGCAAGTATCTGAGCTGCTGCATGGTAAACATTAGACCTGTAAGGGTGCACCCTTAGAAAGAATCTGCTCCCCTGAAAAATCCTCTGAGGAATCCAGAGTAAGAATAATTAACAGGAGGTAAGCAAACATCAATGGAGTAAGAATGGATCTGACCCAGATAAATTGAGACCAAAGATTAGCAGGCAAAACTGTGACTGAACGTTGGGATCCCTTTAAAGATGAGATAGTTCCAGTACACTCGGGGTACATTCCCAAGAAAGGGAAAGGAAAGGGAGACAAATCTAGTGCTCCCTGGATTACGAGAGCTGGAGGGGGATTTTATGGAGCCTGCAAGACCTGGAAACGTGGAATGTGGCTTTACTGGAATTAGGCGAGCTGGCTGAGTTAAAAAGCCAATGACAAAAACTTTGAGCATGTTTGCAGGTTGCCATGTGATATCAGACTTTCCCTGCTCCCAACACATCTCCCAATTAATATCAGATCCAAAGATAGGGAAAACACATGGAGACAAGAAGAGACAGAAGGAGAAACAGACAGAGACAAGGAAAGAGAACAGGGTGTGAAAAAGAAAGAGCCAGAGGCAGGAGCGAAAGATAGGGAAAGTGAGAGAGAGAGAGAGAGAGAAAAGCAGAAACAGGATGGGTGTGTGTGTGTGAGAGACAGGGAAAGATAGGGAGAATGAAAGAGAGAGAGAAACAGAAAGGGACAAACAGAGAGAGAGGAAAACAAATAAGTAATGATGCAGTATTACCAGCTCTTTATTTATTGATTAGCTTGTGAAGCTGAGAGAGAGAAAGAAAGAAAGAAAGAAATAGGGAGAGCAAAAGAGAAAGAGACAGGGAGAGTATGTGAGTGAGAGAGGGAGAGAAAGGGAGACAGACAGTAAGAGACAGAGAGACAGATAGACAAAGAGGGGAGGGAATTTTCTCCCACTCTCTCTCTCTGCGTGAAAAGGAAAATAAACACTCTCATTTATGTTTTATTCCATTCCTCTCCAATCCTTGAGCAGATTTGTTGATAATCAGGCCTGATGATTCTGGGGGCCTCAAACTTGCCTAAATTAGCTAAAAGAGTAAATCAGTTTTGAGAACAGAGAATAGCAGAGTCAGAATTGCCCATCAATAATGGAAGGCAGTGTTACCTCAGAGATTGTCAAATATTTCTCCTTTGCACATGCATTATAGATGCAGTTTAGCACATAGTGGGTTTCCTTCATTGAGTCTATTGGCTAGATCACATGCAGAAATCCAAACAGGTTTTGTGTCCTGCATTTTATCATTTGCCCATTTTAAAAAATATGAGTTTTAAAAATTCAGACTTTTCTCCTCTGCTTTCTGCTTCAATTTTTTCAAGAAACATAATAAGATAAAATGGAATCATTAAACTAAATGCGTTGTTAACTCTCTTCCCATCCTGGATGAAATTGAGAATCAAACTCAAAGGTTGAAAATGGGTTGCCAACTCTGACTGGAGAATGCCTAGAGGTTTCATCACATGACCTACTGTCTAGACCTCCCCAACTGGTCAAATATCTTCCTATTGCCAATATTTGTATAATTAACATACCAACACTTCAAAAGATATTCAAATAAACACATACATGTTTTAAAGTCCCAATGATTTTACTGCAGGGTGTTGACCACAGCAGTGTCCTGGGGAATAATAAACAAAAACAGAATTACCTGGAAAAACTCAGCAGGTCTGGCAGCATCGGCGGAGAAGAAAAGAGTTGACGTTTCGAGTCCTCATGACCCTTCGACAGAACTTGAGTTCGAGTCCAGGAAAGAGCTGAAATATAAGCTGGTTTAAGGTGTGTGTGTGGGGGGCGGAGAGATAGAGAGACAGAGAGGTGGAGGGGGTTGGTGTGGTTGTAGCGACAAACAAGCAGTGATAGAAGCAGATCATCAAAAGATGTCAACAACAATAGTACAATAGAACACATAGGTGTTAAAGATAAAGTTGGTGATATTATCTAAACGAATGTGCTAATTAAGAATGGATGGTAGGGCACTCAAGGTATAGCTCTAGTGGGTTTTTTTTTTTTTATTTTATATAATGGAAATAGGTGGGAAAAGGAAAATCTTTATAATTTATTGGGAAAAAAAAAAGAGAAGGGGGAAACAGAAAGGGGGTGGGGATGGGGGAGGGGACTCACGACCTAAAGTTGTTGAATTCAATATTCAGTCCGGAAGGCTGTAAAGTCCCTAGTCGGAAGATGAGGTGTTGTTCCTCCAGTTTGCGTTGGGCTTCACTGGAACAATGCAGCAAGCCAAGGACAGACATGTGGGCAAGAGAGCAGGGTGGAGTGTTAAAATGGCAAGCGACAGGGAGGTTTGGGTCATTCTTGCGGACAGACCGCAGGTGTTCTGCAAAGCGGTCGCCCAGTTTACGTTTGGTCTCTCCAATGTAGAGGAGACCACATTGGGAGCAACGAATGCAGTAGACTAAGTTGGGGGAAATGCAAGTGAAATGCTGCTTCACTTGAAAGGAGTGTTTGGGTCCTTGGACGGTGAGGAGAGAGGAAGTGAAGGGGCAGGTGTTGCATCTTTTGCGTGGGCAAGGGGTTGTGCCATAGGAGGGGGTTGAGGAGTAGGGGGTGATGGAGGAGTGGACCAGGGTGTCCCGGAGGGAGCGATCCCTACGGAATGCCGATAAGGGGGGTGAAGGGAAGATGTGTTTGGTAGTGGCATCATGCTGGAGTTGGCGGAAATGGCGGAGGATGATCCTTTGAATGCGGAGGCTGGTGGGGTGATAAGTGAGGACAAGGGGGACCCTATCATGTTTCTGGGAGGGAGGAGAAGGAGTGAGGGCGGATGCGCGGGAGATGGGCCGGACACGGTTGAGGGCCCTGTCAACGACCGTGGGTGGAAAACCTCGGTTAAGGAAGAAGGAGGACATGTCAGAGGAACTGTTTTTGAATGTAGCATCATCGGAACAGATGCGACGGAGGCGAAGGAACTGAGAGAATGGGATGGAGTCCTTACAGGAAGTGGGGTGTGAGGAGCTGTAGTCGAGATAGCTGTGGGTGTCGGTGGGTTTGTAATGGATATTGGTGGACAGTCTATCACCAGAGATTGAGACAGAGAGGTCAAGGAAGGGAAGGGAAGTGTCAGAGATGGACCACGTGAAAATGATGGAGGGGTGGAGATTGGAAGCAAAATTAATAAATTTTTCCAAGTCCTGACGAGAGCATGAAGCAGCACCGAAATAATCATCGATGTACCGGAGAAAGAGTTGTGCCCCCTTCCACAACTCTTTCTCCGGTACATCGATGATTATTTCGGTGCTGCTTCATGCTCTCGTCAGGACTTGGAAAAATTTATTAATTTTGCTTCCAATCTCCACCCCTCCATCATTTTCACGTGGTCCATCTCTGACACTTCCCTTCCCTTCCTTGACCTCTCTGTCTCAATCTCTGGTGATAGACTGTCCACCAATATCCATTACAAACCCACCGACACCCACAGCTATCTCGACTACAGCTCCTCACACCCCACTTCCTGTAAGGACTCCATCCCATTCTCTCAGTTCCTTCGCCTCCGTCGCATCTGTTCCGATGATGCTACATTCAAAAACAGTTCCTCTGACATGTCCTCCTTCTTCCTTAACCGAGGTTTTCCACCCACGGTCGTTGACAGGGCCCTCAACCGTGTCCGGCCCATCTCCCGCACATCCGCCCTCACTCCTTCTCCTCCCTCCCAGAAACATGATAGGGTCCCCCTTGTCCTCACTTATCACCCCACCAGCCTCCGCATTCAAAGGATCATCCTCCGCCATTTCCGCCAACTCCAGCATGATGCCACTACCAAACACATCTTCCCTTCACCCCCCTTATCGGCATTCCGTAGGGATCGCTCCCTCCGGGACACCCTGGTCCACTCCTCCATCACCCCCTACTCCTCAACCCCCTCCTATGGCACAACCCCTTGCCCACGCAAAAGATGCAACACCTGCCCCTTCACTTCCTCTCTCCTCACCGTCCAAGGACCCAAACACTCCTTTCAAGTGAAGCAGCATTTCACTTGCATTTCCCCCAACTTAGTCTACTGCATTCGTTGCTCCCAATGTGGTCTCCTCTACATTGGAGAGACCAAACGTAAACTGGGCGACCGCTTTGCAGAACACCTGCGGTCTGTCCGCAAGAATGACCCAAACCTCCCTGTCGCTTGCCATTTTAACACTCCACCCTGCTCTCTTGCCCACATGTCTGTCCTTGGCTTGCTGCATTGTTCCAGTGAAGCCCAACGCAAACTGGAGGAACAACACCTCATCTTCCGACTAGGGACTTTACAGCCTTCCGGACTGAATATTGAATTCAACAACTTTAGGTCGTGAGTCCCCTCCCCCATCCCCACCCCCTTTCTGTTTCCCCCTTCTCTTTTTTTTTTCCCAATAAATTATAAAGATTTTCCTTTTCCCACCTATTTCCATTATATAAAATAAAAAAAAACCCACTAGAGCTATACCTTGAGTGCCCTACCATCCATTCTTAATTAGCACATTCGTTTAGATAATATCACCAACTTTATCTTTAACACCTATGTGTTCTATTGTACTATTGTTGTTGACATCTTTTGATGATCTGCTTCTATCACTGCTTGTTTGTCGCTACAACCACACCAACCCCCTCCACCTCTCTGTCTCTCTATCTCTCCGCCCCCCACACACACACCTTAAACCAGCTTATATTTCAGCTCTTTCCTGGACTCGAACTCAAGTTCTGTCGAAGGGTCATGAGGACTCGAAACGTCAACTCTTTTCTTCTCCGCCGATGCTGCCAGACCTGCTGAGTTTTTCCAGGTAATTCTGTTTTTGTTTTGGATTTCCAGCATCCGCAGTTTTTTTGTTTTTATCCTGGGGAATAATATTCAATTTCTGGAAGAGAGAGAGCTCAGGAGAGTTGGCAACCTGTAGCCCCAGCAGTTAAAACAAGTGACATCTGTACAGTTTTCCCGAATGACTCACATTTAAACCACATGTTTCTCAGGTGAATGTAAAAGGTTCCATGGCACCATTTGAAGAACAGTAGGGGAGCTGTCCCTGGTGTCCTGGTCAATATTATTTCCTCATGTAACATCACTAAAGAAGAACAGATTATCTGGCCATTATCACACTGCTGTTTGTGAGATCTTTCTGTGTGCAAACTGGTGGCTGCATTTCCATTTTACAACAGGGAACACACTTCAAAAGTACTTCATTGACTGCCTGCTTTGGTCACAAAACTAGAACTGGAGTCCGTACATCCCTGCTGATGGGCTCAATTGTTATCTCTATCTCTCTCTCCACAGATGCTGTCAGGCCTGCTGAGTTTTTCCAGCATTTTTTGTTTTTGTTTCAGATTTCCCGCATCCACACTATTTTGCCTTTATTCCAGGATCTTGTTGTTTTATTTAAGCCCTAAGGTCATGAAAGGTGCTATATAAATGCAAGTCTTTTTTCTTTTCACCTTTAACAAGTGTTGAACAGAGGGAATTGGCCTTCCACCAGAATCAGTGCTGGGACAACTGTTTTTCATCTGCCACATAAATGGTTTGGACTTGGGAATCGGAGGTACAATTTCCAAATTTGCAAATGGCACCAAATTGAGGGCCGTATAGTTAATACAGAAAAGGGCTTCAGCAAAATACTGGAAAACATTAATAAACTTGCAGAATGGGTGTGTAAATAAATGACAATTGGACTTCAATATGGATGAGGTGGTACATTTTGATAGGAAGAATAAGAAGATAAGAAATAGGAGCAGGAGTAGGCCATTCAGCCCCTCAAGCCTACCCTGCCATTTAATAAGATCATGGCTGATCTGCCTCAGGCCTCAACACTTCTTTCATGCCAGCTCCTCATAGCTCTCAACTCCCCCATATTTCAAAAATCTATCTACCTCCTCTTTAAATACTTTCAGTGATCTAGCCCCCACAACTCTCTGTGATAGATAATTCCAGACATTCACTACAGTCTGAGAAGAAATTCCATTGCATCTCAGTTTTAAATCAGTATTATCTGTAACTATGTCCCCTAGTTCGAGACTCTCCCACCAGTGGAAACATCTTCTCAACATCT
This sequence comes from Carcharodon carcharias, assembly GCF_017639515.1. Classification (NCBI taxonomy): domain Eukaryota; kingdom Metazoa; phylum Chordata; class Chondrichthyes; order Lamniformes; family Lamnidae; genus Carcharodon; species Carcharodon carcharias. The sequence goes on along the minus strand of NC_054481.1, from coordinate 61,555,650 downwards.
ACCCTGTCAAGTCCCCTCAGAATCTTGTACGTTTCAATAGGATCACCCCTCATTCTTCTAAACTCTAATGAATAAAGGCCTAACCTGTTTAGACATTCTTGATAAGTCAACCCTTTCACCCCTGGAATCAGCCAAATGAATTTCTTTTGAACTGCCTCCAATGCCAGTATATCCTTTCTTAAATATGGGGACCAAAACTGTACACAGCACTCCAGGTGCGCCCTCACCAACACCCTGTACAGTTGTAACAAGACTTCCCTATTTTTAAACTCCAATCCCCTAGCAATACAGGCTAAAATTCCATTTGCCTTTTTAATTACTTGCTGCATCTGCATGCTAACTTTCTGTGTTTCATGCACAAGAATACCCAGATCCCTCTGCGCTGCACTTTTTTCGAGTCTCTCTCCATTTAAACAATAGCCTGTCTTTTGATTCTTCCTACCAAAGTGCATGACATCACACATGACCACATGCTCCTTGGAAGATAAGTGCCTAAACAAGGCATAGGAACAGAGGGTTCTGGGATTACAGATTCACAAATTAACTAAAAGTAGCAACACATGTTAATAAGGCCATAAAAAAGCAGAATAAAAAGAGCAATGGGTTTCATTTCTAGAGGGATCAAATTAAAAAACAGAGAAGTTATATTTTAAATATTAATATATAGGAGCATAGGACTTAGGAACAGGCATAGGCCACTTAGCCCTTTGAGCTTGCTCTACCATTCAATAAGACCTTGGCTGATCTGATTGTGGTCTCAGTTCCACTTTCCTGTCTGCCCCCCATAACCCTTGACTCCCTTGTCTATCAAAAATCTAACTCTGCTTTGAATAAATTCAATGACCCAGCCTTCACTGCTTTCTGGGGAAGAGAATTCCACAGACCAATGACCCTAAGAGAGGAAATAAACTTCATCTGCCTTAAAAGAGAGCTCTCTTATTCTTAAACTGTGTCCCCTAGTTCTAGTTTCCCCCACAACAGGAAACATTTCCCCTGTATCCATCCTGTCAAGACCCCTTAGGATCTTGTATGTTTCAATAAGATCAGCTCTTATTCTTCTGAACTCCAAAGGGTATAGGCCCAACTTGTTCAATGTTCCTTCATAGGATAAGCCCTTCATCCAAGTAATGAGCCGAATGAACCGTCTCTGTACTGCTTCTAATGCAATTATATCCTTTTTCAAATAAGGAGGCCTAAACTGTACACAGTATTGCAGATGTGGTCTCACCAAGGCCCTGTACAGCTGCAGTTAAACTTCACTACCTTTATCTTCCATTCCCCTTATAACAAATGCCAACATTCCATATGCGTCTTAACCATTTACTGACCTGCATACTAACTTTTTGTGATTCATGTCCAGGACACCCAGATTCCTCTGTACCGCTGAGATGTGCAATCTCTCTCTATTTAATAGTGTACTGTTTTTCTATTCTTTCTGTCAACAAGTTTACATTTTCCCACATCATACACCATCTTCCAAATTTTTGTCCACTCACTTAACCTATCTATATCACTTTGTAGGATCTTTAGATAAAAAGCTATCTTGCTGTCAATTGCAAATGTAACGACCAAACATTTTATCCTTTCATCCAAGTCATTGATACAGATTGTAAATAGTTGAGGCCGCAGCACTGATCCCTGTGGCACTCCACTTGTTAATGCTTGCCAACCCGAAAAATGTCCCATTTATCACAACTCTCTGCTTCTGCTTCAGTGACCAATCCTTTATCCGTGCTAATCTGTCACCCCCTACACCATGAGCTCTTATTTTGTGCAGTTACCTTTTGTGTAGTTACCTTTGATGTGGTGCCTTATCAAATGGCTTTTGGAAATCCAAGTACACCACATCTCAGGTTTCCCTTTATCCATCTTGCTTGTTACTTCCTCAAAAAACTCCACTAAATTAGTTAAACATGATTTCCCTTTCACAAAGCCATGTTGACCACATTATGATTTTCTAAGTATCCTGCTGTAACCTCCTTAATAATGGATTCTAGCAATTTCCCTATGACAGATGTTAGGCTAACTGGCCTGTCGTTCCCTGTTTTCTGCCTCCCTCCTTTCTTTAAAAAGGTTGTTACATTTTATATTTTCCAATCTGGTGGGACCCTTCCAGAATCTAAGGAATTTTGGAAAATTATAACCAATGAATCTACTATTCCTGTGGACCTCTCGGCCTTTGGGTCTAGTTTTCCCTGTACCTTTCCTTCCCTCCCTTTCAGCTCTTGATTTTCTAAGTCTTCAACAATGAAGACAAACACACAATACCTGTTCAACTTTTCCACCATTTCCTTGTTTTCCATTATTAATTTCCCAGGCTCTCTCTCTAGAGGACCAACGATTGCTTTCATTACTCTTTTTCTATTTAAGTACTTATAGAAAATCTTACTACCTGTTTTTATATTTCTAGCACGCTGTCTCTCATACTCTACCCTCTACCTCTTTTTATTTGGTCATTCTTTGCTGGTGGATGATGCAACCTTCTCAAAGAATCTTTCTCTCACACTGGGATAAATCTTTGCTGTGAGTAATTAAATGTTGCTTAAAAGTCTGCCAATACATTTTTCCTGACCTGCCTTTCAGTCTGGTTTTCTGGTTCACTTTAGCCAGCTCTGTCCTCATACCCTCATTGTAACCATTATTTAGGTTTAAAACACTGGCCAGAGTTTTTAGCTCATCGGGTGGGCAGGCACCCGATTTGACCGAGCGTAAAGTGACGTGTGATTACGTCGGACGAGCAACCCAATGTCATTGTGCACTTGTGCAATATTTCGGTCAGCGGGTGCGCGCTGGAGTTGGCAGCGAGCCCGCCAACAATTAAAAGGCCTATTAAAGCCATTAAAAAGGAATGTTTCACTGCCCAGATGAAAAGGCCAAGCAGCCTCTGCATTTTTTAGGAAATCTCATCCACGGGTGGGATAAGGTTTCCAACAGCAAATAAAAATCAAATAAAAATGTTTAAATTTCATTTATATGCTCATATGACAGAGTCACACATGAAGGGACATGTTTTATAACATTTTTAAAACCTTCATTTTAAATATTTTAAGCTGTTCATCTCCCTGAAGCACAACGCTTTTCCACCACGCGCCCGCATGCATGCGCAAAGTTCGGGCTCGCCCTCCTCCCTCCCCCACACAGACAGCACTGAGCACTGCCACTCACATTTCATGCTGGGCAGGCCTTAATTGGCTTATTAGCATGAAATAGTGATCTGGCTCCGATCACAGGCAGCGACCATCTTCCCAACTGCCTCTGCTGAGCCCGCCCAACAAGGGAAAAATCCTCCCTGCTAGCCTTAGTCCCACAATTCTTACCCTCAAACTGAATCTGAAATTCTATCATGTTATGATTGCTGTTGCCTACAAGCTCCTTTACTATGAAGTCATTGATTAATCCTTTCTCATTGCACATTAGCCTGCCCCGATTGGTGATAGAACATACTGCTCTAAGAAATTGTCCGGAATACACTTTATGTAAACATTTTCAGGCTACTTTGCCAATCTGATTCGTCCAATCTACATGTAGATTAAAGTCACCCATGATTATCGCAATACCTTTCTTACAAGCCCTATTTATTTCTTCCTGTATACCCTGTCCTGCAGTGGGACTACTCTTAGGGGGCCTATATACTACTCCTGCAAATGACCCCTTATCTTTCTTATTTTTTATTTCTACCCAAACAGATTCTCACTACTACTAATGATATCCTTAATTAACAGAACCAACCTACCACCTTTTCCTGCCTTCTTGTCTTTTCAAAATGTTAAGTACCCCTCAATATTGTGATGAAATTAAAAAAAAACTTACCTTAAGTTGAGTTTGTGAGCCGGAAGTAGGAGATTGAGAGTTTGGAGGCCAGGAACTCCAGTTCCCAGTGGGCCTCAGACCTCCTGCGCATGCATGGTCGGGAACTGGCCACACATGCGCAGTTCCAATTTTTTTTACGGTTCTTCAGCTGGGAACCAGCCCTGCACACATGCACAGAAGAAAAGGAAGAAAAAAAATGAAATGGTGCAAAAAACAGGTCAGGTGACCTGGAACCAGAGCGCCATTAGAGAGTAGGTGCTCCAGAAAGCAGGGAATGGGGAGGGGGACAGGGGGAAGGTCCCAAACCAAGAAGAAGGTCACAAATCAGGGAGTGGGACAGAAAGACGTCCCAGAAGACAGTCCCAGGTAAGGGATGAGGGCAGAGATCATAAACAGATTCTGTTAATTAAAGTTGAAAGGAGCAGAGAAATAGGCTCTGAAATAAAGACAGAGCTGTGGGGAGCAGGCTTGAAGCAAACTGGGCTCAACAGAGGCCCTGATGACCTGAAGACGCAGCTGAATGATGGTGACTCCTTTCTGCAGGCCTTTTGGAGCAGTGGTGTTCTGCTTGGCACAGCCAAATATCTGAAAGTGTGCTTGGGAGGTGAAGCTTAAGTGTATACTTAGATCCAAAGGAAAGGAACCTCAGGCGAGATTGAAACACTGCAGGTGGATCCTTGTTGCAGCCGTCCGAGTGGGAGCAATGTTTTAAGAGAATTCCAAGATGAATTCTCCAAACATGGAGATTGGGAGCCCTCATAAGAAAGACAGAGTTTCAGTGAGACCGGTTGGCTCATGGTGTGACTAATGCCTGGGTGGGTTGTTGAGAAATCCACAGAATCTGCTTTGGTCACATCTGTTATTTACTTTGGAGTGTGGTGTGTCAGATCACAGTTCACCAGTTAATTTACCCTGAATATTAGAGTAGAAGATAGGCATGGTAAATTATTTTATCTTTCAGGATTTGTATGTTTCTGCAAAAATACAGCTGGGGTAAAGAAATAGTGAATATTTGAATCATTTTCTCATGTTTGTATTGAGATCTTTCCAATTTTTTTGTCTGGTGTAATATAGTTAATTTTTCTTGCTTAATAAATGTTTTATTCTTTGTGTTAAAAGTTAATCAGCAGACTCCTGAGGATTTGTTCAGTAACTTATCCCTACAGTTTCAGAAAAAGCAGTTAAGATCTATCAAGTCAGGTTTCAATCTGGGATCTGGCTTATCCAGTATTAACATCAGCTGGGATCATAACAATGTTCAGGTCCCAGCCTTGGTCTCCTTACAACCGTGGACAGAATTTTGCCCTTTTCGGCCGGGCTCGGGGGGAGTGGTCAGGAAGCTGACCGCCACCCGCAATCAGGACCGGACCCATGAAACACAAATGGCAGCACTTAGCGCTGCCTGCGCAGGGGGGGAGGGGGACAAGTGGGCTAAGCACAAACTTCACGCAAGCACACGAGTGAGCCCTTGAGAATCTCTCTGACGTGCGGAGCTGCCTCAGGGAGATGAAGCTTTAAAAAAAAAATAAAGAAAACAAAAATGTAATAAAACATGTCCCCTCATGTGACTCTGTCACATGAGCAGGGACATGTTATTAATTAAATGTTAAAACTTTTATTTGATGTTTATATGCTTTTGGAAACCTCATCCTGCCCGTGGATAAGGTTTCCAAAGAAATACAAAGGCCGCTTGGCCTTTTCGCCCAGCAGCGAAAAATGTAAGTTAATTGATTATTTAATGGCCTTAACAGGCCTTTTCATTGTCGGCGGGTACACTGCCGACTCCAGCGCATGCCCACCGACCGAACTATTGCACGGCAGCGCGTTGACATGGGCACGCTCGGCCGAAGTCGACGCATGTCATTTCATGCTCAAACCAGTTGGGCACACATCCGCCCACCGAGCCAAAAACACTGCCCCAGGTGTCAGTAATGGTTATCAGGTCATGTATGTTTATTTCTTTAAGTAGTAACAATTCATCCAAATTGTTGTGAATGTTGTGCACATTGCGCTGCAGAGCCTTTAAAACTGCATTTTTACCAGTTTTGCAATCTCTAATCTTATCTGCTAGTACATTCCTAAGTTTGTATAATTTGTCCCTTCCTGCCACACTCTGGTTATCATGACCCAAACTGCTACCCTGCTCTATTACCTTGTCATTTCCCTTTAACTTACCATGGCTTCTTTCACATGATCCCCTTCCTCCCCTATTTAGCTTAAAGGCTTCTCTTCCACCCAAATTATACCACTTGTCAGAACACTGGTCCCAGCATGGCTCAGGTGAGGACCATTCCACTGTTACAGCTCCTACTTTCCCCAATACTGGTGCCAATGACCCATGAATCGCAACCCATTTCTCCCACACCAAGCTTTGAGCCACACATACATCTCTCTAACCTTATTTACACCAATGTGCTTGTGGCTTGAGAAATAATCCAAAGATTAATATCTTTGAGGTTCCCCTTTTAAATTTAGCCGCTAGCTGCTCATATTCCCCATGCAGAATCTCTTTCCTATGCCTTTGGTATCCACGTGGACCATGGCAACAGGATCCTGCCCCTCCCACTGCAAGCTCCTCTCCAGCCCCAGGCAGATGTCCTGAACCTGGCACCAGTAGGCAACACAGCCTCCAGGACTCATGCTCTCGGCAGCACAGAACTGTCTCTATCCCCAACTATACTGTCCCCCACTATTATTACATTCCTATTTACTCCCCCCACTTGAAAGGCTTTCTGTCCAATGGTGCCCTGGTCAGCTCTCTCATCCACCTTGCAGTCCTTGCTCTCATCATACAAGCTGCAAGAACCTTGTACCTGTTGGAAAATTGCAAGGACTGAAGCTCTTCGATTTCTACCTTCTCAATCCCTTTACTTGCAATCACACTTTCCTGTCCTTGACAACTGACTAATCAGACAACTGTATCCTAAGGAATGTGACTGCCTCCTGGAACAAAGTGACAAGATAACTATCCCCCTCCCTGCTGAATCACACTGTCTGTAGCTCAGTCTCCAACACATTGACTCAGAGCCAAAGCCCCTTGAGCTGCGACAGTTCCTGCAGGTGTGGTTGCTTTGAATCACACTGGCATCCATCAGCTCGCACATACTTCAGCTGCAACACATCACTTGTCCTGGCGTCTTTATTATGTATTATTTAAATTATTCTTAATTAATTTACAATTAATGAACAAAACTAATAATAAACTTCTCTACTGTTAGTAAACCTTCCTAATGTTAATTAAACCTTACATTTACTAATAAATTATTAGAGTTTTGGAAGATAAACGAGAAAAATATTCACCAACCAATTATCTTTTTCCCTATTATGTCATTCTTCGGTTCTTCTCAAAATGCAGCCAGTCCAGCAGGGAGCCAAAGACTGGCCTCGACCTCTCTCTCTCTCCTCAGTGTTTTAAACTGATACACCACTTTGTCCCTCTCCGCACTGTTTTAAACTAGTATGCCACACTCTCTCCGCGCTGTTTTAAACTGGTCCGCAGCTCTCCCTTCGCATTGTTTTAAACTGGTCCGCCGCTCTGTCTCCATGCTGTTTTAAACTGGTCCGCTGCTCTCTCTCCGTGCAGTTTTAACCTGCTCCACCACTCTCTCTATGTGCTGCTTTAAATGGGTCCACCGCCCTCTCTCCTCGCTGTTTTAAACTGGTCCACCACTCTCTCTCCGCACTGTGTTAACCTGGACCGCCGCTCTATCTCCACTCTGTTTTAAACTGGTGCGCTGCTCTCTCTGTGCTGTTTTAAACTGGTCCGCTGCTCTTTCTCCACGCTGTTTTAAACTGGTCCTCAGCTCTCTCTCCACGCTGTTTTAAACTGGTCCTCCACTCTCTCTCCGCCCTGTGTTAACCTGGACTGCTGCTCTATCTCCACGCTGTTTTAACCTGGTGTTCCGATATCTCTCCACGCTGTTTTAAACTGGTGCGCTGCTCTCTCTGTGCTGTTTTAAACTGGTCCGCTGCTCTCTCTCCACGCCGTTTTAAACTGGTCCTCCGCTCTCTCTCCACGCTGTTTTAAACTGGTCCGCCGCTCTCTCTCCACGCTGTTGTAAACTGGTCCGCCACTCTCTCTCCACACTGTTTTAAACTGGTCCATTGCTCGCTCTCCACACTGTTTTAAACTGGTCCATTGCTCGCTCTCCGCACAGTTTTAACCTGGTCCGCCACTCTCCGCGCAGTTTTAACCTGGTCCGCTACTCTCTTTTAATCTGGTCCGCCACTCTCCATGCTGTTTTAAACTGGTCCATCGCTTGCTCTCCGCGCTTTTTTAAACTGATCCTCCGCTCTCTCTCCACGCTGTTTTAAACTCATCCGCCACTCTCTCTCCACGCTTTATTAAACTGGGCCGCCACTCTCTCTCCGCGATGTAGTAAACTGGTCCACCACTCTCTCTCTGTGCAGGTTTAAACTTGTCTGCCGCTCCCTCCCCGCGATGTTTTAATCTGGTCCGCCACACTCTCTCTCCACGCTGTTTTAGACTGATCCGCCAATCTCTCTCCACGTTGTTTTAAACTGGTCCGCCACTCTCCGCTCTCTTTTAAACTGATCCGCCACTCTCCACTCTCTTTTAAACTGATCCGCCACTCTCCGCTCTCTTTTAAACTGGTCCGCCGCTTTCTCTCCGCACAATATTAAACTGGTCCACCACTCTCTCTCCATGTTGTCTTAAACTGGTCCGCCACTCTCTCTCCATGTTGTTTTAAACTGGTCCGCCACTCTCCGCTCTCTTTTAAACTGGTCCGCCACTCTCTCTCCGTGCTGGTTTAAACTGGTCTGCCGCTCTCTCACGCGCTGTTTTAAAGGGGCCTGCCACTCTCTCTCCGTGCTGTTTTAACCTGATCCACCCTTCTCTCTCCGTGCTGTTTAAACTGGTCCACCGCTTTCTCTCCGCACAATTTTAAACTGGTCCGCCACTCCCGCTCCACGTTGTTTTAAACTGGTCCGCCACTCTCCGCTCTCTTTTAAACTGGTCTGCTGCTCTCTCACTACGCTGCTATAAACAGGTCCGCCCCTCTCTCTCCATGCTGTTTTCAACTGGTCTGCTGCTCTCTCACGATGCTGTTTTAAAGTGGCCTGCCACTCTCTTTCCGCGCTGTTTTAACCTGCTCCGCCATTCTCTCTTCACGCTGTTTTAAACTGATCTGCCACCCTCTCTCCATGCCGTTTTTATACTGGTCCGCCAATCTTTCTCCATGCTGTTTTAGACTGGTCTGCCACTCTCTCTCCACGCTGTTTAAAACTGGTCCATCGCTCTCTCTCCGCACTTTTTTAAACTGGTCTGCCACTCTCCCTTCACGCTGTATTAAACTGAACTGGCGCTCTCTCTCCACGCTGTTTTAAACTGGTCCATCGCTCTCTCTCTCCACGGTGTTTGAGACTGATCCGCCAATCTCTTTCCACGCTGTTTTAGACTGATCAGCCAATCTCTCTCCACGCTGTTTTAAACTGATCTGCCGCTCTCTCTCCACGCTGTTTTAAACTGGTCTGCCACACTCTCTCCCCATTGTTTTAACCTGGTCCGCCACTCTCTCCACGCTCTTTTAATCTGTTCCGCCACTCTCTCTCCACGCTGTTTGAACTGGTATGCCGCTCTCCCACCACGATGTTTTAAACTGATCAGCCACTCTCACTCCACTCTGTTTTAAACTGGTCCATCGCTTGCTCTCCGCGCTTTTTTAAACTGATCCTCCGCGCTCTCTCCACGCTCTTTTAAACTGATCCTCCGCTCTCTATCCATGCTCTTTTAAACTGATTGGCCACTCTCTCTCCACGCTGTTTTAAACTGGTCCGCCACTCTCTCTCCACGCTGTTTTAAACTAGTCTGCCACTCTCTCTCGGCTTTGTTTTACACGGAGCCGCCGCTCTCTCCCTATGCTGTTTTAAACTGGTCCGCTGATCTCTCTCCATGCTGTCTTAAACTGATCTGTGACTCTCTCTCCACACTGTTTAAACTGGTCCGCCACTCTCTCTCCACGCTGTTTTAAACTGGTCCGCCACTCTCTCTCCACACTGTTTTAAACTGGTCCGCCACTCTCTCTCCACGCTGTTTTAAACTGGTCCGCTACTCTCTCTCGGCACTGTATTAAACTGGTCCACCACTCTCTCTCCACGCTGTTTTAAACTGGTCCACCGCTCTCTCTCCGCAATGTTTCAATCTGGTCCGCCGCTCTCCCTCTGCACTATTTTAAACTGCTCCGCCACTGTCTCTCCATGATCTTTTAATCTGGTCCGCGACTCTCTCTCCCTTTTTTTAAACTGGTCCACCAATCTCCGCTCTCTCTTAAATTGGTCCGCCATTCTCCACTCTCTTTTAAACTGTTCCGCCACTCTCTCTCCTCGCTGTTTTAAACTGGTCTGCCGCTCTCTCACGACGCTGTTTTAGACTGATCCACCAAACTCTCTCCACTTTGTTATAAACTGGTCCGCCACGCTCCACTCTCTTTTAAACTGATCCGCCACTCTCCGCTCTCTTTTAAACTGATCCGTCGCTTTCTCTCCGCACTATATTAAACTGGTCCACCACTCTCTCTCCACATTGTTTTAAACTGGTCCGTCACTCTCCGCTCTCTTTTAAACTGGTCCGCCACTCTCTCTCCGTGCTGGTTTAAACTGGTCTGCCGCTCTCTCACGACGCTGTTTTAAAGTGGCCTGCCACTCTCTCTCCACGCTGTTTTAACCTGATCCACCCTTCTCTCTCCGTGCTGTTTAAACTGGTCCACAGCTTTCTCTCCGCACTATTTTAAACTGGTCCACCACTCTCTCTCGGCGCTGTTTTAACCTGGTCCGCCACTCTCTCTCCACGCTCTTTTAAACTGGTCCGCCACTCTCTCTCCACGTTGTTTTAAACTGGTCTGTTGCTCTCCTCCCTCTTTGAAACTGGTCCGCCACTCTCTGCTCTCTTTTAAACTGGTCCGCTGCTTTCTCTCCGCATTATTTTAAACTGGTCCACCTCTCTCTCTCCGCGCAGTTTTAAACTGGTCCGCCAATCCCGCTCCACGTTGTTTTAAACTGGTCCGCCACTCCCGCTCCACGTTGTTTTAAACTGGTCCGCCAGTCTCTGCTCTCTTTGAAACTGGTCTGCTACTCTTTCACTACGCTGCTATAAACAGGTCCGCTCCTCTCTCTCCATGCTGTTTTCAACTGGTCTGCTGCTCTCTCACGATGTTGTTTTAAAGTGGCCTGCCACTCTCTCTCCGCGTTGATTTAAACTGGTCTGCCGTTCTCTCTCCACGCTGTTTTAAACTGATCCACCGCTCTCTCTCCGCAATGTTTCAATCTGGTCCGCCGCTCTCCCTCTGCACTATTTTAAACTGCTCCGCCACTCTCTCTCCACGCTCTTTTAATCTGGTCCGCGACTCTCTCTCCCTTTTTTTAAACTGGTCCACCAATCTCCGCTCTCTCTTAAATTGGTCCGCATTCTCCACTCTCTTTTAAACTGTTCCGCCACTCTCTCTCCTCGCTGTTTTAAACTGGTCTGCCGCTCTCTCACGAAACTGTTTTAAAGTGGCCTGCCACTCTCACTCTGCGCTGTTTTATACCCGTCCGCCAATCTCTCTCCACGCTGTTTTACACTCATCCGCCACTCTCTCTCCACGCTTTATTAAACTGGGCCGCCACTCTCTCTCCGCGATGTATTAAACTGGTCCACCACTCTCTCCGTGCAGGTTTAAACTTGTCCGCCGCTCTCTCTCCGCGATGTTTTAATCTGGTCCGCCGCTCTCTCTCCACGCTGTTTTAGACTGATCCGCCAATCTCTCTCCACTTTGTTATAAACTGGTCCGCCACTCTCCACTCTCTTTTAAACTGATCCGCCACTCTCCACTCTCTTTTAAACTGATCCGCCACTCTCCGCTCTCTTTTAAACTGATCCGTCGCTTTCTCTCCGCACTATATTAAACTGGTCCACCACTCTCTCTCCATGTTGTTTTAAACTGGTCCGCCACTCTCTCTCCACATTGTTTTAAACTGGTCCGTCACTCTCCGCTCTCTTTTAAACTGGTTCGCCACTCTCTCTCCGTGCTGGTTTAAACTGGTCTGCCGCTCTCTCACGACGCTGTTTTAAAGTGGCCTGCCACTCTCTCTCAACGCTGTTTTAACCTGATCCACCCTTCTCTCTCCGTGCTGTTTAAACTGGTCCACAGCTTTCTCTCCGCACTATTTTAAACTGGTCCACCACTCTCTCTCGGCGCTGTTTTAACCTGGTCCGTCACTCTCTCTCCATGCTCTTTTAAACTGGTCCGCCGCTCTCTCTCCACGTTGTTTTAAACTGGTCTGCTGCTCTCCTCCCTCTTTGAAACTGGTCCGCCACTCTCTGCTCTCTTTTAAACTGGTCCGCTGCTTTCTCTCCGCATTATTTTAAACTGGTCCACCTCTCTCTCTCCGTGCAGTTTTAAACTGGTCTGCCACTCCCGCTCCACGTTGTTTTAAACTGGTCCGCCACTACCGCTCCACGTTGTTTTAAACTGGTCCGCCAGTCTCTGCTCTCTTTTAAACTGGTCTGCTGCTCTTTCACTACGCTGCTATAAACAGGTCCGCCCCTCTCTCTCCATGCTGTTTTAAACAGGTCTGCCACTCTCTCTCCACGCTGTTTTAAACTGGTCTTCCACTCTCTCACCACGCTGTTTTAAACTGGTCCACCACTCTCTCTCCGCAATGTTCCAATCTGGTCCGCCGCTCTCCCTCTGCACTATTTTAAACTGTTCCGCCACTCTCTCTCCACGCTCTTTTAATCTGGTCCGCGACTCTCTCTCCCTTTTTTTAAACTGGTCCACCAATCTCCGCTCTCTCTTAAATTGGTCCGCCATTCTCCACTCTCTTTTAAACTGTTCCGCCACTCTCTCTCCTCGCTGTTTTAAACTGGTCTGCCGCTCTCTCACGACGCTGTTTTAAAGTGGCCTGCCACTCTCACTCTGCGCTGTTTTATACCCGTCCGCCGCTCTCTCTCCACGCTGTTTTACACTCATCCGCCACTCTCTCTCCACGCTTTATTAAACTGGGCCGCCACTCTCTCTCCGCGATGTATTAAACTGGTCCGCCACTCTCCACTCTCTTTTAAACTGATCCGCCACTCTCCACTCTCTGTTAAACTGATCCGCCACTCTCCGCTCTCTTTTAAACTGGTTCGCCACTTTCTCTCAGCACTATATTAAGCTGGTCCACCACTCTCTCTCCACGCTATTTTAAACTGATCTGCCGCTCTCTCTCCACGCTGTTTTAAACTGGTCTGCCACACTCTCTCCCCATTGTTTTAACCTGGTCCGCCGCTCTCTCAACGCTCTTTTCATCTGTTCCGCCACTCTCTCTCCACGCTGTTTGAACTGGTCTGCCGCTCTACCACCACGATGTTTTAAACTGATCCGCCACTCTCTCTCCACACTGTTTTAAACTGGTCCATTGCTCGCTCTCCGCGCTTTTTTAAACTGATCCTCCGCTCTCTCTTCATGCTCTTTTAAACTGATTGGCCACTCTCTCTCCACGCTGTTTTAAACTGATCCACCGCTCTCTCTCCGCAATGTTTCAATCTGGTCCGCCGCTCTCCCTCTGCACTATTTTAAACTGCTCCGCCAGTCTCTCTCCACGCTCTTTTAATCTGGTCCGCGACTCTCTCTCCCTTTTTTTAAACTGGTCCACCAATCTCCGCTCTCTCTTAAATTGGTCCGCCATTCTCCACTCTCTTTTAAACTGTTCCGCCACTCTCTCTCCTCGCTGTTTTAAACTGGTCTGCCGCTCTCTCACGACGCTGTTTTAAAGTGGCCTGCCACTCTCACTCTGCGCTGTTTTATACCCGTCCGCCGCTCTCTCTCCACGCTGTTTTACACTCATCCGCCACTCTCTCTCCACGCTTTATTAAACTGGGCCGCCACTCTCTCTCCGCGATGTATTAAACTGGTCCGCCACTCTCCACTCTCTTTTAAACTGATCCGCCACTCTCCACTCTCTGTTAAACTGATCCGCCACTCTCCGCTCTCTTTTAAACTGGTTCGCCACTTTCTCTCAGCACTATATTAAGCTGGTCCACCACTCTCTCTCCACGCTATTTTAAACTGATCTGCCGCTCTCTCTCCACGCTGTTTTAAACTGGTCTGCCACACTCTCTCCCCATTGTTTTAACCTGGTCCGCCGCTCTCTCAACGCTCTTTTCATCTGTTCCGCCACTCTCTCTCCACGCTGTTTGAACTGGTCTGCCGCTCTACCACCACGATGTTTTAAACTGATCCGCCACTCTCTCTCCACACTGTTTTAAACTGGTCCATTGCTCGCTCTCCGCGCTTTTTTAAACTGATCCTCCGCTCTCTCTTCATGCTCTTTTAAACTGATTGGCCACTCTCTCTCCACGCTGTTTTAAACTGATCCACCGCTCTCTCTCCGCAATGTTTCAATCTGGTCCGCCGCTCTCCCTCTGCACTATTTTAAACTGCTCCGCCAGTCTCTCTCCACGCTCTTTTAATCTGGTCCGCGACTCTCTCTCCCTTTTTTTAAACTTGTCCACCAATCTCCGCTCTCTCTTAAATTGGTCCGCCATTCTCCACTCTCTTTTAAACTGTTCCGCCACTCTCTCTCCTCGCTGTTTTAAACTGGTCTGCCGCTCTCTCACGAAACTGTTTTAAAGTGGCCTGCCACTCTCACTCTGCGCTGTTTTATACCCGTCCGCCAATCTCTCTCCACGCTGTTTTAAACTCATCCGCCACTCTCTCTCCACGCTTTATTAAACTGGGCCGCCACTCTCTCTCCGCGATGTATTAAACTGGTCCACCACTCTCTCCGTGCAGGTTTAAACTTGTCCGCCGCTCTCTCTCCGCGATGTTTTAATCTGGTCCACCACTCTCTCTCCATGTTGTTTTAAACTGGTCCGCCACTCTCTCTCCACATTGTTTTAAACTGGTCCGTCACTCTCCGCTCTCTTTTAAACTGGTCCGCCACTCTCTCTCCGTGCTGGTTTAAACTGGTCTGCCGCTCTCTCACGACGCTGTTTTAAAGTGGCCTGCCACTCTCTCTCCACGCTGTTTTAACCTGATCCACCCTTCTCTCTCCGTGCTGTTTAAACTGGTCCACAGCTCTCTCTCCGCACTATTTTAAACTGGTCCACCACTCTCTCTCGGCGCTGTTTTAACCTGGTCCGTCACTCTCTCTCCATGCTCTTTTAAACTGGTCCGCCGCTCTCTCTCCACGTTGTTTTAAACTGGTCTGCTGCTCTCCTGCCTCTTTGAAACTGGTCCGCCACTCTCTGCTCTCTTTTAAACTGGTCCGCTGCTTTCGCTCCGCATTATTTTAAACTGGTCCACCTCTCTCTCTCCGTGCAGTTTTAAACTGGTCTGCCACTCCCGCTCCACGTTGTTTTAAACTGGTCCGCCACTACAGCTCCACGTTGTTTTAAACTGGTCCGCCACTCTCTGCTCTCTTTTAAACTGGTCTGCTGCTCTTTCACTACGCTGCTATAAACAGGTCCGCCCCTCTCTCTCCATGCTGTTTTAAACTGGTCCACCACTCTCTCTCCACGCTGTTTTAAACTGGTCTTCCACTCTCTCTCCACGCTGTTTTAAACTGGTCCACCTCTCTCTCTCCGCAATGTTTCAATCTGGTCCGCCGCTCTCCCTCTGCACTATTTTAAACTGCTCCGCCACTCTCTCTCCACGCTCTTTTAATCTGGTCCGCGACTCTCTCTCCCTTTTTATAAACTGGTCCACCAATCTCCGCTCTCTCTTAAATTGGTCCGCCATTCTCCACTCTCTTTTAAACTGTTCCGCCACTCTCTCTCCTCACTGTTTTAAACTGGTCTGCCGCTCTCTCCCGACACTGTTTTAAAGTGGCCTGCCACTCTCTCTGCGCTGTTTTATACCCGTCTGCCAATCTCTCTCCACGCTGTTTTAAACTCATCCGCCACTCTCTCTCCACGCTTTATTAAACTGGGCCGCCACTCTCTCTCCGCGATGTATTAAACTGGTCCACCACTCTCTCTCCGTGCAGGTTTAAACTTGTCCGCCGCTCTCTCTCCGCGATGTTTTAATCTGGTCCGCCGCTCTCTCTCCACGCTGTTTTAGACTGATCCGCCAATCTCTCTCCACTTTGTTATAAACTGGTCCGCCACGCTCCACTCTCTTTTAAACTGATCCGCCACTCTCCACTCTCTTTTAAACTGATCCGCCACTCTCCGCTCTCTTTTAAACTGATCCGCCGCTTTCTCTCCGCACTATATTAAACTGGTCCACCACTGTCTCTCCACGTTGTTTTAAACTCGTCCGTCACTCTCCGCTCTCTTTTAAACTGGTCCGCCACTCTCTCTCCGTGCTGGTTTAAACTGGTCTGCCGCTCTCTCACGACGCTGTTTTAAAGTGGCCTGCCACTCTCTCTCCACGCTGTTTTAACCTGATCCACCCTTCTCTCTCCGTGCTGTTTAAACTGGTCCACAGCTTTCTCTCCGCACTATTTTAAACTGGTCCACCACTCTCTCTCGGCGCTGTTTTAACCTGGTCCGTCACTCTCTCTCCACGCTCTTTTAAACATGGTCCGCCACTCTCTCTCCACGTTGTTTTAAACTGGTCTGCTGCTCTCCTCCCTCTTTGAAACTGGTCCGCCACTCTCTGCTCTCTTTTAAACTGGTCCGCTGCTTTCTCTCCGCATTATTTTAAACTGGTCCACCTCTCTCTCTCCGCGCAGTTTTAAACTGGTCCGCCAATCCCGCTCCACGTTGTTTTAAACAGGTCCGGCACTCCCGCTCCACGTTGTTTTAAACTGGTCCGCCACTCTCTGCTCTCTTTTAAACTGGTCCGCTGCTTTCTCTCCGCATTATTTTAAACTGGTCCACCTCTCTCTCTCCGTGCAGTTTTAAACTGGTCTGCCACTCCCGCTCCACGTTGTTTTAAACTGGTCCGCCACTACCACTCCACGTTGTTTTAAACTGGTCCGCCACTCTCTGCTCTCTTTTAAACTGGTCTGCTGCTCTTTCACTACGCTGCTATAAACAGGTCCGCCCCTCTCTCTCCATGCTGTTTTAAACAGGTCTGCCACTCTCTCTCCACGCTGTTTTAAACTGGTCTTCCACTCTCTCACCACGCTGTTTTAAACTGGTCCACCGCTCTCTCTCCGCAATGTTCCAATCTGGTCCGCCGCTCTCCCTCTGCACTATTTTAAACTGTTCCGCCACTCTCTCTCCACGCTCTTTTAATCTGGTCCGCGACTCTCTCTCCCTTTTTATAAACTGGTCCACCAATCTCCGCTCTCTCTTAAATTGGTCCGCCATTCTCCACTCTCTTTTAAACTGTTCCGCCACTCTCTCTCCTCACTGTTTTAAACTGGTCTGCCGCTCTCTCCCGACACTGTTTTAAAGTGGCCTGCCACTCTCTCTGCGCTGTTTTATACCCGTCTGCCAATCTCTCTCCACGCTGTTTTAAACTCATCCGCCACTCTCTCTCCACGCTTTATTAAACTGGGCCGCCACTCTCTCTCCGCGATGTATTAAACTGGTCCACCACTCTCTCTCCGTGCAGGTTTAAACTTGTCCGCCGCTCTCTCTCCGCGATGTTTTAATCTGGTCCGCCGCTCTCTCTCCACGCTGTTTTAGACTGATCCGCCAATCTCTCTCCACTTTGTTATAAACTGGTCCGCCACGCTCCACTCTCTTTTAAACTGATCCGCCACTCTCCACTCTCTTTTAAACTGATCCGCCACTCTCCGCTCTCTTTTAAACTGATCCGCCGCTTTCTCTCCGCACTATATTAAACTGGTCCACCACTGTCTCTCCATGTTGTTTTAAACTGGTCCACCACTCTCTCTCCACATTGTTTTAAACTGGTCCGTCACTCTCCGCTCTCTTTTAAACTGGTCCGCCACTCTCTCTCCGTGCTGGTTTAAACTGGTCTGCCGCTCTCTCACGACGCTGTTTTAAAGTGGCCTGCCACTCTCTCTCCACGCTGTTTTAACCTGATCCACCCTTCTCTCTCCGTGCTGTTTAAACTGGTCCACAGCTTTCTCTCCGCACTATTTTAAACTGGTCCACCACTCTCTCTCGGCGCTGTTTTAACCTGGTCCGTCACTCTCTCTCCACGCTCTTTTAAACTGGTCCGCCACTCTCTCTCCACGTTGTTTTAAACTGGTCTGCTGCTCTCCTCCCTCTTTGAAACTGGTCCGCCACTCTCTGCTCTCTTTTAAACTGGTCCGCTGCTTTCTCTCCGCATTATTTTAAACTGGTCCACCTCTCTCTCTCCGCGCAGTTTTAAACTGGTCCGCCAATCCCGCTCCACGTTATTTTAAACAGTTCCGGCACTCCCACTCCACGTTGTTTTAAACTGGTCCGCCACTCTCTGCTCTCTTTTAAACTGGTCCGCTGCTTTCTCTCCGCATTATTTTAAACTGGTCCACCTCTCTCTCTCCGTGCAGTTTTAAACTGGTCTGCCACTCCCGCTCCACGTTGTTTTAAACTGGTCCGCCACTACCGCTCCACGTTGTTTTAAACTGGTCCGCCAGTCTCTGCTCTCTTTTAAACTGGTCTGCTGCTCTTTCACTACGCTGCTATAAACAGGTCCGCCCCTCTCTCTCCATGCTGTTTTAAACAGGTCTGCCACTCTCTCTCCACGCTGTTTTAAACTGGTCTTCCACTCTCTCACCACGCTGTTTTAAACTGGTCCACCGCTCTCTCTCCGCAATGTTCCAATCTGGTCCGCCGCTCTCCCTCTGCACTATTTTAAACTGTTCCGCCACTCTCTCTCCACGCTCTTTTAATCTGGTCCGCGACTCTCTCTCCCTTTTTTTAAACTGGTCCACCAATCTCCGCTCTCTCTTAAATTGGTCCGCCATTCTCCACTCTCTTTTAAACTGTTCCGCCACTCTCTCTCCTCGCTGTTTTAAACTGGTCTGCCGCTCTCTCACGACGCTGTTTTAAAGTGGCCTGCCACTCTCACTCTGCGCTGTTTTATACCCGTCCGCCGCTCTCTCTCCACGCTGTTTTACACTCATCCGCCACTCTCTCTCCACGCTTTATTAAACTGGGCCGCCACTCTCTCTCCGCGATGTATTAAACTGGTCCGCCACTCTCCACTCTCTTTTAAACTGATCCGCCACTCTCCACTCTCTGTTAAACTGATCCGCCACTCTCCGCTCTCTTTTAAACTGGTTCGCCACTTTCTCTCAGCACTATATTAAGCTGGTCCACCACTCTCTCTCCACGCTATTTTAAACTGATCTGCCGCTCTCTCTCCACGCTGTTTTAAACTGGTCTGCCACACTCTCTCCCCATTGTTTTAACCTGGTCCGCCGCTCTCTCAACGCTCTTTTCATCTGTTCCGCCACTCTCTCTCCACGCTGTTTGAACTGGTCTGCCGCTCTACCACCACGATGTTTTAAACTGATCCGCCACTCTCTCTCCACACTGTTTTAAACTGGTCCATTGCTCGCTCTCCGCGCTTTTTTAAACTGATCCTCCGCTCTCTCTTCATGCTCTTTTAAACTGATTGGCCACTCTCTCTCCACGCTGTTTTAAACTGATCCACCGCTCTCTCTCCGCAATGTTTCAATCTGGTCCGCCGCTCTCCCTCTGCACTATTTTAAACTGCTCCGCCAGTCTCTCTCCACGCTCTTTTAATCTGGTCCGCGACTCTCTCTCCCTTTTTTTAAACTGGTCCACCAATCTCCGCTCTCTCTTAAATTGGTCCGCCATTCTCCACTCTCTTTTAAACTGTTCCGCCACTCTCTCTCCTCGCTGTTTTAAACTGGTCTGCCGCTCTCTCACGAAACTGTTTTAAAGTGGCCTGCCACTCTCACTCTGCGCTGTTTTATACCCGTCCGCCAATCTCTCTCCACGCTGTTTTAAACTCATCCGCCACTCTCTCTCCACGCTTTATTAAACTGGGCCGCCACTCTCTCTCCGCGATGTATTAAACTGGTCCACCACTCTCTCCGTGCAGGTTTAAACTTGTCCGCCGCTCTCTCTCCGCGATGTTTTAATCTGGTCCGCCGCTCTCTCTCCACGCTGTTTTAGACTGATCCGCCGATCTCTCTCCACTTTGTGATAAACTGGTCCGCCACGCTCCACTCTCTTTTAAACTGATCCGCCACTCTCCACTCTCTTTTAAACTGATCCGCCACTCTCCGCTCTCTTTTAAACTGATCCGTCGCTTTCTCTCCGCACTATATTAAACTGGTCCACCACTCTCTCTCCATGTTGTTTTAAACTGGTCCGCCACTCTCTCTCCACATTGTTTTAAACTGGTCCGTCACTCTCCGCTCTCTTTTAAACTGGTCCGCCACTCTCTCTCCGTGCTGGTTTAAACTGGTCTGCCGCTCTCTCACGACGCTGTTTTAAAGTGGCCTGCCACTCTCTCTCCACGCTGTTTTAACCTGATCCACCCTTCTCTCTCCGTGCTGTTTAAACTGGTCCACAGCTCTCTCTCCGCACTATTTTAAACTGGTCCACCACTCTCTCTCGGCGCTGTTTTAACCTGGTCCGTCACTCTCTCTCCATGCTCTTTTAAACTGGTCCGCCGCTCTCTCTCCACGTTGTTTTAAACTGGTCTGCTGCTCTCCTGCCTCTTTGAAACTGGTCCGCCACTCTCTGCTCTCTTTTAAACTGGTCCGCTGCTTTCTCTCCGCATTATTTTAAACTGGTCCACCTCTCTCTCTCCGTGCAGTTTTAAACTGGTCTGCCACTCCCGCTCCACGTTGTTTTAAACTGGTCCGCCACTACCGCTCCACGTTGTTTTAAACTGGTCCGCCACTCTCTGCTCTCTTTTAAACTGGTCTGCTGCTCTTTCACTACGCTGCTATAAACAGGTCCGCCCCTCTCTCTCCATGCTGTTTTAAACTGGTCCACCACTCTCTCTCCACGCTGTTTTAAACTGGTCTTCCACTCTCTCTCCACGCTGTTTTAAACTGGTCCACCTCTCTCTCTCCGCAATGTTTCAATCTGGTCCGCCGCTCTCCCTCTGCACTATTTTAAACTGCTCCGCCACTCTCTCTCCACGCTCTTTTAATCTGGTCCGCGACTCTCTCTCCCTTTTTATAAACTGGTCCACCAATCTCCGCTCTCTCTTAAATTGGTCCGCCATTCTCCACTCTCTTTTAAACTGTTCCGCCACTCTCTCTCCTCACTGTTTTAAACTGGTCTGCCGCTCTCTCCCGACACTGTTTTAAAGTGGCCTGCCACTCTCTCTGCGCTGTTTTATACCCGTCTGCCAATCTCTCTCCACGCTGTTTTAAACTCATCCGCCACTCTCTCTCCACGCTTTATTAAACTGGGCCGCCACTCTCTCTCCGCGATGTATTAAACTGGTCCACCACTCTCTCTCCGTGCAGGTTTAAACTTGTCCGCCGCTCTCTCTCCGCGATGTTTTAATCTGGTCCGCCGCTCTCTCTCCACGCTGTTTTAGACTGATCCGCCAATCTCTCTCCACTTTGTTATAAACTGGTCCGCCACGCTCCACTCTCTTTTAAACTGATCCGCCACTCTCCACTCTCTTTTAAACTGATCCGCCACTCTCCGCTCTCTTTTAAACTGATCCGCCGCTTTCTCTCCGCACTATATTAAACTGGTCCACCACTGTCTCTCCATGTTGTTTTAAACTGGTCCACCACTCTCTCTCCACATTGTTTTAAACTGGTCCGTCACTCTCCGCTCTCTTTTAAACTGGTCCGCCACTCTCTCTCCGTGCTGGTTTAAACTGGTCTGCCGCTCTCTCACGACGCTGTTTTAAAGTGGCCTGCCACTCTCTCTCCACGCTGTTTTAACCTGATCCACCCTTCTCTCTCCGTGCTGTTTAAACTGGTCCACAGCTTTCTCTCCGCACTATTTTAAACTGGTCCACCACTCTCTCTCGGCGCTGTTTTAACCTGGTCCGTCACTCTCTCTCCACGCTCTTTTAAACTGGTCCGCCACTCTCTCTCCACGTTGTTTTAAACTGGTCTGCTGCTCTCCTCCCTCTTTGAAACTGGTCCGCCACTCTCTGCTCTCTTTTAAACTGGTCCGCTGCTTTCTCTCCGCATTATTTTAAACTGGTCCACCTCTCTCTCTCCGCGCAGTTTTAAACTGGTCCGCCAATCCCGCTCCACGTTGTTTTAAACAGGTCCGGCACTCCCGCTCCACGTTGTTTTAAACTGGTCCGCCACTCTCTGCTCTCTTTTAAACTGGTCCGCTGCTTTCTCTCCGCATTATTTTAAACTGGTCCACCTCTCTCTCTCCGTGCAGTTTTAAACTGGTCTGCCACTCCCGCTCCACGTTGTTTTAAACTGGTCCGCCACTCCCGCTCCACGTTGTTTTAAACTGGTCCGCCACTCTCTGCTCTCTTTTAAACTGGTCTGCTGCTCTTTCACTACGCTGCTATAAACAGGTCCGCCCCTCTCTCTCCATGCTGTTTTAAACAGGTCTGCCACTCTCTCTCCACGCTGTTTTAAACAGGTCTGCCACTCTCTCTCCACGCTGTTTTAAACTGGTCTTCCACTCTCTCACCACGCTGTTTTAAACTGGTCCACCGCTCTCTCTCCGCAATGTTCCAATCTGGTCCGCCGCTCTCCCTCTGCACTATTTTAAACTGTTCCGCCACTCTCTCTCCACGCTCTTTTAATCTGGTCCGCGACTCTCTCTCCCTTTTTTTAAACTGGTCCACCAATCTCCGCTCTCTCTTAAATTGGTCCGCCATTCTCCACTCTCTTTTAAACTGTTCCGCCACTCTCTCTCCTCGCTGTTTTAAACTGGTCTGCCGCTCTCTCACGACGCTGTTTTAAAGTGGCCTGCCACTCTCTCTCTGTGCTGTTTTATACCCGTCCGCCAATCTCTCTCCACGCTGTTTTAGACTGATCAGCCAATCTCTCTCCACGCTGTTTTAAATTGGTCCGCCACTCTCTTTCCCCATTGTTTTAACCTGGTCCGCCGCTCTCTCCACGCTCTTTTCACATGTTCCGCCACTCTCTCTCCACGCTATTTGATCTGGTCCGCCGCTCTCCCACCACGATGTTTTAAACGGACCCGCCACTCTCTCTCCACACTGTTTTAAAGTGGTCCATCGCTCGCTCTCCGCGCTTTTATAAACTGATCCTCTGCTCTCTCTCCACGCTCTTTTAAACTGATCCTCCGCTCTCTCTCCATGCCCTTTTAAACTGATTGGCCACTCTCTCTCCGCGCTGTTTTAAACTGGTCCGCCACTCTCTCTCCACGCTGTTTTAAACTGGTCTGCCACTCTCTCTCCGTGCTGTTTTAAACTGGTCCGCCACTCTCTCTCCATGCTGTTTTAAACTGGTCCGCCACTCTCTCTCCGCGCTGTTTTAAACTGATCCGCCACTCTCTCTCCGCGCTGTTTTAAACTGGTCCATCGCTCGCTCTCAGCGCGTTTTTAAACTGATCCTCTGCTCTCTCTCCACGTTCTTTTAAACTGATCCTCCACTCTCTCTCCGTGCTCTTTTAAACTGATTGGCCACTCTCTCTCCATGCTGTTTTAAACTGGTCCATCGCTCGCTCTCCGCGCTTTTTTAAACTGATCCTCCGCTCTCTCTCCGTGCTCTTTTAAACTGATTGGCCACTCTCTCTCCGCGATTTTTTAAATTGATCCTCCGCTCTCTCTCCGTGCTCTTTTAAACTGATTGGCCACTCTCTCTCCACGCTGTTTTAAACTGGTCCGCCACTCTCTCTCCACGCTGTTTTAAACTGGTCCGCCACTCTCTCTCCACGCTGTTTTAGACTGGTCTGCCACTCTCTCTCCACGCTGTTTTAAACTGGTCCGCCACTCTATCTCCAAGCTGTTTGAAACTGGTCCGCCACTCTCTCTCCACGCTGTTTTAAACTGGTCCGCCACTCTCTCTCCACGCTGTTTTAAACTGGTCCTCAGCTCTCTCTCCGCGCTGTTTTAAACTGGTCTGCCGCTCACTTCCCACGCTGTTTTAAACTAGTCTGCCACTCTCTCTCCACGCTGTTTTAAACTGGTCCGCAGCTCTCTCTCCACGCTGTTTTAAACTGCTCCGCCGCTCTCTCTCCGCGCTGTTTTAAACTGGTCCGCCGCTCTCTCTCCACGCTGTTTTAAACTGGTCCGCCACTCTCCCTCCGCGCTGTTTTAAACTGGTCCATTGCTCTCTCTTTGCACTGTTTTAAACTGGTCCACCGCTCTCTCTCCGCGATGTTTCAATCTGGTCCGCCACTCTCTCTCCACGCTGGTTTAAACTGGTCTGCCACTCTCTCACAACGCTGTTTTAAAGTGGCCTGCCACCCTCTCTCCGCGCTGTTTTAACCTGATCCACCCTTCTCTCTCCGTGCTTTTTAAACTGGTCCACCACTCTCTTTGGCGCTGTTTTAACCTGGTCCGCGGTTCTCTCCACGCTCTTTTAAACTGCTCCGCCGCTCTCTCTCCACGTTGTTTTAAATTGTTCCCCTGCTCTCCGCTCTCTTTTAAAATGGTCCGCCACTCTCTCTCCGCTCTCTTTTAAACTGGTCCGCCACTCTCTCTCCACGCTGTTTTAAACTGGTCCGCCACTCTCTCTCCACGTTGTTTTACACTGAGCCGCCGCTCTCTCTCCGCGCTGTTTTAACCTGGTCCACCAGTCTCTCCACGCTGTTTTAAACTGGACCGCATTTCTCTCTCCACGCTGTTTTAAACTGGTCCGCCACTCTCTCTCCACGCTGTTTTAAACTGGTCCGAACTCTCTCTCCAAGCTGTTTTAACCTGGTCTGCCACTCTCCGCTCTCTTTTAAACTGGTCTGCCGCTCTCTCACGACGCTGTTTTAAACTGGTCTGCCGCTCTCTTTCCATGCTGTTTTAAACTGCTCCACCACTCTCTCTCCGCGCTGTTTTAACCTGGTCCACCGCTCTCTCCACGCTGTTTTTAACTGGACCACATCTCTCTCTCCATGCTGTTTTAAACCGGTCTGCCGCTCTCTTTCCGCACTTTATTAACCTGGTCCGCCGCTCTCTCTCCACGCAGTTTTAAACTCTTCCGCCAGTCTCTCTCCGCACTTTTTTAAACTGGTCCGCCCGTCTCTCTCCGCGCTGTTTTAAACTGGTCCGCCAGTCTCTCGCCGCGCTGTTTTAAACTGGTCCGCCAATCTCTCTCCACGTTGTTTTAAACTGGTCTGCCACTCTCCGCTCTCTTTTAAACTGATCCGCCGCTCTCTGTCCGCACTGTTTAGACTATTCTGCCACTTTTTCCGCGACTCTCGGCTCTCTTTTAAGCTGGTCCGCCACTCTCTCTCCTCGCTGTTTTAAACTGGTCTGCCGGTCTCTCACGATGCTGTTTTAAAGTGGCCTGCCACTCTCTCTCTGCGCTGTTTTAACCTGGTCCGCCACTCTCTCACCGCACTGTTTTAAACTGGTGCGCCACTCTCCTCGCTGTTTTAAACTGGTCTGCCGCTCTCTCACGAGGCTGTTTTAAAGTGGCCTGCCACTCTCTCTCCGCGCTGTTTTAACCTGGTCCGCCAATCTCCCTCCACGCTGTCTTAAACTCATCCGCCACTCTCTCTCCACGCTTTTTTAAACTGGGCCGCCACTCCCTCTCCGCGATGTATTAAACTGGTCCACCACTCTCTCTCCGTGCAGGTTTAAACTTGTCCGCTGCTCTCTCTCCGCGATGTTTTAATCTGGTCCGCTGCTCTCTCTCCACATTGCTTTAAACTGGTCCGCCACTCTCCGCTCTCTTTTAAACTGATCCGCCACTCTCCACTCTTTTAAACTGATCCGCCACTCTCCGCTCTCTTTTAAACTGATCCGCCACTTTCTCTCCGCACTATATTAAACTGGTCCACTACTCTCTCTCCACGTTGTTTTAAACTGGTCCGTCACTCTCTCTCCATGTTGTTTTAAACTGGTCCGTCACTCTCCGCTCTGTTTTAACCTGGTCCGCCACTCCATCTTCACGCTGTTTTAAACTGGTCCACTGTTCTTTCTCCACACTGTTTTAAACTGGTCTGCCACTCTCTCTCCGCGTTGTTTTACACTAAGCCGCCACTCTCTCTCCGCGCTGTTCTAAACTGGTCTGCGACTCTCACTCCACGCTGTTTTAAACTGGTCCGCCGCTCTCTCTCCACGCTGCTTTAAACTGGTCCGCCACTCTCTCTCCGCGCTGTTTTAAACTGGTCCACCGCTCCAGCTCCACGTTGTTTTAAACTGGTCCGCCATTCTCCACTCTCTTTTAAACTGGTCTGCCGCTCTCTCACTACGCTGTTTTAAACAGGTCCCCCCCTCTCCCTCCGTGCTGTTTTCAACTGGTCTGCTACTCTCTCACGATGCTGTTTTAAAGTGGCCAGCCACTCTCTCTCCACGCTGTTTTAACCTGCTCCGCCATTCTCTCTTCACGCTGTTTTAAGCTGATCTGCCGCCCTCTCTCCGCGCCGTTTTTAAACAGGTCCGCCAATCTTTCTCCGCGCTGTTTTAGACTGGTCTTCCACTCTCTCTCCACACTGTTTTAAACCGGTCCTTCTCTCTCTCTCTCCGCGGTGTTTTAGACTGATCCACCAATCTCTCTCCACGCTGTTTTAGACTGGTCTGCCACTCTCTCTCCACGCTGTTTTAAACTGGTCCATTGCTCTCTCTCCACGCTGTTTTAAACTGGTCCACCACTCTCTCTCCCTGCTGTTTTAACCTGGTCCGCCGCTCAGTCTCCACGCACTTTTAAACTGATTGGCCGCTCTCTCTCCACGCTGTTTTAATCTGGTCCGCCACTCTCTCTCCACGCTGTTTTAAACTGGTCCGCCACTCTCTCTCAAAGCTGTTTTAAACTGGTCCGCCACTCTCTCTCCACGCTGTTTTAAACTGGTCCGCCACTCTCTCTCAAAGCTGTTTTAAACTGGTCCGCCACTCTCTCTCCGCGCTGTTTTAAACTGGTCCGCCACTCTCTCTCCGCGCTGTTTTAAACTGGTCCGCCACTCTCTCTCCGCGCTGTTTTATACTGGTCCACAGCTCTCTCTCCGTGTTGTTTTAATCTGTTCCACCACTCTCTCTCCACGCTGTTTTAAACTAGTCCGCCACTCTATCTCTGCGCTGTTTTAAACTGGTCCGCCACTCTCTCTCTGCGCTATTTTAAACTGGTCCGAAACTCTCTCTCTGCGCTGTTTTAAACTGGTCCGCCACTCTCTCTCCATGCTGTTTTAGACTGGTCCGCCACTCTCTCTCTGCGCTGCTTTAAACTGGTCCGCCACTCTCTCTCTGCGCTGTTTTAAACTGGTCCGCCACTCTCTCCAGGCCCTTTTAAACTGGTCCGCCAGTCTCTCTCCAAGCTGTTTTAAACTGGTCCGCCACTCTCTCTCCAAGCTGTTTTAAACTGGTCTGCCACTTTCTCTCCGCGCTTTTTAAACTGGTCCGCCACTCTGTCTCCGCACTGTTTTAATCTGGTCCACCACTCTCTCTCGGCGATGTTTCAAATTGGTCCGCCGCTCTCCCTCCGCACTATTTTAAACTGCTCCGCCACTCTCTCTCCACGCTCTTTTAAACTGGTCCACCGCTTTCTCTCTGCGCTGTTTTAAACTGGTCCGCCACTCTCTTTCCAAGCTGTTTTAGACTGGTCCGCCACTCTCTCTCCATGCTGTTTTAAACTGGTCCGCCACTCTCTCTCCACGCTGTTTTAAACTGGTCCGCCGCTCTCTCTCCACGCTGTTTTAAACTGGTCCGCCGCTCTCTCTCTGTGCTGTTTTAAACGGGTCCGCCACTCTCTCCAGGCCCTTTTAAACTGGTCCGCCACTCTCTCTCCAAGCTGTTTTAAACTGCTCCGCCACTCTCTCTCCACGCTCTTTTAAACTGGTCCACCGCTCTCTCACGACGTTTTTTTAAAGTGGCCTGCCACTCTCTCTCTGCGCTGTTTTATACCCGTCCGCCAATCTCTCTCCACGCTGTTTTAAACTCATCCGCCACTCTCGCTCCATGCTTTTTTAAACTGGGCCGCCACTCTCTCTCCGCGATGTATTAAACTGGTCCACCACTCTCTCTCCGTGCAGGTTTAAACTTGTCCGCCGCTCTCTCTCCGCGATGTTTTAATCTGGTCCGCCGCTCTCTCTCCACGCTGTTTTAGACTGATCTGCCAATCTCTCTCCACTTTGTTTTAAACTGGTCCGCCACTCTCCACTCTCTTTTAAACTGATCCGCCACTCTCCACTCTCTTTTAAACTGATCCGCCACTCTCCGCTCTCTTTTAAACTGGTCCACCGCTTTCTCTCCGCACTATATTAAACTGGTCCACCACTCTCTCTCCATGTTGTTTTAAAGTGGTCCGTCACTCTCCGCTCTCTTTTAAACTGGTCCGCCACTCTCTCTCCGTGCTGGTTTAAACTGGTCTGCCGCTCTCTCACGACGCTGTTTTAAAGTGGCCTGCCACTCTCTCTCCGTGCTGTTTTAACCTGATCCACCCTTCTCTCTCTGTGCTGTTTAAACTGGTCCACCGCTTTCTCTCCGCACTATTTTAAACTGGTCCATCACTCTCTCTCGGCGCTGTTTTAACCTGGTCCGTCACTCTCTCTCCACGCTCATTTAAACTGGTCCGCCACTCTCTCTCCACGTTGTTTAAACTGGTCCGCTGCTCTCTGCTCTCTTTGAAACTGGTCCGCCACTCTCTGCTCTCTTTTAAACTGGTCCGCTGCTTTCTCTCCGCATTATTTTAAACTGGTCCACCTCTCTCTCTCCGCGCAGTTTTAAACTGGTCCGCCACTCCCGCTCCACGTTGTTTTAAACTGGTCCGCCACTCCCGCTCCACGTTGTTTTAAACTGGTCGGCCACTCTCCGCTCTCTTTTAAACTGGTCTGCTGCTCTCTCACTACGCTGCTATAAACAGGTCCGCCCCTCTCTCTCCATGCTGTTTTCAACTGGTCTGCTGCTCTCTCACGTTGCTGTTTTAAAGTGGCCTGCCACACTCTCTCCGCGCTGTTTTAACCTGCTCCGCCATTCTCTCTTCACGCTGTTTTAAACTGATCTGCCACCCTCTCTCCACGCCGTTTTTAAACAGGTCCGCCAATCTTTCTCCGTGCTGTTTTAGACTGGTCTGCCACTTTCTCTCCATGCTGTTTTAAACTGGTCCATCGCTCTCTCTCTCTCCGCGGTGTTTTAGACTGATCCGCCAATCTCTCTCCACGCTGTTTTAGACTGGTCTGCCACTCTCTCTCCACGCTGTTTTAAACTGGTCCATCGCTCTCTCTCTCTCCGCGGTGTTTTAGACTGATCCGTCAATCTCTCTCCATGCCGTTTTGGACTGGTCTGCCACTCTCTCACCACGCTGTTTTAAACTGATCCGCCACTCACTCTCCACGCACTTTTAAACTGATCCTCCGCACTCTCTCCGTGCACTTTTAAACTGATTGGTCGCTCTCTCTCCACGCTGTTTTAATCTGGTCCGCCACTCTATCTCCACGCTGTTTTTAACTGGTCCGCCACTCTCTCTCTCTGCGCTGTTTTAAACTGGTCCATCGCTCTCTCTCCGCGCTGTTTTAAACTGGTCCACCGCTCTCTCGCCGCGAAGTTTCAATCTGGTCCGCCGCTCTCTCTCTGCAATATTTTAAACTGCTCCGCCACTCTTTCTCCACGCTGTTTTAGACTGCTCCGCCACTCTCTCTCTGCGCTGTTTTAAACTGGTCCGCCACACTCTCTTCAAGCTGTTTTAAACTGGTCCACCACTCTCTCTCCGCGCTGTTTTAAACTGGTCCGCCACTCTGTCTCCACGCTGTTTTAATCTGGTCCACCACTCTCTCTCCGCGATGTTTCAAATTGGTCCTCCGCTCTCTCTCTGTTCTCTTTTAAACTGATTGGCCACTCTCTCTCCACGCTCTTTTAAACTGATCCTCCGCTCTCTCTCTGTGCTCTTTTAAACTAATGGGTCACTCTCTCTCCACGTTGTTTTAAAGTGGCCTGCCACTCTCTCTCCGCGCTGTTTTAACCTGCTCCGCCATTCTCTCTCCGCGCTGTTTTAAACTGGTCCGCCGCTCTCTCTCCACGCTGTTTTAAACTGGTCCGCCGCTCTCTCTCCACGCTGTTTTAAACTGGTCCGCCACTCTCTCTCTGCGCAGTTTTAAACTGGTCCGCCACACTCTCTCTGCGCTGTTTTAAACTAGTCCGCCACACTCTCTCCAAGCTGTTTTAAACTGGTCCACCACTCTCTCTTTCCCGCTGTTTTAAACTGGTCCGCCACTCTCTCTCCGCGCTGTTCTAAACTGGTCCGCCACTCTCTCCAGGCCCTTTTAAACTGGTCCGCCACTCTCTCTCCAAGCTGTTTTAAACTGGTCTGCCACTTTCTCTCCGTGCTTTTTAAACTGGTCCGCCACTCTCTCTCCGCGCTGTTTTAATCTGGTCCACCACTCTCTCTCGGCGATGTTTCAAATTGGTCCGCCGCTCTCCCTCCGCACTATTTTAAACTGCTCAGTCACTCTCTCTCCACTCTCTTTTAAACTGGTCCGCCACGCTATCTCCAAGCTGTTTTAAGCTGGCTCGCCACTCTCTCTCCAAGCTGTTTTAAACTGGTCCGCCACTCTCTCTCCACGCTGTTTTAAACTGGTCCATCGCTCTCTCTCTGCACTGTTTTAAACTGGTCCGTCGCTCTCTCTCCACGCTGTTTTAAGCTGGTCCGCCGCTCTCTCTCCACGCTGTTTTAAACTGGTCCGGCACTCTCTCTCTGCGCTGTTTTAAACTGGTCCGCCACTCTCTCTCTGCGCTGTTTTAAACTGGTCCGCCACTCTCTCTCTGCGCTTTTTTAATCTGGTCCACCACTCTCTCTCCGCGATGTTTCAAATTGGTCCGCCGCTCTCCCTCTGCACTATTTTAAACTGCTCCGCCACTCTCTCTCCACGCTCTTTTAATCTGGTCCGCGACTCTCTCTCCCTTTTTTTTAACTGGTCCACCAATCTCCGCTCTCTCTTAAATTGGTCCGCCATTCTCCACTCTCTTTTAAACTGTTCCGCCACTCTCTCTCCTCACTGTTTTAAATTGGTCTGCCGCTCTCTCACGACACTGTTTTAAAGTGGCCTGCCACTCTCTCTCTGCGCTGTTTTATACCCATCCGCCAATCTCTCTCCACGCTGTTTTAAACTCATCCGCCACTCTCTCTCCATGCTTTTTTAAACTGGGCCGCCACTCTCTCTCCGTGATGTATTAAACTGGTCCATCACTCTCTCTCCGCGCTGTTTTAAACTGGTCCACCGCTCTCTCTCCGCGCTGTTTTAATCTGTTCCACCGCTCTCTCTCCACGCTGTTTTAATCTGGTCCGCCAATCTCTCTCCACGCTGTTTTAAACTAGTCCGCCACTCTCTCTCCGCGCTGTTTTAATCTGGTCCACCACTCTCTCTCCGCGATGTTTCAAATTGGTCCGCCGCTCTCCCTCCGCACTATTTTAAACTGCTCCGCCACTCTCTCTCCACGTTCTTTTAAACTGGTCCACCGCTGTCTCACGACGCTGTTTTAAAGTGGCCTGCCACTCTCTCTCCACGCTGTTTTAAACTCATCCGCCACTCTCTCTCCATGCTTTTTTAAACTGGGCCGCCACTCTCTCTCCGCGATGTATTAAACTGGTCCACCACTCTCTCTCCGTGCAGGTTTCAACTTGTCTGCCGCTCTCTCTCCGCGATGTTTTAATCTGGTCCGCCGCTCTCTCTCCACGCTGTTTTAGACTGATCTGCCAATCTCTCTCCACGTTGTTTTAAACTGGTCCGCCACTCTCCGCTCTCTTTTAAACTGATCCGCCACTCTCCACTCTCTTTTAAACTGATCCGCCACTCTCCGCTCTCTTTTAAACTGGTCCACTGCTTTCTCTCCGCACTATATTAAACTGGTCCACCACTCTCTCTCCATGTTGTTTTAAAGTGGTCCGTCACTCTCCGCTCTCTTTTAAACTGGTCCGCCACTCTCTCTCCGTGCTGGTTTAAACTGGTCTGCCGCTCTCTCACGACGCTGTTTTAAAGTGGCCTGCCACTCTCTCTCCGCGCTGTTTTAACCTGATCCACCCTTCTCTCTCTCCGTGCTGTTTAAACTGGTCCACCGCTTTCTCTCCGCACTATTTTAAACTGGTCCACCACTCTCTCTCGGCGCTGTTTTAACCTGGTCCGTCACTCTCTCTCCATGCTCTTTTAAACTGGTCCGCCACTCTCTCTCCACGTTGTTTTAAACTGGTCCGCTGCTCTCTGCTCTCTTTGAAACTGGTCCGCCACTCTCTGCTCTCTTTTAAACTGGTCCGCTGCTTTCTCTCCGCATTATTTTAAACTGGTCCACCTCTCTCTCTCCGTGCAGTTTTAAACTGGTCCGCCACTCTCTCTCCATGCTGTTTTCAACTGGTCTGCTGCTCTCTCACGTTGCTGTTTTAAAGTGGCCTGCCACTCTCTCTCCGCGCTGCTTTAACCTGCTCCACCATTTTCTCTTCACGCTGTTTTAAACGGACCTGCCACCCTCTCTCCGCACCGTTTTTAAACAGGTCCGCCAATCTTTCTCCGTGCTGTTTTAGACTGGTCTGCCACTCTCTCTCCACGCTGTTTTAAACTGGTCCATCGCTTTCTCTCTCTCCGCAGTGTTTTAGACTGATCCGCCAATCTCTCTCCACGTTGTTTTGGACTGGTCTGCCACTCTCTCTCCATGCTGTTTTAAACTGGTCCATCGCTCTCTCTCCGCGCTTTTTTAAACTGGTCTGCCACTCTCCCTTCACGCTGTATTAAACTGATCTGGCGCTCTCTCTCCACGGTGTTTTAAACTGGTCCATCGGTCTCTCTCTCCACGGTGTTTTAGACTGATCCGCCAATCTCTCTCCACGCTGTTTTAGACTGATCAGCCAATCTCTCTCCACGCAGTTTTAATCTGGTCCGCCACTCTCTCTCCGCGCTTTTTTAAACTGGTCCGCCACTCTCTCTCCACGCTGTTTTAAACTGGTCTGCCACTCTCTCTCCGCGTTGTTTTACACTGAGCCGCCGCTCTCTCTCTATGCTGTTTTAAACTGGTCCGCTGATCTCTCTCCACACTGTTTTAAACTGGTCTGTGTATTTCTCTCCACACTGTTTAAACTGGTCCGCCACTCTCTCTCCAAGCTGTTTTAAACTTGTCCGCCACTCTCTCTCCAAGCTGTTTTAAACTGGTCTGCGACTCTCACTCCATGCTGTTTTGAACTAGTCTGCCACTCTCTCTCCGCGTTGTTTTACACTGAGCCACTGCTCTCTCTCTACGCTGTTTTAAACTGGTCTGCGGCTCTCAATCCACGCTGTTTTAATCTGGTCCGCCACTCTCTCTCCGCGCTGTTTTAACCTATTCGGCCGCTCACTCCGCGCTGTTTTAAACTGGTCCATTGCTCGCTCTCCACGCTGTTTTAAACTGGTCTGCCACTCTCTCTCCACGCTGTTTTAAACTGGTCCGCCACTCTCTCTCCACGCTGTTTTAAACTGGTCAATCGCTCTCTCTCTGCACTGTTTTAAACTGGTCCGTCGCTCTCTCTCCACGCTGTTTTAAGCTGGTCCGCCGCTCTCTCTCCACGCTGTTTTAAACTGGTCCGGCACTCTCTCTCTGCGCTGTTTTAAACTGGTCCGCCACTCTCTCTCTGCGCTGTTTTAAACTGGTCCGCAACTCTCTCTCTGCGCTTTTTTAATCTGGTCCACCACTCTCTCTCCGCGATGTTTCAAATTGGTCCGCCGCTCTCCCTCTGCACTATTTTAAACTGCTCCGCCATTCTCTCTCCACGCTCTTTTAATCTGGTCCGCGACTCTCTCTCCCTTTTTTTTAACTGGTCCACCAATCTCCGCTCTCTCTTAAATTGGTCCGCCATTCTCCACTCTCTTTTAAACTGTTCCGCCACTCTCTCTCCTCACTGTTTTAAATTGGTCTGCCGCTCTCTCACGACACTGTTTTAAAGTGGCCTGCCACTCTCTCTCTGCGCTGTTTTATACCCATCCGCCAATCTCTCTCCACGCTGTTTTAAACTCATCCGCCACTCTCTCTCCATGCTTTTTTAAACTGGGCCGCCACTCTCTCTCCGTGATGTATTAAACTGGTCCATCACTCTCTCTCCGCGCTGTTTTAAACTGGTCCACCGCTCTCTCTCCGCGCTGTTTTAATCTGTTCCACCGCTCTCTCTCCACGCTGTTTTAATCTGGTCCGCCAATCTCTCTCCACGCTGTTTTAAACTAGTCCGCCACTCTCTCTCCGCGCTGTTTTAATCTGGTCCACCACTCTCTCTCCGCGATGTTTCAAATTGGTCCGCCGCTCTCCCTCCGCACTATTTTAAACTGCTCCGCCACTCTCTCTCCACGTTCTTTTAAACTGGTCCACCGCTGTCTCACGACGCTGTTTTAAAGTGGCCTGCCACTCTCTCTCCACGCTGTTTTAAACTCATCCGCCACTCTCTCTCCATGCTTTTTTAAACTGGGCCGCCACTCTCTCTCCGCGATGTATTAAACTGGTCCACCACTCTCTCTCCGTGCAGGTTTCAACTTGTCTGCCGCTCTCTCTCCGCGATGTTTTAATCTGGTCCGCCGCTCTCTCTCCACGCTGTTTTAGACTGATCTGCCAATCTCTCTCCACGTTGTTTTAAACTGGTCCGCCACTCTCCGCTCTCTTTTAAACTGATCCGCCACTCTCCACTCTCTTTTAAACTGATCCGCCACTCTCCGCTCTCTTTTAAACTGGTCCACTGCTTTCTCTCCGCACTATATTAAACTGGTCCACCACTCTCTCTCCATGTTGTTTTAAAGTGGTCCGTCACTCTCTGCTCTCTTTTAAACTGGTCCGCCACTCTCTCTCCGTGCTGGTTTAAACTGGTCTGCCGCTCTCTCACGACGCTGTTTTAAAGTGGCCTGCCACTCTCTCTCCGCGCTGTTTTAACCTGATCCACCCTTCTCTCTCTCCGTGCTGTTTAAACTGGTCCACCGCTTTCTCTCCGCACTATTTTAAACTGGTCCACCACTCTCTCTCGGCGCTGTTTTAACCTGGTCCGTCACTCTCTCTCCATGCTCTTTTAAACTGGTCCGCCACTCTCTCTCCACGTTGTTTTAAACTGGTCCGCTGCTCTCTGCTCTCTTTGAAACTGGTCCGCCACTCTCTGCTCTCTTTTAAACTGGTCCGCTGCTTTCTCTCCGCATTATTTTAAACTGGTCCACCTCTCTCTCTCCGTGCAGTTTTAAACTGGTCCGCCACTCTCTCTCCATGCTGTTTTCAACTGGTCTGCTGCTCTCTCACGTTGCTGTTTTAAAGTGGCCTGCCACTCTCTCTCCGCGCTGCTTTAACCTGCTCCACCATTTTCTCTTCACGCTGTTTTAAACGGACCTGCCACCCTCTCTCCGCACCGTTTTTAAACAGGTCCGCCAATCTTTCTCCGTGCTGTTTTAGACTGGTCTGCAACTCTCTCTCCACGCTGTTTTAAACTGGTCCATCGCTCTCTCTCTCCGCGGTGTTTTAGACTGATCCGCCAATCTCTCTCTACGCTGTTTTAGACTGGTCTGCCAATCTCTCTCCACACTGTATTAAACTGATCTGGCGCTCTCTCTCCATGCTGTTTTAAACTGGTCCGTCACTCTCTCTCTCCGCGGTGTTTTAGACTGATCCGCCAATCACTCTCCACGCTGTTTTTGACTGGTCTGCCACTCTCTCTCCACGCTGTATTAAACTGATCTGTCGCTCTCTCTCCACGCTGTTTTAAACTGGTCCATCGCTCTCTCTCTCTGCGGTGTTTTAGACTGATCCGCCAATCTCTTTCCACGCTGTTTTAGACTGATCAGCCAATCTCTCTCCACGCTGTTTTAAACTGATCTGCCGCTCTCTCTCCACGCTGTTTTAAACTGGTCCATCGCTCTCTCTTCGCGCTGTTTTAAACTGGTCCAACGCTCTCTCTCTGCGATGTTTCAATCTGGTCCGCCGCTCTCCCTTTGCACTCTTTTAAACTGTTCCGCCGCTCTCTCTCCACGCTCTCTTAAACTGATCCTCCGCTCTCTCTCCATGCTCTTTTAAACTGATTGGCCACTCTCTCTCCACGCTGTTTTAAGCTGGTCCGCCACTCTCTCTCCGTGCTTTTTTAATCTGGTCCGCCACTCTCTCTCCACGCTGGTTTAAACTGGTCTGCCACTCTCTCACAACGCTGTTTTAAAGTGGCCTGCCACCCTCTCTCCGCGCTGTTTTAACCTGATCCACCCTTCTCTCTCCGTGCTTTTTAAACTGGTCCACCACTCTCTTTGGCGCTGTTTTAACCTGGTCCGCGGTTCTCTCCACGCTCTTTTAAACTGCTCCGCCGCTCTCTCTCCACGTTGTTTTAAATTGTTCCCCTGCTCTCCGCTCTCTTTTAAACTGGTCCGCCACTCTCTCTCCGCTCTCTTTTAAACTGGTCCGCCACTCTCTCTCCACGCTGTTTTAAACTGGTCCGCCACTCTCTCTCCACGTTGTTTTACACTGAGCCGCCGCTCTCTCTCCGCGCTGTTTTAACCTGGTCCACCAGTCTCTCCACGCTGTTTTAAACTGGACCGCATTTCTCTCTCCACGCTGTTTTAAACTGGTCCGCCACTCTCTCTCCACGCTGTTTTAAACTGGTCCGAACTCTCTCTCCAAGCTGTTTTAACCTGGTCTGCCACTCTCCGCTCTCTTTTAAACTGGTTCGCCATTCTCCGCTCTCTTTTAAACTGGTCTGCCGCTCTCTCACGACGCTGTTTTAAACTGGTCTGCCGCTCTCTTTCCATGCTGTTTTAAACTGCTCCACCACTCTCTCTCCGCGCTGTTTTAACCTGGTCCACCGCTCTCTCCACGCTGTTTTTAACTGGACCACATCTCTCTCTCCGTGCTGTTTTAAACCGGTCTGCCGCTCTCTTTCCGCACTTTATTAACCTGGTCCGCCGCTCTCTCTCCACGCAGTTTTAAACTAGTCCACCACTCTCTCTCCACGCAGTTTTAAACTCTTCCGCCAGTCTCTCTCCGCACTTTTTTAAACTGGTCCGCCCGTCTCTCTCCGCGCTGTTTTAAACTGGTCCGCCAGTCTCTCGCTGCGCTGTTTTAAACTGGTCCGCCAATCTCTCTCCACGTTGTTTTAAACTGGTCTGCCACTCTCCGCTCTCTTTTAAACTGATCCGCCGCTCTCTGTCTGCACTGTTTAGACTATTCCGCCACTTTTTCCGCGACTCTCGGCTCTCTTTTAAGCTGGTCCGCCACTCTCTCTCCTCGCTGTTTTAAACTGGTCTGCCGGTCTCTCACGACGCTGTTTTAAAGTGGCCTGCCACTCTCTCTCTGCGCTGTTTTAACCTGGTCCGCCACTCTCTCACCGCACTGTTTTAAACTGGTGCGCCACTCTCCTCGCTGTTTTAAACTGGTCTGCTGCTCTCTCACGAGGCTGTTTTAAAGTGGCCTGCCACTCTCTCTCCGCGCTGTTTTAACCTGGTCCGCCAATCTCCCTCCACGCTGTCTTAAACTCATCCGCCACTCTCTCTCCACGCTTTTTTAAACTGGGCCGCCACTCCCTCTCCGCGATGTATTAAACTGGTCCACCACTCTCTCTCCGTGCAGGTTTAAACTTGTCCGCTGCTCTCTCTCCGCGATGTTTTAATCTGGTCCGCTGCTCTCTCTCCACATTGCTTTAAACTGGTCCGCCACTCTCCGCTCTCTTTTAAACTGATCCGCCACTCTCCACTCTCTTTTAAACTGATCCGCCACTCTCCACTCTCTTTTAAACTGATCCGCCACTCTCCGCTCTCTTTTAAACTGATCCGCCACTTTCTCTCCGCACTATATTAAACTGGTCCACTACTCTCTCTCCACGTTGTTTTAAACTGGTCCGTCACTCTCTCTCCACGTTGTTTTAAATTGTTCCCCTGCTCTCCGCTCTCTTTTAAACTGGACCGCCACTCTCTCTCCGCTCTCTTTTAAACTGGTCCGCCACTCTCTCTCCACGCTGTTTTAAACTGGTCCGCCACTCTCTCTCCACGTTGTTTTACACTGAGCCGCCGCTCTCTCTCCGCGCTGTTTTAACCTGGTCCACCACTCTCTCCACGCTGTTTTAAACTGGACCGCATTTCTCTCTCCACGCTGTTTTAAACTGGTCCGCCACTCTCTCTCCACGCTGTTTTAAACTGGTCCGAACTCTCTCTCCAAGCTGTTTTAACCTGGTCTGCCACTCTCCGCTCTCTTTTAAACTGGTTCGCCATTCTCCGCTATCTTTTAAACTGGTCTGCCGCTCTCTCACGACGCTGTTTTAAACTGGTCTGCCGCTCTCTTTCCATGCTGTTTTAAGCTGCTCCACCACTCTCTCTCCGCGCTGTTTTAACCTGGTCCACCGCTCTCTCCACGCTGTTTTTAACTGGACCACATCTCTCTCTCCGTGCTGTTTTAAACCGGTCTGTCGCTCTCTTTCCGCACTTTATTAACCTGGTCCGCCGCTCTCTCTCCACGCAGTTTTAAACTAGTCCACCACTCTCTCTCCACGCAGTTTTAAACTCTTCCGCCAGTCTCTCTCCGCACTTTTTTAAACTGGTCCGCCCGTCTCTCTCCGCGCTGTTTTAAACTGGTCCGCCAGTCTCTCGCCGCGCTGTTTTAAACTGGTCCGCCAATCTCTCTCCACGTTGTTTTAAACTGGTCTGCCACTCTCCGCTCTCTTTTAAACTGATCCGCCGCTCTCTGTCCGCACTGTTTAGACTATTCTGCCACTTTTTCCGCGACTCTCGGCTCTCTTTTAAGCTGGTCCGCCACTCTCTCTCCTCGCTGTTTTAAACTGGTCTGCCGGTCTCTCACGACGCTGTTTTAAAGTGGCCTGCCACTCTCTCTCTGCGCTGTTTTAACCTGGTCCGCCACTCTCTCACCGCACTGTTTTAAACTGGTGCGCCACTCTCCTCGCTGTTTTAAACTGGTCTGCCGCTCTCTCACGAGGCTGTTTTAAAGTGGCCTGCCACTCTCTCTCCGCGCTGTTTTAACCTGGTCCGCCAATCTCCCTCCACGCTGTCTTAAACTCATCCGCCACTCTCTCTCCACGCTTTTTTAAACTGGGCCGCCACTCCCTCTCCGCGATGTATTAAACTGGTCCACCACTCTCTCTCCGTGCAGGTTTAAACTTGTCCGCTGCTCTCTCTCCGCGATGTTTTAATCTGGTCCGCTGCTCTCTCTCCACATTGCTTTAAACTGGTCCGCCACTCTCCGCTCTCTTTTAAACTGATCCGCCACTCTCCACTCTCTTTTAAACTGATCCGCCACTCTCCACTCTTTTAAACTGATCCACCACTCTCCGCTCTCTTTTAAACTGATCCGCCACTTTCTCTCCGCACTATATTAAACTGGTCCACTACTCTCTCTCCATGTTGTTTTAAACTGGTCTGTCACTCTCTCTCCACGTTGTTTTAAATTGTTCCCCTGCTCTCCGCTCTCTTTTAAACTGGTCCGCCACTCTCTCTCCACGCTGTTTTAAACTGGTCCGAACTCTCTCTCCAAGCTGTTTTAACCTGGTCTGCCACTCTCCGCTCTCTTTTAAACTGGTTCGCCATTCTCCGCTATCTTTTAAACTGGTCTGCCGCTCTCTCACGACGCTGTTTTAAACTGGTCTGCCGCTCTCTTTCCATGCTGTTTTAAACTGGTCCGCCACTCTCTCTCCGCGCTGTTTTAACCTGGTCCACCGCTCTCTCCACACTGTTTTTAACTGGACCACATCTCTCTCTCCGTGCTGTTTTAAACCGGTCTGTCGCTCTCTTTCCGCACTTTATTAACCTGGTCCGCCGCTCTCTCTCCACGCAGTTTTAAACTAGTCCACCACTCTCTCTCCACGCAGTTTTAAACTCTTCCGCCAGTCTCTCTCCGCACTTTTTTAAACTGGTCCGCCCGTCTCTCTCCGCGCTGTTTTAAACTGGTCCGCCAGTCTCTCGCCGCGCTGTTTTAAACTGGTCCGCCAATCTCTCTCCACGTTGTTTTAAACTGGTCTGCCACTCTCCGCTCTCTTTTAAACTGATCCGCCGCTCTCTGTCAGCACTGTTTAGACTATTCCGCCACTTTTTCCGCGACTCTCGGCTCTCTTTTAAGCTGGTCCGCCACTCTCTCTCCTCGCTGTTTTAAACTGGTCTGCCGGTCTCTCACGATGCTGTTTTAAAGTGGCCTGCCACTCTCTCTCTGCGCTGTTTTAACCTGGTCCGCCACTCTCTCACCGCACTGTTTTAAACTGGTGCGCCACTCTCCTCGCTGTTTTAAACTGGTCTGCCGCTCTCTCACGAGGCTGTTTTAAAGTGGCCTGCCACTCTCTCTCCGCGCTGTTTTAACCTGGCCCGCCAATCTCCCTCCACGCTGTCTTAAACTCATCCGCCACTCTCTCTCCACGCTTTTTTAAACTGGGCCGCCACTCCCTCTCCGCGATGTATTAAACTGGTCCACCACTCTCTCTCCGTGCAGGTTTAAACTTGTCCGCTGCTCTCTCTCCGCGATGTTTTAATCTGGTCCGCCACTCTCTCTCCACGCTGGTTTAAACTGGTCTGCCACTCTCTCACAACGCTGTTTTAAAGTGGCCTGCCACCCTCTCTCCGCGCTGTTTTAACCTGATCCACCCTTCTCTCTCCGTGCTTTTTAAACTGGTCCACCACTCTCTTTGGCGCTGTTTTAACCTGGTCCGCGGTTCTCTCCACGCTCTTTTAAACTGCTCCGCCGCTCTCTCTCCACGTTGTTTTAAATTGTTCCCCTGCTCTCCGCTCTCTTTTAAACTGGTCCGCCACTCTCTCACCGCTCTCTTTTAAACTGGTCCGCCACTCTCTCTCCACGCTGTTTTAAACTGGTCCGCCACTCTCTCTCCACGTTGTTTTACACTGAGCCGCCGCTCTCTCTCCGCGCTGTTTTAACCTGGTCCACCACTCTCTCCACGCTGTTTTAAACTGGACCGCATTTCTCTCTCCACGCTGTTTTAAACTGGTCCGCCACTCTCTCTCCACGCTGTTTTAAACTGGTCCGAACTCTCTCTCCAAGCTGTTTTAACCTGGTCTGCCACTCTCCGCTCTCTTTTAAACTGGTTCGCCATTCTCCGCTCTCTTTTAAACTGGTCTGCCGCTCTCTCACGACGCTGTTTTAAACTGGTCTGCCGCTCTCTTTCCATGCTGTTTTAAACTGCTCCACCACTCTCTCTCCGCGCTGTTTTAACCTGGTCCACCGCTCTCTCCACGCTGTTTTTAACTGGACCACATCTCTCTCTCCGTGCTGTTTTAAACCGGTCTGCCGCTCTCTTTCCGCACTTTATTAACCTGGTCCGCCGCTCTCTCTCCACGCAGTTTTAAACTAGTCCACCACTCTCTCTCCACGCAGTTTTAAACTCTTCCGCCAGTCTCTCTCCGCACTTTTTTAAACTGGTCCGCCCGTCTCTCTCCGCGCTGTTTTAAACTGGTCCGCCAGTCTCTCGCTGCGCTGTTTTAAACTGGTCCGCCAATCTCTCTCCACGTTGTTTTAAACTGGTCTGCCACTCTCCGCTCTCTTTTAAACTGATCCGCCGCTCTCTGTCTGCACTGTTTAGACTATTCCGCCACTTTTTCCGCGACTCTCGGCTCTCTTTTAAGCTGGTCCGCCACTCTCTCTCCTCGCTGTTTTAAACTGGTCTGCCGGTCTCTCACGACGCTGTTTTAAAGTGGCCTGCCACTCTCTCTCTGCGCTATTTTAACCTGGTCCGCCACTCTCTCACCGCACTGTTTTAAACTGGTGCGCCACTCTCCTCGCTGTTTTAAACTGGTCTGCTGCTCTCTCACGAGGCTGTTTTAAAGTGGCCTGCCACTCTCTCTCCGCGCTGTTTTAACCTGGTCCGCCAATCTCCCTCCACGCTGTCTTAAACTCATCCGCCACTCTCTCTCCACGCTTTTTTAAACTGGGCCGCCACTCCCTCTCCGCGATGTATTAAACTGGTCCACCACTCTCTCTCCGTGCAGGTTTAAACTTGTCCGCTGCTCTCTCTCCGCGATGTTTTAATCTGGTCCGCTGCTCTCTCTCCACATTGCTTTAAACTGGTCCGCCACTCTCCGCTCTCTTTTAAACTGATCCGCCACTCTCCACTCTCTTTTAAACTGATCCGCCACTCTCCACTCTCTTTTAAACTGATCCGCCACTCTCCGCTCTCTTTTAAACTGATCCGCCACTTTCTCTCCGCACTATATTAAACTGGTCCACTACTCTCTCTCCACGTTGTTTTAAACTGGTCCGTCACTCTCTCTCCACGTTGTTTTAAATTGTTCCCCTGCTCTCCGCTCTCTTTTAAACTGGACCGCCACTCTCTCTCCGCTCTCTTTTAAACTGGTCCGCCACTCTCTCTCCACGCTGTTTTAAACTGGTCCGCCACTCTCTCTCCACGTTGTTTTACACTGAGCCGCCGCTCTCTCTCCGCGCTGTTTTAACCTGGTCCACCACTCTCTCCACGCTGTTTTAAACTGGACCGCATTTCTCTCTCCACGCTGTTTTAAACTGGTCCGCCACTCTCTCTCCACGCTGTTTTAAACTGGTCCGAACTCTCTCTCCAAGCTGTTTTAACCTGGTCTGCCACTCTCCGCTCTCTTTTAAACTGGTTCGCCATTCTCCGCTATCTTTTAAACTGGTCTGCCGCTCTCTCACGACGCTGTTTTAAACTGGTCTGCCGCTCTCTTTCCATGCTGTTTTAAGCTGCTCCACCACTCTCTCTCCGCGCTGTTTTAACCTGGTCCACCGCTCTCTCCACGCTGTTTTTAACTGGACCACATCTCTCTCTCCGTGCTGTTTTAAACCGGTCTGTCGCTCTCTTTCCGCACTTTATTAACCTGGTCCGCCGCTCTCTCTCCACGCAGTTTTAAACTAGTCCACCACTCTCTCTCCACGCAGTTTTAAACTCTTCCGCCAGTCTCTCTCCGCACTTTTTTAAACTGGTCCGCCCGTCTCTCTCCGCGCTGTTTTAAACTGGTCCGCCAGTCTCTCGCCGCGCTGTTTTAAACTGGTCCGCCAATCTCTCTCCACGTTGTTTTAAACTGGTCTGCCACTCTCCGCTCTCTTTTAAACTGATCCGCCGCTCTCTGTCCGCACTGTTTAGACTATTCTGCCACTTTTTCCGCGACTCTCGGCTCTCTTTTAAGCTGGTCCGCCACTCTCTCTCCTCGCTGTTTTAAACTGGTCTGCCGGTCTCTCACGACGCTGTTTTAAAGTGGCCTGCCACTCTCTCTCTGCGCTGTTTTAACCTGGTCCGCCACTCTCTCACCGCACTGTTTTAAACTGGTGCGCCACTCTCCTCGCTGTTTTAAACTGGTCTGCCGCTCTCTCACGAGGCTGTTTTAAAGTGGCCTGCCACTCTCTCTCCGCGCTGTTTTAACCTGGTCCGCCAATCTCCCTCCACGCTGTCTTAAACTCATCCGCCACTCTCTCTCCACGCTTTTTTAAACTGGGCCGCCACTCCCTCTCCGCGATGTATTAAACTGGTCCACCACTCTCTCTCCGTGCAGGTTTAAACTTGTCCGCTGCTCTCTCTCCGCGATGTTTTAATCTGGTCCGCTGCTCTCTCTCCACATTGCTTTAAACTGGTCCGCCACTCTCCGCTCTCTTTTAAACTGATCCGCCACTCTCCACTCTCTTTTAAACTGATCCGCCACTCTCCACTCTTTTAAACTGATCCGCCACTCTCCGCTCTCTTTTAAACTGATCCGCCACTTTCTCTCCGCACTATATTAAACTGGTCCACTACTCTCTCTCCATGTTGTTTTAAACTGGTCTGTCACTCTCTCTCCACGTTGTTTTAAATTGTTCCCCTGCTCTCCGCTCTCTTTTAAACTGGTCCGCC
Organism: Carcharodon carcharias; assembly: GCF_017639515.1. NCBI lineage: Eukaryota > Metazoa > Chordata > Chondrichthyes > Lamniformes > Lamnidae > Carcharodon > Carcharodon carcharias. Next base: position 61,512,219 of record NC_054481.1, on the reverse strand, counting down.
ACTCTCTCTCCACGCTGTTTTAAACTGGTCCGAACTCTCTCTCCAAGCTGTTTTAACCTGGTCTGCCACTCTCCGCTCTCTTTTAAACTGGTTCGCCATTCTCCGCTATCTTTTAAACTGGTCTGCCGCTCTCTCACGACGCTGTTTTAAACTGGTCTGCCGCTCTCTTTCCATGCTGTTTTAAACTGGTCCGCCACTCTCTCTCCGCGCTGTTTTAACCTGGTCCACCGCTCTCTCCACACTGTTTTTAACTGGACCACATCTCTCTCTCCGTGCTGTTTTAAACCGGTCTGTCGCTCTCTTTCCGCACTTTATTAACCTGGTCCGCCGCTCTCTCTCCACGCAGTTTTAAACTAGTCCACCACTCTCTCTCCACGCAGTTTTAAACTCTTCCGCCAGTCTCTCTCCGCACTTTTTTAAACTGGTCCGCCCGTCTCTCTCCGCGCTGTTTTAAACTGGTCCGCCAGTCTCTCGCCGCGCTGTTTTAAACTGGTCCGCCAATCTCTCTCCACGTTGTTTTAAACTGGTCTGCCACTCTCCGCTCTCTTTTAAACTGATCCGCCGCTCTCTGTCAGCACTGTTTAGACTATTCCGCCACTTTTTCCGCGACTCTCGGCTCTCTTTTAAGCTGGTCCGCCACTCTCTCTCCTCGCTGTTTTAAACTGGTCTGCCGGTCTCTCACGATGCTGTTTTAAAGTGGCCTGCCACTCTCTCTCTGCGCTGTTTTAACCTGGTCCGCCACTCTCTCACCGCACTGTTTTAAACTGGTGCGCCACTCTCCTCGCTGTTTTAAACTGGTCTGCCGCTCTCTCACGAGGCTGTTTTAAAGTGGCCTGCCACTCTCTCTCCGCGCTGTTTTAACCTGGCCCGCCAATCTCCCTCCACGCTGTCTTAAACTCATCCGCCACTCTCTCTCCACGCTTTTTTAAACTGGGCCGCCACTCCCTCTCCGCGATGTATTAAACTGGTCCACCACTCTCTCTCCGTGCAGGTTTAAACTTGTCCGCTGCTCTCTCTCCGCGATGTTTTAATCTGGTCCGCCACTCTCTCTCCACGCTGGTTTTAACTGGTCTGCCACTCTCTCACAACGCTGTTTTAAAGTGGCCTGCCACCCTCTCTCCGCGCTGTTTTAACCTGATCCACCCTTCTCTCTCCGTGCTTTTTAAACTGGTCCACCACTCTCTTTGGCGCTGTTTTAACCTGGTCCGCGGTTCTCTCCACGCTCTTTTAAACTGCTCCGCCGCTCTCTCTCCACGTTGTTTTAAATTGTTCCCCTGCTCTCCGCTCTCTTTTAAACTGGTCCGCCACTCTCTCTCCGCTCTCTTTTAAACTGGTCCGCCACTCTCTCTCCACGCTGTTTTAAACTGGTCCGCCACTCTCTCTCCACGTTGTTTTACACTGAGCCGCCGCTCTCTCTCCGCGCTGTTTTAACCTGGTCCACCACTCTCTCCACGCTGTTTTAAACTGGACCGCATTTCTCTCTCCACGCTGTTTTAAACTGGTCCGCCACTCTCTCTCCACGCTGTTTTAAACTGGTCCGAACTCTCTCTCCAAGCTGTTTTAACCTGGTCTGCCACTCTCCGCTCTCTTTTAAACTGGTTCGCCATTCTCCGCTCTCTTTTAAACTGGTCTGCCGCTCTCTCACGACGCTGTTTTAAACTGGTCTGCCGCTCTCTTTCCATGCTGTTTTAAACTGGTCCGCCACTCTCTCTCCGCGCTGTTTTAACCTGGTCCACCGCTCTCTCCACACTGTTTTTAACTGGACCACATCTCTCTCTCCGTGCTGTTTTAAACCGGTCTGTCGCTCTCTTTCCGCACTTTATTAACCTGGTCCGCCGCTCTCTCTCCACGCAGTTTTAAACTAGTCCACCACTCTCTCTCCACGCAGTTTTAAACTCTTCCGCCAGTCTCTCTCCGCACTTTTTTAAACTGGTCCGCCCGTCTCTCTCCGCGCTGTTTTAAACTGGTCCGCCAGTCTCTCGCCGCGCTGTTTTAAACTGGTCCGCCAATCTCTCTCCACGTTGTTTTAAACTGGTCTGCCACTCTCCGCTCTCTTTTAAACTGATCCGCCGCTCTCTGTCAGCACTGTTTAGACTATTCCGCCACTTTTTCCGCGACTCTCGGCTCTCTTTTAAGCTGGTCCGCCACTCTCTCTCCTCGCTGTTTTAAACTGGTCTGCCGGTCTCTCACGACGCTGTTTTAAAGTGGCCTGCCACTCTCTCTCTGCGCTGTTTTAACCTGGTCCGCCACTCTCTCACCGCACTGTTTTAAACTGGTGCGCCACTCTCCTCGCTGTTTTAAACTGGTCTGCTGCTCTCTCACGAGGCTGTTTTAAAGTGGCCTGCCACTCTCTCTCCGCGCTGTTTTAACCTGGTCCGCCAATCTCCCTCCACGCTGTCTTAAACTCATCCGCCACTCTCTCTCCACGCTTTTTTAAACTGGGCCGCCACTCCCTCTCCGCGATGTATTAAACTGGTCCACCACTCTCTCTCCGTGCAGGTTTAAACTTGTCCGCTGCTCTCTCTCCGCGATGTTTTAATCTGGTCCGCTGCTCTCTCTCCACATTGCTTTAAACTGGTCCGCCACTCTCCGCTCTCTTTTAAACTGATCCGCCACTCTCCACTCTCTTTTAAACTGATCCGCCACTCTCCACTCTCTTTTAAACTGATCCGCCACTCTCCGCTCTCTTTTAAACTGATCCGCCACTTTCTCTCCGCACTATATTAAACTGGTCCACTACTCTCTCTCCACGTTGTTTTAAACTGGTCCGTCACTCTCTCTCCACGTTGTTTTAAATTGTTCCCCTGCTCTCCGCTCTCTTTTAAACTGGACCGCCACTCTCTCTCCGCTCTCTTTTAAACTGGTCCGCCACTCTCTCTCCACGCTGTTTTAAACTGGTCCGCCACTCTCTCTCCACGTTGTTTTACACTGAGCCGCCGCTCTCTCTCCGCGCTGTTTTAACCTGGTCCACCACTCTCTCCACGCTGTTTTAAACTGGACCGCATTTCTCTCTCCACGCTGTTTTAAACTGGTCCGCCACTCTCTCTCCACGCTGTTTTAAACTGGTCCGAACTCTCTCTCCAAGCTGTTTTAACCTGGTCTGCCACTCTCCGCTCTCTTTTAAACTGGTTCGCCATTCTCCGCTATCTTTTAAACTGGTCTGCCGCTCTCTCACGACGCTGTTTTAAACTGGTCTGCCGCTCTCTTTCCATGCTGTTTTAAGCTGCTCCACCACTCTCTCTCCGCGCTGTTTTAACCTGGTCCACCGCTCTCTCCACGCTGTTTTTAACTGGACCACATCTCTCTCTCCGTGCTGTTTTAAACCGGTCTGTCGCTCTCTTTCCGCACTTTATTAACCTGGTCCGCCGCTCTCTCTCCACGCAGTTTTAAACTAGTCCACCACTCTCTCTCCACGCAGTTTTAAACTCTTCCGCCAGTCTCTCTCCGCACTTTTTTAAACTGGTCCGCCCGTCTCTCTCCGCGCTGTTTTAAACTGGTCCGCCAGTCTCTCGCCGCGCTGTTTTAAACTGGTCCGCCAATCTCTCTCCACGTTGTTTTAAACTGGTCTGCCACTCTCCGCTCTCTTTTAAACTGATCCGCCGCTCTCTGTCCGCACTGTTTAGACTATTCTGCCACTTTTTCCGCGACTCTCGGCTCTCTTTTAAGCTGGTCCGCCACTCTCTCTCCTCGCTGTTTTAAACTGGTCTGCCGGTCTCTCACGACGCTGTTTTAAAGTGGCCTGCCACTCTCTCTCTGCGCTGTTTTAACCTGGTCCGCCACTCTCTCACCGCACTGTTTTAAACTGGTGCGCCACTCTCCTCGCTGTTTTAAACTGGTCTGCCGCTCTCTCACGAGGCTGTTTTAAAGTGGCCTGCCACTCTCTCTCCGCGCTGTTTTAACCTGGTCCGCCAATCTCCCTCCACGCTGTCTTAAACTCATCCGCCACTCTCTCTCCACGCTTTTTTAAACTGGGCCGCCACTCCCTCTCCGCGATGTATTAAACTGGTCCACCACTCTCTCTCCGTGCAGGTTTAAACTTGTCCGCTGCTCTCTCTCCGCGATGTTTTAATCTGGTCCGCTGCTCTCTCTCCACATTGCTTTAAACTGGTCCGCCACTCTCCGCTCTCTTTTAAACTGATCCGCCACTCTCCACTCTCTTTTAAACTGATCCGCCACTCTCCACTCTTTTAAACTGATCCGCCACTCTCCGCTCTCTTTTAAACTGATCCGCCACTTTCTCTCCGCACTATATTAAACTGGTCCACTACTCTCTCTCCATGTTGTTTTAAACTGGTCCGTCACTCTCTCTCCACGTTGTTTTAAATTGTTCCCCTGCTCTCCGCTCTCTTTTAAACTGGTCCGCCACTCTCTCTCCACGCTGTTTTAAACTGGTCCGAACTCTCTCTCCAAGCTGTTTTAACCTGGTCTGCCACTCTCCGCTCTCTTTTAAACTGGTTCGCCATTCTCCGCTATCTTTTAAACTGGTCTGCCGCTCTCTCACGACGCTGTTTTAAACTGGTCTGCCGCTCTCTTTCCATGCTGTTTTAAACTGGTCCGCCACTCTCTCTCCGCGCTGTTTTAACCTGGTCCACCGCTCTCTCCACACTGTTTTTAACTGGACCACATCTCTCTCTCCGTGCTGTTTTAAACCGGTCTGTCGCTCTCTTTCCGCACTTTATTAACCTGGTCCGCCGCTCTCTCTCCACGCAGTTTTAAACTAGTCCACCACTCTCTCTCCACGCAGTTTTAAACTCTTCCGCCAGTCTCTCTCCGCACTTTTTTAAACTGGTCCGCCCGTCTCTCTCCGCGCTGTTTTAAACTGGTCCGCCAGTCTCTCGCCGCGCTGTTTTAAACTGGTCCGCCAATCTCTCTCCACGTTGTTTTAAACTGGTCTGCCACTCTCCGCTCTCTTTTAAACTGATCCGCCGCTCTCTGTCAGCACTGTTTAGACTATTCCGCCACTTTTTCCGCGACTCTCGGCTCTCTTTTAAGCTGGTCCGCCACTCTCTCTCCTCGCTGTTTTAAACTGGTCTGCCGGTCTCTCACGATGCTGTTTTAAAGTGGCCTGCCACTCTCTCTCTGCACTGTTTTAACCTGGTCCGCCACTCTCTCACCGCACTGTTTTAAACTGGTGCGCCACTCTCCTCGCTGTTTTAAACTGGTCTGCCGCTCTCTCACGAGGCTGTTTTAAAGTGGCCTGCCACTCTCTCTCCGCGCTGTTTTAACCTGGTCCGCCAATCTCCCTCCACGCTGTCTTAAACTCATCCGCCACTCTCTCTCCACGCTTTTTTAAACTGGGCCGCCACTCCCTCTCCGCGATGTATTAAACTGGTCCACCACTCTCTCTCCGTGCAGGTTTAAACTTGTCCGCTGCTCTCTCTCCGCGATGTTTTAATCTGGTCCGCTGCTCTCTCTCCACATTGCTTTAAACTGGTCCGCCACTCTCCGCTCTCTTTTAAACTGATCCGCCACTCTCCACTCTCTTTTAAACTGATCCGCCACTCTCCACTCTTTTAAACTGATCCGCCACTCTCCGCTCTCTTTTAAACTGATCCGCCACTTTCTCTCCGCACTATATTAAACTGGTCCACTACTCTCTCTCCATGTTGTTTTAAACTGGTCCGTCACTCTCTCTCCACGTTGTTTTAAATTGTTCCCCTGCTCTCCGCTCTCTTTTAAACTGGTCCGCCACTCTCTCTCCACGCTGTTTTAAACTGGTCCGAACTCTCTCTCCAAGCTGTTTTAACCTGGTCTGCCACTCTCCGCTCTCTTTTAAACTGGTTCGCCATTCTCCGCTATCTTTTAAACTGGTCTGCCGCTCTCTCACGACGCTGTTTTAAACTGGTCTGCCGCTCTCTTTCCATGCTGTTTTAAACTGGTCCGCCACTCTCTCTCCGCGCTGTTTTAAACCGGTCTGTCGCTCTCTTTCCGCACTTTATTAACCTGGTCCGCCGCTCTCTCTCCACGCAGTTTTAAACTAGTCCACCACTCTCTCTCCACGCAGTTTTAAACTCTTCCGCCAGTCTCTCTCCGCACTTTTTTAAACTGGTCCGCCCGTCTCTCTCCGCGCTGTTTTAAACTGGTCCGCCAGTCTCTCGCCGCGCTGTTTTAAACTGGTCCGCCAATCTCTCTCCACGTTGTTTTAAACTGGTCTGCCACTCTCCGCTCTCTTTTAAACTGATCCGCCGCTCTCTGTCAGCACTGTTTAGACTATTCCACCACTTTTTCCGCGACTCTCGGCTCTCTTTTAAGCTGGTCCGCCACTCTCTCTCCTCGCTGTTTTAAACTGGTCTGCCGGTCTCTCACGATGCTGTTTTAAAGTGGCCTGCCACTCTCTCTCTGCACTGTTTTAACCTGGTCCGCCACTCTCTCACCGCACTGTTTTAAACTGGTGCGCCACTCTCCTCGCTGTTTTAAACTGGTCTGCCGCTCTCTCACGAGGCTGTTTTAAAGTGGCCTGCCACTCTCTCTCCGCGCTGTTTTAACCTGGCCCGCCAATCTCCCTCCACGCTGTCTTAAACTCATCCGCCACTCTCTCTCCACGCTTTTTTAAACTGGGCCGCCACTCCCTCTCCGCGATGTATTAAACTGGTCCACCACTCTCTCTCCGTGCAGGTTTAAACTTGTCCGCTGCTCTCTCTCCGCGATGTTTTAATCTGGTCCGCTGCTCTCTCTCCACATTGCTTTAAACTGGTCCGCCACTCTCCGCTCTCTTTTAAACTGATCCGCCACTCTCCACTCTCTTTTAAACTGATCCGCCACTCTCCACTCTTTTAAACTGATCCGCCACTCTCCGCTCTCTTTTAAACTGATCCGCCACTTTCTCTCCGCACTATATTAAACTGGTCCACTACTCTCTCTCCACGTTGTTTGAAACTGGTCCGTCACTCTCTCTCCACGTTGTTTTAAATTGTTCCCCTGCTCTCCGCTCTCTTTTAAACTGGTCCGCCAGTCTCTCGCCGCGCTGTTTTAAACTGGTCCGCCAATCTCTCTCCACGTTGTTTTAAACTGGTCTGCCACTCTCCGCTCTCTTTTAAACTGATCCGCCGCTCTCTGTCAGCACTGTTTAGACTATTCCGCCACTTTTTCCGCGACTCTCGGCTCTCTTTTAAGCTGGTCCGCCACTCTCTCTCCTCGCTGTTTTAAACTGGTCTGCCGGTCTCTCACGATGCTGTTTTAAAGTGGCCTGCCACTCTCTCTCTGCGCTGTTTTAACCTGGTCCGCCACTCTCTCACCGCACTGTTTTAAACTGGTGCGCCACTCTCCTCGCTGTTTTAAACTGGTCTGCCGCTCTCTCACGAGGCTGTTTTAAAGTGGCCTGCCACTCTCTCTCCGCGCTGTTTTAACCTGGCCCGCCAATCTCCCTCCACGCTGTCTTAAACTCATCCGCCACTCTCTCTCCACGCTTTTTTAAACTGGGCCGCCACTCCCTCTCCGCGATGTATTAAACTGGTCCACCACTCTCTCTCCGTGCAGGTTTAAACTTGTCCGCTGCTCTCTCTCCGCGATGTTTTAATCTGGTCCGCTGCTCTCTCTCCACATTGCTTTAAACTGGTCCGCCACTCTCCGCTCTCTTTTAAACTGATCCGCCACTCTCCACTCTCTTTTAAACTGATCCGCCACTCTCCACTATTTTAAACTGATCCGCCACTCTCCACTCTCTTTTAAACTGATCCGCCACTCTCCGCTCTCTTTTAAACTGATCCTCCACTTTCTCTCCGCACTATATTAAACTGGTCCACTACTCTCTCTCCACGTTGTTTTAAACTGGTCCGTCACTCTCTCTCCATGTTGTTTTAAACTGGTCCGTCACTCTCCGCTCTGTTTTAACCTGGTCCGCCACTCTCTCTCCGCGCAGTTTTAACCTGGTCCGCCACTCTCTCTCCGTGCTTTTTTAAACTGGTCCGCCACTCTCTCTCCACGCTGTTTTAAACTGGTCCATTGCTCTCTTTCCGCGCTTTTTTAAACTTGTCCATCGCTCTCTCTCTCCGCAGTGTTTTAGACTGATCCGCCACTCTCTCTCCGCGCTGTTTTAAACTGGTCCGCCACTCTCTCTCCACGCTGTTTTAAACTGGTCCGCCACTCTCACTCCCCACTGTTTTAACCTGGTCCGCCACTCTCTCCACGCTCTTTTAATCTGTTCCGCCAATCTCTCTCCACGCTGTTTTAAACTGATCTGCCGCTCTCTCTCCACGCTGTTTTAAACTGGTCCGCCACTCTCTCTCCCCGTTGTTTTAACCTGGTCCGTTGCTCTTTCCACGATCTTTTAATCTGTTCCGCCACTCTCTCTCCACGCTTTTTCAACTGGTCCGCCGCTCTCCCACCACGAAGATTTAAACTGATCCGCCATTCTCTCTCCACACTGTTTTAAACTGGTCCATCGCTCGCTCTCCGCGCTTTTTTAAACTGATCCTCCGCTCTCTCTCCACGCTCTCTTAAACTGATCCTCCGCTCTCTCTCCATGCTCTTTTAAACTGATTGGCCACTCTCTCTCCACGCTGTTTTAAGCTGGTCCGCCACTCTCTCTCCGCGCTTTTTTAATCTGGTCCGCCACTCTCTCTCCACGCTGTTTTAAACTGGTCCATTGCTCTCTTTCCGCGCTTTTTAAAACTTGTCCATCGCTCTCTCTCTCCGCGGTGTTTTAGACTGATCCGCCACTCTCTCTCCGCGCTGTTTTAAACTGGTCCGCCACTCTCTCTCCACGCTGTTTTAAACTGGTCCGCCACTCTCACTCCCCACTGTTTTAACCTGGTCCGCCACTCTCTCCACGCTGTTTTAAACTGATCTGCCGCTCTCTCTCCACGCTGTTTTAAACTGGTCCGCCACTCTCTCTCCCCGTTGTTTTAACCTGGTCCGTTGCTCTTTCCACGATCTTTTAATCTGTTCCGCCACTCTCTCTCCACGCTTTTTCAACTGGTCCGCCGCTCTCCCACCACGAAGATTTAAACTGATCCGCCACTCTCTCTCCACACTGTTTTAAACTGGTCCATCTCTCGCTCTCCGCGCTTTTTTAAACTGATCCTCCGCTCTCTCTCCACGCTCTCTTAAACTGATCCTCCGCTCTCTCTCCATGCTCTTTTAAACTGATTGGCCACTCTCTCTCCACGCTGTTTTAAGCTGGTCCGCCACTCTCTCTCCGCGCTTTTTTAAACTGGTCCGCCACTCTCTCTCCACGCTGTTTTAAACTGGTCCATTGCTCTCTCTCCGCGCTTTTTTAAACTTGTCCATCGCTCTCTCTCTCCGCGGTGTTTTAGACTGATCCGCCACTCTCTCTCCACGGTTTTAGACGGATCCGCTAATCTCTCTCCACACTGTTTTAAACTGATCTGCCGCTCTCTCTCCACGCTGTTTAAACTGGTCCGCCACTCTCACTCCCCGCTGTTTTAACCTGGTCCGCCACTCTCTCCACGCTCTTTTAATCTGTTCCGCCAATCTCTCTCCATGCTGTTTTAAACTGATCTACCGCTCTCTCTCCACGCTGTTTTAAACTGGTCCGCCACTCTCTCTCCCCGTTGTTTTAACCTGGTCCGTTGCTCTTTCCACGATCTTTTAATCTGTTCCGCCACTCTCTCTCCATGCTGTTTCAACTGGTCCGCCGCTCTCCCACCACGAAAATTTAAACTGATCCGCCACTCTCTCTCCACACTGTTTTAAACTGGTCCATCGCTTGCTCTCTGCGCTTTTTTAAACTGATCCTCCGCTCTCTCTCTCTGTGCTCTTTTAAACTGATTGGCCACTCTCTCTCCATGCTGTTTTAATCTGGTCCGCCACTCTCGCTCCACGCTGTTATAAACTGCTCCACCACTCTATCTCTGCGTTGTTTTAAACTGGTCCGCCTCTCTCTCTCCATGTTGTTTTAAAATGGTCCGCCACTGTCCGCTCTCTTTTAAACTGGTTCGCCATTCTCCGCTATCTTTTAAACTGGTCTGCCGCTCTCTCATGATGCTGTTTTAAACTGGTCTGCCGCTCTCTTTCCACGCTGTTTTAAACTGCTCCACCACTCTCTCTCCGCGCTGTTTTAACCAGGTCCACCGCTCTCTCCACGCTGTGTTAAACTGGACCGCATTTCTCTCTCCACACTGTTTTAAACTGGTCTGCCACTCTCTCTCCACGCTGTTTTAACCTGGTCTGCCACACTCCGTTCTGTTTTTAACTGCTCCACCACTCTATCTCTGCGCTGTTTTAAACTGGTCCGCCTCTCTCTCTCCATGTTGTTTTAAACTGTTCCGCCACTCTCCGCTCTCTTTTAAACTGGTTCGCCATTCTCCGCTATCTTTTAAACTGGTCTGCCACTCTCTCACGACGCTGTTTTAAACTGGTCTGCCGCTCTCTTTCCACGCTGTTTTAAACTGCTCCACCACTCTCTCTCCGCGCTGTTTTAACCTAGTCCACCGCTCTCTCCACACTGTTTTAAACTGGTCTGCCACTCTCTCTCCACGCTGTTTTAACCTGGTCTGCCACACTCCGCTCTGTTTTAAACTGCTCCACCACTCTATCTCTGCGCTGTTTTAAACTGGTCCGCCTCTCTCTCTCCATGTTGTTTTAAACTGTTCCGCCACTCTCCGCTCTCTTTTAAATTGGTTTGCCATTCTCCGCTATCTTTTAAACTGGTCTGCCGCTCTCTCACGACGCTGTTTTAAACTGGTCTGCCGCTCTCTTTCCACGCTGTTTTAAACTGCTCCACCACTCTCTCTCCTCGTTGTTTTAACCTGGTCCACCGCTCTCTCCACGCTGTTTTAAACTGGACCGCATCTCTCTTTCCGCGCTGTTTTAAACTGGTCCGCCACTCTCTCTCCACGCTGTTTTAAACTAGTCTGCCACTCTCTCTCCACACTGTTTTAAACTGGTCCGCCTCTCCCTCTGCACGCTGCTTTAAACTGGTCCGCCACTCTCTCTCCACGCTGTTTTAAACTGGTGTGCCACTCTCTCTCCGTGTTGTTTTACACTGAGCCGCTGCTCTCTCTCGGCGCTGTTTTAAACTGGTCTGCGACTCTCACTCCACGCTGTTTTAAACTGGTCCGCCGCTCTCTCTCTACGCTGTTTTAAACTCGGTCCGCCAATCTCTCTCCGCGCTGTTTTAAATTGATCCATCGCTCTCACTCCACGCTGTTTTAAATTGATCCATCGGTCTCTCTCCATGCTGTTTTAAACTGGTCCGCCACTCTCTCCGAGTAGTTTTATACTGGTCCGCCACTCTCTCTCCATGCTGCTTTAAACTGGTCCGCCACTCTCCGCGCTGTTTTAAACTGGTCCGCCACTCTCTCTCCACGCTGTTTTAGCCTGGTCTGCCACTCTCCGCTCTCTTTTAAAGTGCTCCACCACTCTATCTCTGCACTGTTTTAAACTGGTCCGCCTCTCTCTCTCCATTTTGTTTCAAACTGGTCCGCCACTCTCCGCTCTCTTTTAAATTGGTTCGCAATTCTCCGCTATCTTTTAAACTGGTCTGCTGCTCTCTTACGACGCTGTTTTAAACTGGTCTGCCGCTCTCTTTCCATGCAGTTTTAAACTGCTCCACCACTCTCTCTCCGCGCTGTTTTAACCTGGTCCATCGCTTTCTCCACGCTGTTTTAAACTGGACCGCATCTCTCTCTCCGTGCTGTTTTAACCTTGTCCGCCGCTCTCTCTCCACGCAGTTTTAAACTCTTCCGCCACTCTCTCACCGCGCTGTTTTAAACTGGTCCGCCAGTCTCTCTCCGCGCTGTTTTAAACTGGTCCTACAGTCTCTCGCAGTGCTGCTTTAAACTGGTCTGCCACTCTATCTCCACGCTTTTTTAAACTGGGACGCCACTTATTCTCCGCAATGTTTTAAACTGGTCCGCCACGCTCTCTCCATGCAGTTTTAAACTGGTCCGCCAATCTCTCTCCACGTTGTTTTAAACTGGTCTGCCATTCTCCGCTCTCTTTTAAACTGATCCGCCGCTCTCTGTCCGCACTGTTTAGACTGTTCCGCCACTTTTTCTCCGCACTCTTTTAAACTTGTCCACCATTCTCTCTCCGCGCTGTTATAACCTGGTCCGCCGCTCTCTCCACACTGTTATAACCTGGTCCGTTGCACTCTACACGCTGTTTTAAACTGGTCCGCGACTCTCCGTTCTCTTTTAATCTGGTCCGCCACTCTCTCTCCTCGCTGTTTTAAACTGGTCTGCCGCTCTCTCACGACGCTGTTTTAAAGTGGCCTGCCACTCTCTCTCCGCGCTGTTTTAACCTGGTCCGCCACTCTCTCTCCACACTTTTTTAAACTGGGACGCCACTTATGCTCCGCAATGTTTTAAACTGGTCCACCACTCTGTCTCCACTTTGTTATAACCTGGTCCGCCGCTCTCTCCACGCTGTTATAACCTGGTCCGCCGCACTCCACACGCTGTTTTAAACTGGTCCGCGACTCTCCGCTCTCTTTTAAGCTGGTCCGCCACTCTCTCCTCGCTGTTTTAAACTGGTCTGCCGCTCCCTCACGGCGCTGTTTTAAAGTGGCCTGCCACTCTCTCTCCGCGCTGTTTTAACCTGGTCCGCCACTCTCTCTCCGCACTGTTTTAAACTGGTGCGCCACTCTCTCTCCACGCTTTTTTAAACTGGGCCGCCACTCCCTCTCCGCGATGTATTAAACTGGTCCACCACTCTCTCTCCGTGCAAGGTTTAAACTTGTCCGCCGCTCTCTCTCCGCGCTGTTTTAACCTGGTCTGCCAATCTCTCTCCACGCTGTTTTAAACTCATCTGCCACTCTCTCTCCACGCTTTTTTAAACTGGGCCGCCACTCCCTCTCCGCGATGTATTAAACTGGTCCACCACTCTCTCTCCGTGCAGGTTTAAACTTGTCGGCCGCTCTCTCTCCGCGATGTTTTAATCTGGTCCGCCACTCTCTCTCCACGCTGTTTTAGACTGATCCGCCAATCTCTCTCCACATTGTTTTAAACTGGTACGCCACTCTCCGCTCTCTTTTAAACTGATCCGCCACTCTCCGCTCTCTTTTAAACTGATCCGCCACTTTCTCTCCGCACTATATTAAACTGGTCCACTACTCTCTCTCCACGTTGTTTTAAACTGGTCCGTCACTCTCTCTCCATGTTGTTTTAAACTGGTCCGTCACACTCCGCTCTCTTTTAACCTGGTCCGCCACTCTCTCTCCGCGCTTTTTTAAACTGGTCAGCCACTCTCTCTCCACGCTGTTTTAAACTGGTCCATTGCTCTCTCTCCGCGCTTTTTTAAACTTGTCCATCGCTCTCTCTCTCCGCGGTGTTTTAGACTGATCCGCCAATCTCTCTCCACGCTGTTTTAAACTGATCTGCCGCTCTCTCTCCACGCTGTTTTAAACTGGTCCGCCACTCTCTCTCCCCGCTGTTTTAACCTGGTCCGCCACTCTCTCCACGCTCTTTTAATCTGTTCCGCCAATCTCTCTCTGTGCTGTTTTAAACTAGTCTGCTGCTCTCTTTCCGCACTTTTTTAACCTGGTCCGCCGCTCTCTCTCCACGCTGTTTTAAACTACTCCACCACTCTCTCTCCACGCTGTTTTAACCTTGTCCGCCGGTCTCTGTCCGCGCAGTTTTAAACTCTTCCGCCACTCTCTCGCTGCGCTGTTTTAAACTGATCCGCCAGTCTCTCTCCGCGCTGTTTTAAACTGGTCCGCCACTCTTTCTCCACGCTGTTTTTAATTGGTCCGCCACTCTCTCTCCACGCTGTTTTAAACTGGTCCGCCACTCTCTCTCCGCGCTGTTTTAAACTGGTCCGCCGCTCTCTCTCCACACTGTTTAAAACTGGTCCACCGCTCTCTCTCCACGCTGTTTTAAACTGGTCCGCCAAGCTCTCTCCGCTCTGTTTTAAACTGATCCACCGCTCTCTCTCCGCGCTGTTTTAAACTGGTCCGCCGCTTTCTCAACACACTGTTTTAAACTGGTCCGTCTTTCTCTCTCCACGCTGTTTTATAATGGTTCGCCACTCTCTCTCCACGCTTTTTTAAACTGGTCCGCCAATCTCTCTCCGCACTATTTTAACTGGTCTGTCACTCTCTCTTCATGCTGTATTAAACTGATCGGCCGCTCTCTCTCCACGCTGTTTTAAACTAATCCGCCACTCTCTCTCCGCGCTGTTTTAAACTGATCCGCCACTGTCTCTCTGCGCTGTTTTAAACTGGTCTTCCACTCACTCTCAGCACTATTTTAAACTGGTTCACCGCTCTCTCTCCGCGCTGTTTCAATCTGGTCCGCTGCTTTCTCTCTGCACTATTTTAAACTGCTCCGCCACTCTCTCTCCGCGCTCTTTTAACCTTGTCCGCCGCTCCCTCCACGCTCTTTTAATCTGGTCCGACACTCTCTCACCGCGCTATTTTAAACTGGTTCACCGCTCTCTCTCCACGATGTTTCAATCTGGTCCTCCACTCTCTTTCCGCACTATTTTAAACTAGTTCACTGCTCTCTCTCCGCGATGTTTCAATCTGGTCCGCAGCTCTCTCTCTGCACTATTTTAAACTGCTCCGCCACTCTCTCTCCACGCTGTTTTAAACTGGTCCGCCACTCTCTCTCCACGCTGTTTTAAACTTGTCTGCTGCTCTCTCTCCACATTGTTTTAAACTGGTCCGCCAATCTCTCTCCACACTTTTTTAAACTGGGCCACCACTTTCTCTCCGTGCTGTTTTAACCTGGTCTGCCACTCTCTCTCCGCGCTGTTTTAAACTTGTCCGCCGTTCTCTCTCCACACTGTTTAAGCTGATCCGCGACTCTCTCTCTGCGCTGTTTTAAATTGGTCCGCCACTCTCTGTCTGCGCTATTTTAAACTGATTCGCCGCTCTCTCTCCATGCTGTTTTAAACTGATTCGCCACTCTCTCTCCGTGCTGTTTTAAACTGATCCGCCGCTCTCTTTCCACGCTGTTTAAACAGATCCACCGCTTTCTCTCAACGTTATTTAAAACTGGTCCGCCACTCTCTCTCCGCGCTGTTTTAAACAGATTCGCCACTCTCTCTCCATGCTTTTTTAAACTGGTCCGCCACTCTTTCTCCACGCTGTTTTTAATTGGTCCGCCACTCTCTCTCCACGCTGTTTTAAACTGATCCACCGCTCTCTCTCCGCGCTGTTTTAAACTGGTCCGCCGCTTTCTCAACACGCTGTTTTAAACTGGTCCGTCTTTCTCTCTCCACGCTGTTTCATAATGGTTTGCCACTCTCTCTCCAGGCTTTTTAAAACTGGTCCGCCAATCTCTCTCCGCACTATTTTAACTGGTCTGTCACTCTCTCTTCATGCTGTATTAAACTGATCGGCCGCTCCCTCTCCACGCTGTTTTAAACTAATCCGCCACTCTCTCTCCGCGCTGTTTTAAACTGATCCGCCACTGTCTCTCTGCGCTGTTTTAAACTGGTCTTCCACTCACTCTCAGCACTATTTTAAACTGGTTCACCGCTCTCTCTCCGCGCTGTTTCAATCTGGTCCGCCGCTTTCTCTCTGCACTATTTTAAACTGCTCCGCCACTCTCTCTCCGCGCTCTTTTAAACTGATCCGCCACTCTCTCTCCACGTTCTTTTACTCTGGTCCGACACTCTCTCTCCGCGTTGTTTTAAACTGGTCCACCACTCTCGGCTCTCTTTCAAACTGGTCCACCACTCTCCGCTATCTTTTAAACTGGTCCATCGCTCTCTCTCCGTGCTGTTTTAAACTGGTCCATTGCTCTCTCTCCGCGCTGTTTTAAACTGATCCATCGCTCTCTCTCCACGCTGTTTTAAACTGATCCATCGCTCTCTCTCCACGCTGTTTTAAACTGATCCATCGCTCTCTATCCGCGCTGTTTTAAACTGATCCATCGCTCTCTCTCCACACTGTTTTAAACTTGTCCGCCACTCTCTCTCCACGCTGTTTTAAACTTGTCCGCTGCTCTCTCTCCACATTGTTTTAAACTGGTCCGCCACTCTCTCTCCACGCTGCTTTAAACTTGTCCGCTGCTCTCTCTCCACATTGTTTTCAACTGGTCCGCCAATCTCTCTCCACACTTTTTTAAACTGGGCCATCACTTTCTCTCCGCGCTGTTTTAACCTGGTCCGCCGATCTCTCCAGGCTCTTTTAATCTGGTCCGACACTCTCTCGCCGCGCTATTTTAAACTGGTTCACCGCTCTCTCTCCGCGCTGTTTTAACCTGGTCCACCGGTCTCTCCACGCTGTTTTAAACTGGACTGCATCTCTCTCTCCACGCTGTTTTAAACTAGTCTGCCACTCTCTCTCCGCGTTGTTTTACACTTGTCCACCGCTCTCTCTCTACGCTGTTTTAAAGTGGTCTGCCACTCTCTCTCCACGTTGTTTTACACTGAGCCGCCGCTCTCTCTCCGCGCTGTTTTAAACTGGTCTGCGACTCTCACTCCACGCTGTTTTAAACTGGTCCATCGCTCTCTCTCTCTACGCTGTTTTAAATTGGGTCCGGCATTCTCTCTCCGCGCTGTTTTAAATTGATCCATCGCTCTCACTCCACGCTGTTTTAAATTGATCCATCGGTCTCTCTCCACGCTGTTTTAAACTGGTCCGCCACTCTCTCCGAGTAGTTTTAAACTGGTCCACTGTTCTTTCTCCACGCTGTTTGAACCTGGTCCACCACTCTCCCTCCGGGCTGTTTTAACCTTGTCCGCCACTCGCTCTCCACGCTGCTTTAAACTGGTCCACCACTCTCACTCCGCGCTGTTTTAAACTGATCCGCCACTCTCTCTCTGCGCTGTTTTAAACTGGTCCATCGCTCGCTCTCCGTGCTTTTTTAAACTGATCCTCCGCTCTCTCTCCACGCTCTTTTAAACTGATCCTCCGCTCTCTCTCCATGCTCTTTTAAACTGATTGGCCACTCTCTCTCCATGCTGTTTTAAACTGATCCGCCACTCTCTCTCCGCACTCTTTTAACCTTGTCCGCTGCTCTCTCCACGCTCTTTTAATCTGGTCCGACACTCTCCCACCGCGCTATTTTAAACTGGTTCACCGCTCTCTCACCACGATGTTTCAATCTGGTCCTCCACTCTCTTTCCGCACTATTTTAAACTAGTTCACTGCTCTCTCTCCGCGATGTTTCAATCTGGTCCGCAGCTCTCTCTCTGCACTATTTTAAACTGCTCCGCCACTCTCTCTCCACACTGTTTTAAACTGGTCCGCCACTCTCTCTCCACGCTGTTTTAAACTTGTCTGCTGCTCTCTCTCCACATTGTTTTAAACTGGTCCGCCACTCTGTCTCCACGCTGTTTTAAACTGGTCCGCTGCTCTCCCTCCACATTGTTTTCAACTGGTCCGCCAATCTCTCTCCACACTTTTTTAAACTGGGCCACCACTTTCTCTCCGTGCTGTTTTAACCTGGTCTGCCACTCTCTCTCCGCGCTGTTTTAAACTTGTCCGCCGCTCTCTCTCCACACTGTTTAAGCTGATCCGCCACTCTCTCTCTGCGCTGTTTTAAATTGGTCCGCCACTCTCTGTCTGCGCTATTTTAAACTGATTTGCCGCTCTCTCTCCATGCTGTTTTAAACTGATTCGCCACTCTCTCTCCGTGCTGTTTTAAACTGATCCGCCGCTCTCTTTCCACGCTGTTTAAACAGATCCACCGCTTTCTCTCAACGTTATTTAAAACTGGTCCGCCGCTCTCTCTCTGCGCTGTTTTAAACTTGTCCACCGCGCTCTCTCCACGATGTTTTAAACTGGTCCGCCACTCTCTCTCCACGCTGTTTTAAACTGATCCGCCACTCTCTCTCCACGTTCTTTTACTCTGGTCCGCCACTCTCTCTCCGCGTTGTTTTAAACTGGTCCACCACTCTCGGCTCTCTTTCAAACTGGTCCACCACTCTCCGCTATCTTTTAAACTGGTCCATCGCTCACTCTCCGCGCTGTTTTAAACTGATCCATCGCTCTCTCTCCGCGCTGTTTCAAACTGGTCCATTGCTCTCTCTCCGCGCTGTTTTAAACTGATCCATCGCTCTCTCTCCACGCTGTTTTAAACTGATCCATCGCTCTCTCTCCACGCTGTTTTAAACTGATCCATCGCTCTCTATCCGCGCTGTTTTAAACTGATCCATCGCTCTCTCTCCACGCTGTTTTAAACTTGTCCGCCACTCTCTCTCCACGCTGTTTCAATCTGGTCCGCAGCTCTCTCTCTGCACTATTTTAAACTGCTCCGCCACTCTCTCTCCAACCTGTTTTAATCTGGTCCTCCATTCTCTCTCCACGTTGTTTTAAACAGGTCCACCACTCTCCACTTGCTTTTAAACTGGTCCACCACTCTATCTCTGCGCTGTTTTAACCTGGTCCGCCACTCTCTCTCCGCGCTGTTTTAACCTGGTCCACCGGTCTCTCCACGCTGTTTTAAACTGGACTGCACCTCTCTCTCCACGCTGTTTTAAACTAGTCTGCCACTCTCTCTCCGTGTTGTTTTACACTTGTCCGCCGCTCTCTCTCTACGCTGTTTTAAAGTGGTCTGCCACTCTCTCTCCACGTTGTTTTACACTGAGCCGCCGCTCTCTCTCCGCGCTGTTTTAAGCTGGTCTGCGACTCTCACTCCACGCTGTTTTAAACTGGTCCGCCGCTCTCTCTCCACGCTGTTTTAAACTGGGTCCGGCATTCTCTCTCCGCGCTGTTTTAAATTGATCCATCGCTCTCACTCCACGCTGTTTTAAATTGATCCATCGGTCTCTCTCCACGCTGTTTTAAACTGGTCCGCCACTCTCTCCGAGTAGTTTTAAACTGGTCCACTGTTCTTTCTCCACGCTGTTTGAACCTGGTCCACCACTATCCCTCCGGGCTGTTTTAACCTGGTCCGCCACTCTCTCTCCACGCTGCTTTAAACTGGTCCACCACTCTCACTCCGCACTGTTTTAAACTGATCCGCCACTCTCTCTCCGCACTGTTTTAAACTGGTGCGCCACTCTCCTCGCTGTTTTAAACTGGTCTGCTGCTCTCTCACGACGCTGTTTTAAAGTGGCCTGCCACTCTCTCTCCGCGCTGTTTTAACCTGGTCCACCAATCTCTCTCCACGCTGTTTTAAACTCATCCGCCACTCTCTCTCCACGTTTTTTTTAACTGGGCTGCCACTCCCTCTCCACGATGTATTAAACTGGTCCACCACTCTCTCTCCGTGCAGGTTTAAAATTGTCCGCCGCTCTCTCTCCGCGATGTTTTAATCTGGTCCGCCGCTCTCTCTCCACGCTGTTTTAGACTGATCCGCCAATCTCTCTCTACATTGTTTTAAACTGGTCCGCCACTCTCCGCTCTCTTTTAAACTGATCCGCCACTCTCCACTCTCTTTTAAACTGAGCCGCCACTCTCCACTCTCTTTTAAACTGATCCGCCACTCTCCACTCTCTCTTAAAGTGATCCGCCACTTTCTCTCCGCACTATATTAAACTGGTCCACCACTCTCTCTCCACGTTGTTTTAAACTGGTCCGTCACTCTCTCTCCGCGCAGTTTTAACCTGGTCCGTCACTCTCTCTCTGCTCTCTTTTAACCTGGTCCGCCACTCTCCACGCTGGTTGAAACTGGTCTGTCACTCTCTCACGACGCTGTTTTAAAGTGGCCTGCCACTCTCTCTCCGCGCTGTTTTAACCTGATCCACCCTTCTCTCTCCGTGCTGTTTAAACTGGTCCACCGCTTTCTCTCCGCACAATTTTAAACTGGTCCACCACTCCCTCTCGGTGCTGTTTTAACCTGGTCCGCCACTCTCTCTCCGCACTGTTTTAAACTGGTGCGCCACTCTCCTCGCTGTTTTAAACTGGTCTGCCGCTCTCTCACGACGCTGTTTTAAAGTGGCCTGCTACTCTCTCTCCGCGCTATTTTAACCTGGTCCGCCAATCTCTCTCCACGCTGTTTTAAACTCATCCGCCACTCTCTCTCCACGTTTTTTTAAACTGGGCCGCCACTCCCTCTCCACGATTTGTTAAACTGGTCCACCACTCTCTCTCCGTGCAGGTTTAAACTTGTCCGCCGCTCTCTCTCCGCGATGTTTTAATCTGGTCCGCCGCTCTCTCTCCGCGATGTTTTAAACTGGTCCGCCACTCTCTGCTCTCTTTTAAACTGATCCGCCACTCTCCACTCTCTTTTAAACTGATCCGCCACTCTCCACTCTCTTTTAAAGTGATCCGCCACTTTCTCTCCGCACTATATTAAACTGGTCCACCACTCTCTCTCCACGTTGTTTTAAACTGGTCCGTCACTCTCTCTCCGCGCAGTTTTAACCTGGTCCGTCACTCTCTCTCCGCTCTCTTTTAACCTGGTCCGCCACTCTCTCTCCACGCTGGTTGAAACTGGTCTGCCACTCTCTCACAACGCTGTTTTAAAGTGGCCTGCCTCTCTCTCTCCGCGCTGTTTTAACCTGATCCACCCTTCTCTCTCCGTGCTGTTTAAACTGGTCCACCGCTTTCTCTCCGCACAATTTTAAACTGGTCCACTACTCCCTCTCGGCGCTGTTTTAACCTGGTCCGCCGCTCTCTCCACGCTCTTTTAAACTGGTCCGCCGCTCTCTCTCCACGTTGTTTTAAATTGGTCCGCTGCTCTCCACTCTCTTTTAAACTGGTCCACCACTCTCTCTCCACGTTGTTTTAAACTGGTCCGTCACTCTCTCTCCGCGCAGTTTTAACCTGGTCCGTCACTCTCTCTCCGCTCTCTTTTAACCTGGTCCGCCACTCTCTCTCCACGCTGGTTGAAACTGGTCTGCCACTCTCTCACGACACTGTTTTAAACTGGTCCGCCACTCTCTCTCCACGCTGTTTTAAACTGGTCCATTGCTGTCTCTCCGCGCTTTTTTAAACTGGTCCATCGCTCTCACTCTCCGCAGTGTTTTAGACTGATCCGCCAATCTCTCTCCACGGTTTTAGACTGATCCGCCAATCTCTCTCCACGCTGTTTTAAACTGATCTGCCACTCTCTCTCCACGCTGTTTTAAACTGGTCCGCCACTCTCTCTCCCCGCTGTTTTAACCTGGTCCGCCGCTCTCTCCACACTCTTTTAATCAGTTCCGCCAATCTCCACGCTGTTTGAACTGATCCGCCGCTCTCTCACCACGCTGTTTTAAACTGATCCGCCACTCTCTCTCCACGCTGTTTTAGACTGTTCCATTGCTCGCTCTCCACGCTCTTTTAAACTGATCCTCCGCTCTCTCTCCGTGCACCTTTAAACTGATTGGCCACTCTCTCTCCACGCTGTTTTAAACTGGTCCGCCACTCTCTCACCGCGCTGTTTTAAACTGGTCCACCACTCTCTCTCCGCGCTGTTTTAAACTGGTCCGCCACTCTCTCTCCGCGCTGTTTTAAACTGGTCCACCGCTCTCTCTCCGCGATGTTTCAATCTGGTCCGCCGCTCTCCCTCTGCACTATTTTAAACTGGTCCGCCCCTCTCTCTCTGCACTATTTTAAACTTCTCCGCCCCTCTTTCTCCACGCTGTTTTAAACTGCTCCGCCACTCTCTCTCCAAGCTGTTTTAAACTGCTACACCACTCTCTCTCCACGCTGTTTTAAACTGGACCGCCGCTCTCTCCGCGCTGTTTTAAACTGGTCCGCCGCTCTCTCTCCACGCTGTTTTAAACTGGTCCGCCGCTCTCTCTCCACGCTGTTTTAAACTGGTCCGCCTCTCTCTCTCCATGTTGTTTTAAACTGCTCTGCCACTCTCCGTTCTCTTTTAAACTGGTTCGCCATTCTCCGCTATCTTTTAAACTGGTCTGCCGCTCTCTCACGATGCTGTTTTAAACTGGTCTGCCGCTCTCTTTCCACGCTGTTTTAAACTGCTCCACCACTCTCTCTCCGCGCTGTTTTAACCTGGTCCACTGCTCTCTCCACGCTGTTTTAGACTGGACCGCATCTCTCTCTCCATGCTGTTTTAAACTGGTCTGCCGCTCTCTTTCCGCACTTTTTGAACCTGGTCCGCCGCTCTCTCTCCACGCTGTTTTAAACTAGTCCACCACTCTCTCTCCACGCTGTTTTAACCTTGTCCGCCGCTCTCTCTCCACGCAGTTTTAAACTCTTCCGCCACTCTCTCCCCGCACTTTTTTAAACTGGTCCGCCAGTCTCTCTCCGCGCTGTTTTAAACTGGTCCGCCAGTCTCTCGCCGCGCTGTTTTAAACTGGTCCGCCACTCTATCTCCACGCTTTTTTAAACTTGGACGCCACTTATTCTCCGCAATGTTTTAAACTGGTCTGCCACGCTCTCTCCGTGCAGTTTTAAACTGGTCCGCCAATCTCTCTCCACGTTTTTTTAAAC
Source organism: Carcharodon carcharias (assembly GCF_017639515.1). Lineage (NCBI taxonomy): Eukaryota > Metazoa > Chordata > Chondrichthyes > Lamniformes > Lamnidae > Carcharodon > Carcharodon carcharias. The sequence goes on along the minus strand of NC_054481.1, from coordinate 61,490,039 downwards.
TGGTCTGCCACTCTCCGCTCTCTTTTAAACTGATCCGCCGCTCTCTGTCTGCACTGTTTAGACTGTTCCGCCACTTTTTCTCCGCACTCTTTTAAACTTGTCCACCACTCTCTCTCCGCGCTGTTATAACCTGGTCCGCCGCTCTCTCCACACTGTTATAACCTGGTCCGTCGCACTCTACACGCTGTTTTAAACTGGTCCGCGACTCTCGGCTCTCTTTTAAGCTGGTCCGCCACTCTCTCTCCTCGCTGTTTTAAACTGGTCTGCCGCTCTCTCATGACGCTGTTTTAAAGTGGCCTGCCACTCTCTCTCCGCGCTGTTTTAACCTGGTCTGCCACTCTCTCTCCGCACTGTTTTAAACAGGTCCGCCACTCTCCTCGCTGTTTTAAACGGGTCTGCCGCTCTCTCACGACGCTGTTTTAAAGTGGCCTGCCACTCTCTCTCCGCGCTGTTTTAACCTGGTCCGCCAATCTCTCTCCACGCTGTTTTAAGCTCATCCGCCACTCTCTCTCCACGCTTTTTTAAACTGGGCCGCCACTCCCTCTCCGCGATGTATTAAACTGGTCCACCATTCTCACTCCGTGCAGGTTTAAACTTGTCCACCGCTCTCTCTCCGCGATGTTTTAATCTGGTCCGCCGCGCTCTCTCCACGCTGTTTTAGACTGATCCGCCAATCTCTCTCCACATTGTTTTAAACTGGTCCGCCACTCTCCGCTCTCTTTTAAACTGATCCGCCACTCTCCACTCTCTTTTAAACTGATCCGCCACTCTCCACCTTCTTTTAAACTGATCCGCCACTCTCCACTCTCTTTTAAAGTGATCCGCCACTTTCTCTCCGCACTATATTAAACTGGTCCACCACTCTCTCTCCACATTGTTTTAAACTGGTCCGTCACTCTCTCTCCACGCAGTTTTAACCTGGTCCGTCACTCTCTCTCCGCTCTCTTTTAACCTGGTCCGCCACTCTCTCTCCACGCTGTTTTAAACTGGACCGCCGCTCACTCTCTGCGCTGTTTTAAACTGGACCGCCGCTCTCTCTGCGCTGTTTTAAACTGGTCCGCCCCTCTCTCTCTGCGCTGTTTTAAACTGGTCCGCCACTCTCTCTCCACGCTGTTTTAAACTGGTCCGCCACTCTCTCTCCACGCTGTTTTAAACTGGTCCGCCACTCTCTCTCTACGCTGTTTTAAACTGATCCATCGCACTCTCTCCGCGCTTTTTTAAACTGGTCCGCCACTCTCTCTCCACGCTGTTTCAAACTTTTCCGCTACGCTCTCTCCACATTGTTTTAAACTTGTCCACCACTCTCTCCCTCCACATTGTTTTAAACTGGTCCGCCTCTCTCTCTCCACGCTGTTTTAAACTGGTCCGCCTCTCTCTCTCTCCACACTGTTTTAAACTGGTCTGCCACACTCTCTCCACGATGTTTTAAACTGGTCCGCTACTCTCTCTCCATGCTGTTTTAAACTGGTCTGCCGCTCTCTCTCTGCGCTGTTTTAAACTGGTCCGCCACTCTCTCCAGGCCCTTTTAAACTGGTCCCCACTCTCTCTCCAAGCTCTTTTAAACTGGTCCGCCACTCTGTCTCCACTCCCTTTTAAACTGGTCCGCCACTCTCTCTCCAAGCTGTTTTAAACTGGTTCGCCACTCTCTCTCCACGCTGTTTAAATCTGGTCCACCACTCTCTTTCCGCGCTGTTTTAAACTGGTCCACCGCTCTCTCTCCGCGATGTTTCAATATGGTCCGCCACTCTCTCTCCGCGCTGTTTTAATCTGGACCACCACTCTCTCTGCGCTGTTTTAAACTGGTCCGCCACTCTCTCTCCACGCTGTTTTAAACCGGTCCTCCACTCTCTCTCCGCGTTGTTTTAAACTGGTCCGCCACTCTCTCTCCGCGCTGTTTTAAACTTGTCCGCCACTCTCTCTCCACGCTGGTTGAAACTGGTCTGTCACTCTCTCACGACGCTGTTTTAAAGTGGCCTGCCACTCTCTCTCCGCGCTGTTTTAACCTGATCCACCCTTCTCTCTCCGTGCTGTTTAAACTGGTCCACCGCTTTCTCTCCGCACAATTTTAAACTGGTCCACCACTCCCTCTCGGTGCTGTTTTAACCTGGTCCGCCACTCTCTCTCCGCACTGTTTTAAACTGGTGCGCCACTCTCCTCGCTGTTTTAAACTGGTCTGCCGCTCTCTCACGACGCTGTTTCAAAGTGGCCTGCTACTCTCTCTCCGCGCTGTTTTAACCTGGTCCGCCAATCTCTCTCCACGCTGTTTTAAACTCATCCGCCACTCTCTCTCCACGTTTTTTTAAACTGGGCCGCCACTCCCTCTCCACGATGTGTTAAACTGGTCCACCACTCTCTCTCCGTGCAGGTTTAAACTTGTCCGCCGCTCTCTCTCCGCGATGTTTTAATCTGGTCCGCCGCTCTCTCTCTGCGATGTTTTAAACTGGTCCGCCACTCTCTGCGCTCTTTTAAACTGATCCGCCACTCTCCACTCTCTTTTAAACTGATCCGCCACTCTCCACTCTCTTTTAAAGTGATCCGCCAATTTCTCTCCGCACTATATTAAACTGGTCCACCACTCTCTCTCCATGTTGTTTTAAACTGGTCCGTCACTCTCTCTCCGCGCAGTTTTAACCTGGTCCGTCACTCTCTCTCTGCTCTCTTTTAACCTGGTCCGCCACTCTCTCTCCACGCTGGTTGAAACTGGTCTGCCACTCTCTCACGACGCTGTTTTAAAGTGGCCTGCCTCTCTCTCTCCGCGCTGTTTTAACCTGATCCACCCTTCTCTCTCCGTGCTGTTTAAACTGGTCCACCGCTTTCTCTCCGCACAATTTTAAACTGGTCCACTACTCCCTCTCGGCACTGTTTTAACCTGGTCCGCCGCTCTCTCCACGCTCTTTTAAACTGGTCCACCACTCTCTCTCCACGTTGTTTTAAACTGGTCCGTCACTCTCTCTCCGCGCAGTTTTAACCTGGTCCGTCACTCTCTCTCCGCTCTCTTTTAACCTGGTCCGCCACTCTCTCTCCACGCTGGTTGAAACTGGTCTGCCACTCTCTCACGACGCTGTTTTAAACTGGTCCGCCACTCTCTCTCCACGCTGTTTTAAACTGGTCCATTGCTGTCTCTCCGCGCTTTTTTAAACTGGTCCATCGCTCTCACTCTCCGCAGTGTTTTAGACTGATCCGCCAATCTCTCTCCACGGTTTTAGACTGATCCGCCAATCTCTCTCCACGCTGTTTTAAACTGATCTGCCACTCTCCACGCTGTTTTAAACTGGTCCGCCACTCTCTCTCCCCGCTGTTTTAACCTGGTCCGCCGCTCTCTCCACACTCTTTTAATCAGTTCCGCCAATCTCTCTCCACGCTGTTTGAACTGATCCGCCGCTCTCTCACCACGCTGTTTTAAACTGATCCGCCACTCTCTCTCCACGCTGTTTTAGACTGTTCCATTGCTCGCTCTCCACGCTCTTTTAAACTGATCCTCCGCTCTCTCTCCGTGCACCTTTAAACTGATTGGCCACTCTCTCTCCACGCTGTTTTAAACTGGTCCGCCACTCTCTCACCGCGCTGTTTTAAACTGGTCCACCACTCTCTCTCCGCGCTGTTTTAAACTGGTCCGCCACTCTCTCTCCGCGCTGTTTTAAACTGGTCCACCGCTCTCTCTCCGCGATGTTTCAATCTGGTCTGCCGCTCTCCCTCTGCACTATTTTAAACTGGTCCGCTGCTCTCTCTCTGCACTATTTTAAACTTCTCCGCCCCTCTTTCTCCACGCTGTTTTAAACTGCTCCGCCACTCTCTCTCCAAGCTGTTTTAAACTGCTCCGCCACTCTCTCTCCACGCTGTTTTAAACCGGTCCTCCACTCTCTCTCCGCGTTGTTTTAAACTGGTCCGCCACTCTCTCTCCGCGCTGTTTTAAACTTGTCCGCCACTCTCTCTCCGCGCTGTTTTAAACTGGTCCGCCAATCTCTCTCCGCACTGTTTTAAACTTGTCCGCCAATCTCTGTCCGCGCTGTTTTAAACTGGTCCGCCACTCTTTCTCCACGCTGTTTTTAATTGGTCCGCCACTCTCTCTCCACGCTGTTTTAACCTGGTCCGCCACTCTCTCTCCGCGCTGTTTTAATCTCGTCCGGCACTCTCTCTCCGCTTTGTTTTAATCTGGTCCGCCACTCTCTCTCCGCGTTGTTTTGAACTTGTCCGCCACTCTCTCTCCACGCTGTTTTAAACTGGTCCGCCACTCTCTCTCCACGCTGTTTTAAACTTGTCTGCTGCTCTCTCTCCACATTGTTTTAAACTGGTCCGTCACTCTGTCTCCACGTTGTTTTAAACTGGTCTGCTGCTCTCCCTCCACATTGTTTTCAACTGGTCCGCCAATCTCTCTCCACACTTTTTTAAACTGGGCCACCACTTTCTCTCCGCGCTGTTTTAACCTGGTCTGCCACTCTCTCTCCGCGCTGTTTTAAACTTGTCCGCCGCTCTCTCTCCACACTGTTTAAGCTGATCCGCCACTCTCTCTCTGCGCTGTTTTAAATTGGTCCGCCACTCTCTGTCCGCGCTATTTTAAACTGATTCGCCGCGCTCTCTCCACGATGTTTTAAACTGGTCCGCCACTCTCTCTCCACGCTTTTTTAAACTGATCCGCCACTCTCTCTCCACGTTCTTTTACTCTGGTCCGCCACTCTCTCTCCGCGTTGTTTTAAACTGGTCCACCACTCTCCGCTATCTTTTAAACTGGTCCATCGCTCACTCTCCGCGCTTTTTTAAACTGATCCATCGCTCTCGCTCCGCGCTGTTTTAAACTGGTCCATTGCTCTCTCTCCGCGCTGTTTTAAACTGATCCATCGCTCTCTCTCCACGCTGTTTTAAACTGGTTCACCACTCTCTCTCCACGCTGTTTTAAACTGATCCATCGCTCTCTCTTCACGCTGTTTTAAACTGATCCATCGCTCTCTATCCGCGCTGTTTTAAACTGATCCATCGCTCTCTCTCCACGCTGTTTTAAACTTGTCCGCCACTCTCTCTCCACGCTGTTTCAAACTTGTCCACTGCTCTCTCTCCACATTGTTTTAAACTGGTCCGCCACTCTCTCTCCACGCTGCTTTAAACTTGTCCGCTGCGCTCTCTCCACATTGTTTTCAACTGGTCCGCCAATCTCTCCACACTTTTTTAAACTGGGCCACCACTTTCTCTCCGCGCTGTTTTAACCTGGTCCGCCGCTCTCTCTCTGCACTATTTTAAACTGCTCCGCCACTCTCTCTCCACGCTGTTTTAACCTGGTCCGCCGCTCTCTCCACGCTCTTTTAATCTGGTCCGACACTCTCTCGCCGCGCTATTTTAAACTGGTTCACCGCTCTCTCTCCGCGATGTTTCAATTTGGTCCGACACTCTCTTTCCGCACTATTTTAAACTGGTTCGCCGCTCTCTCTCCACGATGTTTCAATCTGGTCCGCAGCTCTCTCTCTATTTTAAACTGCTCCGCCACTCTCTCTCCAACCTGTTTTAAACTGGTCCTCCATTCTCTCTCCACGTTGTTTTAAACAGGTCCACCACTCTCCGCTTGCTTTTAAACTGGTCCACCACTCTATCTCTGCGCTGTTTTAACCTGGTCCGCCATTCTCTCTCCACGCTGTTTAAAACTGGTCAGCCGCTCTCTCCACGCTGTTTTAAACTGGTCTGCCACTCTCTCTCCTTACTGTTTTAAACTTGTCCGCTGCTTTCTCTCCACGGTGTTTTAAACTGATCCATCGCTCTCTCTCTACGCTGTTTTAAACTGGTCCCCCGCTCTCTCTCCGCGCTGTTTTAAACTGATCCATCGCACTCTCTCCGCGCTTTTTTAAACTGTTCCGCCACTCTCTCTCCATGCTGTTTTAAACTTGTCGGCTGCTCTCTCTCCACATTGTTTTAAACTGGTCCGCCACTCTCTCTCCATGCTGTTTTAAACTTTTCCGCTGCTCTCTCTCCACATTGTTTTAAACTTGTCTGCCACTCTCTCCCTCCACGTTGTTTTAAACTTATCCACCGCTCTCTCTCCGCGCTGTTTTAAACTGGTCCGCCGCTCTCTCTCCACGTTGTTTTAAACTGGTCCGCCAATCTCTCTCCGCACTATGTTAAACTGGTCTGTCACTCTCTCTCCGTGCTGTATTAAACTGATCGGCCGCTCTCTCTCCACGCTGTTTTAAACTAGTCCGTCATTCTCTCTCCGTGCTGTTTCAATCTGATCCATCTCGCTCTGTCCGCGCTGTTTTAAACTGCTCCGCCACTCTCTCTCCACGCTGTTTTAAACTTGTCCGCTGCTCTCTCTCCACATTGTTTTAAACTGGTCCGCCACTCTCTCCACGCTGTTTTAAATTAAACCACTGCTCTCTCTCCACATTGTTTTAAACTTGTCTGCCACTCTCTCTCCACGCTGTTTTAAACTTGTCCACCAATCTCTCTCCGCACTATTTTAAACTGCTCTGCCGCTCTCTCTCCGCACTGTTTTAACCTGGTCTGCCACTCTCCACGTTGTTTTAAACTGGTCCGCCTCTCTCTCTCCACGCTCTTTTAAACTAGTCTGCCACTCTCTCTCCACGATGTTTTAAACTGGTCCACCACTCTCCGCTCTCTTTTAAACTGGTCCACCATTCTCCGCTCTCTTTTAAACTGGTCTGCCGCTCACTCACGACGCTGTTTTAAAGTGGCCTGCCAGTCTCTCTCTGCGCTGTTTTAACCTGGTCCGCAACTAACTCTTCACGCTGTTTTAAACTGATCTGCCGCCCTCTCCCCCCGTTGTTTTTAAACTGGTCCGCCAATCTCTCTCCACGATATTTTTTACTGGGCCAACACTTTCTCTCTGCGCTGTTTTAACTGATCCGCCGCTTTCTCTCAACGTTATTTAAAACTGATCCATCGCTGTCTCTCCGTGCTGTTTTAAACTGATCCTTCGCCCTCTCTCCACGCTGTTTTAAACTGGTCTGCCACTCTCTCTCCGCGCTGTTTTAAACTTGTCCGCTGCTCACTCTCCACGCTGTTTTAAACTGATCCATCGCTCTCTCTGCACGCTCTTTTAAACTGGTCCGCCACTCTCCGCTCTCTTTTAAACTGGTCCTCTATTCTCCGCTCTCTTTTAAACTGGTCTGCCGCTCACTCACGACGCTGTTTTAAAGTGGCCTGCCACTCTCTCTCTGCGCTGTTTTAACCTGGTCCGCAACTAACTCTTCACGCTGTTTTAAACTGATCTGCCGCCCTCTCCCCCCGTTGTTTTTAAACTGGTCCGCCAATCTCTCTCTACAATATTTTTTACTGGGCCAACACTTTCTCTCTGCGCTGTTTTAACTGATCCGCCGCTTTCTCTCAACGTTATTTAAAACTGATCCATCGCTGTTGAACTGGTCCATCTGTCTCTCTCCGCGCTGTTTTAAACTGGTCCGCCGCTTTCCCTCCGCGCTGTTTTAAACTGATCCATCGCTCTCTCTCTGCGCTGTTTTAAACTGCTCCGCCACTCTCTCGCCACACTGTTTTAAACTTGTCCGCTGCTCTCTCTCCACATTGTTTTAAACTTATCCGCCACTATCTCTCCACATTGTTTTAAACTGGTCCACTATTCTCTCTCCACACTGTTTTAAACTAAATCACTGCTCTCTCTCCACATTGTTTTAAACTTGTCCGCCACTCTCTCTCCACATTGTTTTAAAATGGTCCGCCACTCTCTCTATGCGCTGTTTTAAACTGATCCTTCGCTCTCTCTCCACACTGTTTTAAACTGGTCTGCCACTCTCCGCTCTCTTTTAAACTGGTCCGCCACTCTCTCTGCACGCTTTTTTAAACTGATCTGCCACTCTCTCTCCACGTTCTTTTATTCCGGTCCGCCTCTCTCTCTCCATGTTGCTTTAAACTGGTCCACCACTCTCTGCTCTCTTTTAAACTGGTCCACCACTCTCTGCTATCTTTTAAACTGGTCCACCACTCTCGCCGCGCTGCTTTAACCTGGTCCGCCTGTCTCTCCACGCTGTTTTAAACCGGTCCGCCGCTCTCTCTCCACACTGTTTTTAACTTGTCCGCCGCTCTCTCTCCGCTCTGATTTAAACTGGTCCACCACTCTCTCTCCGTGCTGTTTTAAACTTTTCCGCCTCTCTCTCTCCGCTCTGATTTAAACTTGTCCGCTGCTCTCTCCACGCTGTTTTAAACTGGTCCGCCACGCTCTCTCCGCTCTGTTTTAAACTGATCCACCTCTCTCTCTCCGTGCTGTTTTAAACTGGTCCGCCGCTCTCTCTCCACGCTGTTTCAATCTGGTCCGCCGCTCTCTCTCTGCACTATTTTAAACTGCTCCGCCACTCTCTCTCCGCGCTGTTTTAACCTGGTCCGCCGCTCTCTCCACGCTCTTTTAATCTGGTCCGACACTCTCTCGCCGTGCTATTTTAAACTGGTTCACCGCTCTCTCTCCGCGATGTTTCAATCTGGTCCGAAGCTCTCTCTGTGCACTATTTTAAACTGCTCCGCCACTCTCTCTCCACGCTGTTTAAAACTGGTCTGCCATTCTCTCTCCACGTTGTTTTAAACAGGTCCACCACTCACCGCTCACTTTTAAACTGGTCCACCACTCTATCTCTGCGCTGTTTTAATCTGGTCCGCCACTCTCTCTCCACGCTGTTTAAAACTGGTCAGCCGCTCTCTCCACGCTGTTTTAAACTGGTCTGCCACTCTCTCTCCGCGCTGTTTTAAACTTGTCCGCTGCTCACTCTCCACGCTGTTTTAAACTGATCCATCGCTCTCTCTGCACGCTCTTTTAAACTGGTCCGCCACTCTCCGCTCTCCTTTAAACTGGTCCTCCATTCTCCGCTCTCTTTTAAACTGGTCTGCCGCTCACTCACGACGCTGTTTTAAAGTGGCCTGCCACTCTCTCTCTGTGCTGTTTTAACCTGGTCCGCAACTAACTCTTCACGCTGTTTTAAACTGATCTGCCGCCCTCTCCACCCGTTGTTTTTAAACTGGTCCGCCAATCTCTCTCTACAATATTTTTTACTGGGCCAACACTTTCTCTCTGCGCTGTTTTAACTGATCCGCCGCTTTCTCTCAACGTTATTTAAAACTGATCCATCGCTGTCTCTCCGCGCTGTTTTAAACTGATCCTTCGCCCTCTCTCCGCGCTGTTTTGAACTGGTCCATCGCTCTCTCTCCACGCTGTTTTAAACTGATCCATCGCTCTCTCTCTCTGCGCTGTTTTAAACTGCTCCGCCACTCTCTCTCCACGCTGTTTTAAACTTGTCCGCTGCTCTCTCTCCACATTGTTTTAAAATGGTCCGCCACTCTCTCTATGCGCTGTTTTAAACTGATCCTTCGCTCTCTCTCCACACTGTTTTAAACTGGTCTGCCACTCTCCGCTCTCTTTTAAACTGGTCCGCCACTCTCTCTGCACGCTTTTTTAAACTGATCCACCACTCTCTCTCCACGTTCTTTTATTCTGGTCCGCCTCTCTCTCTCCACGTTGCTTTGAACTGGTCCACCACTCTCTGCTCTCTTTTAAACTGGTCCGCCAATCTCTCTCCACAATGTTTTAAGCTGGGCCACCACTTTCTCTCCGCGCTGTTTTAACCTGGTCCGCCACGCTCTCCGCGGGGTTTTAAACTTGTCCGCCGCTCTCTCTCCACACTGTTTAAACTGATCCGCCACTTTCTCTCAACGTTATTTAAAACTGGTCCACCACTCTCTCTCCGCGCTGTTTTAAACTGGTCCGCCGCTCTCTCTCCACACTGTTTAAAACTGGTCCACCGCTCTCTCTCCGCGCTGTTTTAACCTGATCCACCGCTCTCTCTCCACGCTGTTTTAGACTGGTCCACCGCTCTCTCTCCGTGCTGTTTTAAACTGATCCGCCGCTCTCTCTCCACGCTGTTTTAAGCTGATCCGCCGCTCTCTCTCCACGCTGTTTTATACTGGACCGCCACTCTCTCTCCACGCTTTTTTAAACTGTTCCGTCAATCTCTCTCCGCACTATTTTAAACTGCTCTGTCACTCTCTCTCCGCGCTGTATTAAACTGATCGGCAGCTCTCTCTCCACGCTGTTTTGAACTTGTCCGCCACTGTCTCTCCGCGCTGTTTTAAACTGATCCGCCACTCTCTCTCCGTGCTGTTTCAAACTTGTCCTCCACTCAGTCTCAGCACTATTTTAAACTGGTTCACTGCTCTCTCCCCGCGCTGTTTCAATCTGGTCCGCCGCTCTTTCTCTGCACTATTTTAAACTGCTCCGCCACTCTCTCTCCGCGCTGTTTTAACCTTGTCTGCCCCCTCTCTCCACACTCTTTTAATCTGGTCCGACACTCTCTCGCCGCGCTATTTTAAACTGGTTCACCGCTCTCTGTCCGCGATGTTTCAATCTGGTCTGCAGTTCTCTCTCTGCACTATTTTAAACTGCTCCGCCACTCTCTCTCCACGCTGTTTTAAACTGGTCCGCCACTCTCTCTCCACATTGTTTTAAACTGGTCCGCCACTCTCTCTCCACGCTGTTTTAAACTGGTCCACCACTCTATCTCTGCGCTGTTTTAAACTGATCCATCGCTGTCTCTCCATGCTGTTTTAAACTGGTCCCCCGCTCTCTCTCCGCGCTGTTTTAAATTAGTCCCCCGCTCTCTCTGCGCACTGTTTTAAACTGATCCATCGCTCTCTCTCCGCACTGTTTTAAACTGCTCCATCGCTGTCTCTCCATGCTGTTTTAAACTGGTTCCCCGCTCTCTCTCCGCGCTGTTTTAAACTGATCCATCACTCTCTCTCCACGCTGTTTTAAAATGATCCATCGCTCTCTCACCACGCTGTTTTAAACTTGTCGGCTGCTCTCTCTCCACATTGTTTTAAACTGGTCCGCCACTCTCTCTCCACGCTGTTTTAAACTGTTCCGCCACTCTCTCTCCACATTGTTTAAAACTGGTCCGCCACTCTCTCTCCACGCTGTTTTAAACTGGTCCACCACTCTATCTCTGCGCTGTTTTAAACTGATCCATCGCTGTCTCTCCATGCTGTTTTAAACTGGTCCCCCGCTCTTTCTCCGCGCTGTTTTAAATTGGTCCCCCGCTCTCTCTGCGCACTGTTTTAAACTGATCCATCGCTCTCTCTCCACGCTGTTTTAAAATGTTCCATTGCTCTCTCTCCACACTGTTTTAAACTGATCCATCGCTCTCTCTCTACTCTTTTAAATTGATCCATCGCTCTCTCACCACGCTGTTTTAAACTTGTCGGCTGCTCTCTCTCCACATTGTTTTAAACTGGTCCGCCACTCTCTCTCCACGCTGTTTTAAACTTTTCCGCTGCTCTCTCTCCACATTGTTTTAAACTTGTCCGCCACTCTCTCTCTCCACGTTGTTTTAAACTGGTCCGCCTCTCTCTCTCCACGCTCTTTTAAACTGGTCTGCCACTCTCTCTCCATGATGTTTTTTTAACTGGTCTGCCTCTCTCTCTCCACGTTGTTTTAAACTGGTCCGCCATTCTCCGCTCTCTTTTGAACTGGTCTGCCACTCACTCACGACGCTGTTTTAAAGTGGCCTGCCACTCTCTCTCCGCGCTGTTTTAACCTGGTCCGCAACTAACTCTTTACGCTGTTTTAAACTGATCTGCCGCCCTCTCTCCGCGTTGTTTTGAAACTGGTCCGCCAATCTCTCTCCACAATTTTTTAAGCTGGGCCACCACTTTCTCTCCGCGCTGTTTTAACCTGGTCCGCCACGCTCTCCGCGGGGTTTTAAACTAGTCCGCCACTCTCTCTCCTTACTGTTTAAACTGATCCGCCACTTTCTCTCAACGTTATGTAAAACTGGTCCACCACTCTCTCTCCGCGCTGTTTTAAACTGGTCCGCTGCTCTCTCGCCACACTGTTTAAAACTGGTCCACCGCTCTCTCTCCGCGCTGTTTTAAACTGATCCGCCACTCTCTCTCCGCGCTGTTTTAAACTGGTCCTCCTCTCACTCTCAGCACTATTTTAAACTGGTTCACCGCTCTCTCTCCGCGCTGTTTCAATCTGGTCCGATGCTCTCTCTCTGCACTATTTTAAACTGCACCGCCACTCTCTCTCTGCGCTGTTTTAACCTTGTCTGCCCCCTCTCTCCACGCTCTTTTAATCTGGTCCGACACTCTCTCGCCGCGCTATTTTAAACTGGTTCACCGCTCTTTCTCCACGATGTTTCAATCTGGTCCGCAGCTCTCTCTCTGCACTATTTTAAACTGCTCCGCCACTCTCTCTCCACGCTGTTTTAAATTGGTCCGCCACTCTCTCTCCACGCTGTTTTAAACTGGTCCACCAATCTATCTCTGCGCTGTTTTAAACTGATCCATCGCTCTCTCTCCACGCTGTTTTAAACTGTTCCCCCACTCTCTCTCCGCGCCGTTTTAAATTGGTCCCCCGCTCTCTCTGCGCACTGTTTTAAACTGTTCCATCGCTCTCTCTCCGCACTGTTTTAAACTGATCCATCGCTCTCTCTCCACGCTGTTTTAAACTGGTCCACCGCTCTCTCTCCACGCTGTTTTAAACTGGTCCATCACTCTCTCTCCACATTGTTTTAAACTGGTCCGCCACTCTCTCTCCACGCTGTTTTAAACTTTTCCGCTGTTCTCTCTCCACATTGTTTCAAACTTGTCCGCCACTCTCTCTCTCCACGTTGTTTTAACCTGGTCCGCCTCTCTCTCTCCACGCTCTTTTAAACTGGTCTGCCACCCTCTCTCCACGATGTTTTTTTAACTGGTCCGCCTCTCTCTCTCCACGTTGTTTTAAACTGGTCCGCCGTTCTCCGCTCTCTTTTGAACTGGTCTGCTGCTCACTCACGACGCTGTTTTAAAGTGGCCTGCCACTCTCTCTCCGCGCTGTTTTAACCTGGTCCACAACTAACTCTTTACGCTGTTTTAAACTGATCTGCCGCCCTCTCTCCGCGTTGTTTTTAAACTGGTCCGCCAATCTCTCTCCACAATTTTTTAAGCTGGGCCACCACTTTCTCTCCGCGCTGTTTTAACCTGGTCCGCCACGCTCTCCGCGGGGTTTTAAACTAGTCCGCCGCTCTCTCTCCTTACTGTTTAAACTGATCCGCCGCTTTCTCTCAACGTTATGTAAAACTGGTCCACCACTCTCTCTCCGCGCTGTTTTAAACTGGTCCGCTGCTCTCTCTCCACACTGTTTAAAACTGGTCCACTGCTCTCTCTCTGCGCTGTTTTAAACTGATCCGCCGCTCTCTCTCCACTCTGTTTTAAGCTGATCCGCCGCTCTCTCTCCACGCTGTTTTATACTGGACCGCCACTCTCTCTCCACGCTTTTTTAAACTGGTCTGCCAATCTCTCTCTGCACTATTTTAAACTGCTCTGTCACTCTCTCTCCGCACTGTTTTAAACTGATCCGCCACTCTCTCTCCGTGCTGTTTTAAACTGGTCCTCCACTCACTCTCAGCACTATTTTAAACTGGTTCACCGCTCTCTCTCCGCGCTGTTTCAATCTGGTCCGATGCTCTCTCTCTGCACTATTTTAAACTGCTCCGCCACTCTCTCTCCGCGCTGTTTTAACCTTGTCTGCCCCCTCTCTCCACGCTCTTTTAATCTGGTCCGACACTCTCTCGCCGCGCTATTTTAAACTGGTTCACCGCTCTCTCTCCACAATGTTTCAATCTGGTCCGCAGCTCTCTCTCTGCACTATTTTAAACTGCTCCGCCACTCTCTCTCCACGCTGTTTTAAACTGGTCCGCCACTCTCTCTCCACGCTGTTTTAAACTGGTCCACCAATCTATCTCTGCACTGTTTTAAACTGATCCATCGCTCTCTCTCCGCACTGTTTCAAACTGATCCATCGCTCTCTCTCCACGCTGTTTTAAACTGGTCCCCCGCTCTCTCTGCGCTGTTTTAAATTGGTCCCCCGCTCTCTCTGTGCACTGTTTTAAACTGATCCATCGCTCTCTCTCCGCACTGTTTTAAACTGATCTATCGCTCTCTCTCCACGCTGTTTTAAACTGGTCCACCGCTCTCTCTCCACGCAGTTTTAAACTGATCCAGCGCTCTCTCTCCGCACTGTTTTAAACTGATCCATCGCTCTCTCTCCACGCTGTTTTAAACTTGTTCACTGCTCTCTCTCCGCACTGTTTTAAATTGGTCCATCGCTCTCTCTCTGCGCTGTTTTAAACTGGTCCATCGCTCTCTCTCCACGCTGTTTAAAACTGGTCCATCGCTCACTCTCCGCGCTGTTTTAAACTGATACATCGCTCTATCTCCGCGCTGTTTTAAACTGGTCCATTGCTCTCTCTCCACGCTGTTTTAAACTGATCCATCACTCTCTCTCCACGCTGTTTTAAACTGGTCCACCACTCTCTCTCCACGCTGTTTTAAACTGATCCATTGCTCTCTCTCCGTGCTGTTTCAAACTGATCCATCGCTCTCTCTCCGCGCTGTTTTAAACTTCTCCGCAGCTCTCTCTCCACATTGTTTTAAACTGGTCCGCCACTCTCTCTCCACACTTCTTTAAACTGGGCCACCACTTTCTCTCCGCGCTGTTTTAACCTGGTCTGCCACTCTCTCTCCGCGCTGTTTTAAACTTGTCCTGCCGCTCTCTCTCCACACTGTTTAAGCTGATCCGCCACTCTCTCTCTGCGCTGTTTTAAATTGGTCCACCACTCTCTCTCCATGCTATTTCAAATTGATCCGCTGCTCCTTTCCACACTGTTTAAAACTGGTCCACCGCTCTCTCTCCACGCTGTTTAAACAGATCCACCGCTTTCTCTCAACGTTATTTAAAACTGGTCCGCCGCTCTCTCTCCACGCTGTTTGAAACTGGTCCACCACTCTCCCTCCACACTGTTTTAAACTTGTCCACCGCTCTCTCTCCGCGCTGTTTTAAACTGATTCGCCACTCTCTCTCCACGCTGTTTTAAACTTGTCCACCACTCTCTCTCCACGCTGTTTTAAACTGGTCCGCCACTCTCTCTCCACGCTTTTTTAAACTGATCCGCCACTCTCTTTCCACGTTCTTTTATTCTGGTCTGCCACTCTCTCTCCGCGCTGTTTTAACCTTGTCCGCCAGTCTCTCCACGCTGTTTTAAACCGGTCCGCCACTCTCTCTCCATGCTGTTTTAAACTGGTCCGCCACTCTCTCTCCACGCTGTTTTAAACTGGTCTGCCACTCTCTCTCCACGCTGTTTTAAACTGGTCCACCGCTCTCTCTCCACGCAGTTTTAAACTGATCCATCACTCTCTCTCCACGCTGTTTTAAACAGGTCCGCCACTCTCTCTCCACGCTGTTTTAAACTGATCCATCGCCCTCTCTCCACGCTCTTTTAAACTGGTCCGCTGCTCTCTCTCCGCGCTGTTTAAAACTGGTCCATCGCTTTCTCTCTGCGCTGTTTTCAACTGGTCCACCACTCTCTCTCCACGCTGTTTTAAACTGGTCCACCACTCTCTCTCCACGCTGTTTTAAACTGGTCCGCCACTCTCTCTGCACGTTGTTTTAAATTGGTCTGCCACTCTCTCTCCACGCTGTTTTAAACTGGTCCACCGCTCTCTCTCCATGCAGTTTTAAACTGATCCATCGCTCTCTCTCCACGCTGTTTTAACCTGGTCCGCCACTCTCTCTCCACGCTGTTTTAAACTGATCCATCGCCCTCTCTCCTCGCTGTTTTAAACTGGTCCGCCGCTGTTTCTCCGCGCTGTTTAACACTGGTCCATCGCTTTCTCTCTGCGCTGTTTTCAACTGGTCCATCGCTCTCTCTCCACGCTGTTTAAAACTGGTCTATCGCTCTCTCTCCGCGCTGTTTTATACTGATCCATCGCTCTCTCTCCACGCTGTTTTAAACTGGTCCGCCACTCTCTCTCCACGCTGTTTTAAACTGGTCTGCCACTCTCTCTCCACGCTGTTTTAAACTGGTCCACCGCTCTCTCTCCACGCAGTTTTAAACTGATCCATCGCTCTCTCTCCACGCTGTTTTAACCTGGTCCGCCACTCTCTCTCCACGCTGTTTTAAACTGATCCATCGCCCTCTCTCCTCGCTGTTTTAAACTGGTCCGCCGTTCTTTCTCCGCGCTGTTTAACACTGGTCCATCGCTTTCTCTCTGCGCTGTTTTCAACTGGTCCATCGCTCTCTCTCCACGCTGTTTAAAACTGGTCTATCGCTCTCTCTCCGCGCTGTTTTATACTGATCCATCGCTCTCTCTCCACGCTGTTTTAAACTGATCCACCACTCTCTCTCCATGTTGTTTAAACAGATCCACCGCTTTCTCTCAATGTTATTTAAAATTGGTCTGCCGCTCTCTCTCCACGCTGTTTCAAACTGGTCCACCACTCTCTCTCCGCGCTGTTTTAAACTGATTCGCCACTCTCTCTCCACGCTGTTTTAAACTGGTCCACCACTCTCTCTCCGCGATGTTTTTAACTTTTCCGCCGGTCTCTCTCCGCTCTGATTTAAACTGGTCCGCTGCCTTATCCATGCTGTTTTAAACTGCTCCGCCACTCTCTCTCCGCTCTGATTTAAACTGGTCCCCCACTCTCTCTCCGCACGGATTTAAACTGGTCCGCCATTCTCTCTCCGCTCTGATTTAAACTGGTCCGCCACTCTCTCTCCACGCTGTTTTAAACTGGTCCGCCACTCTCTCTCCGCTCTGATTTAAACTGGTCCGCTGCTCTATCCACGCTGTTTTAACCTCGTCCGCCACTCTCACTCCGCGCTGTTTTAAAAGTGTCCGCCGCTCTCTCTCCGCTCTGATTTAAACTGGTCCGCTGCTCTATCCACGCTGTTTTAAACTGGTCCGCCACTCTCTCTCCATGCTTTTTTAAACTTGTCCGAAAATCTCTCTCCGCACTATTTTAAACTGTTCCGCCACTCTGTCTCCGCTCTGTTTTAACCTGGTCTGCCACTCTCTCACCACGTTGTTTTAAACTGGTCCGCCTCTCTCTCTCCACGCTGTTTTAAACTGGTTTGCCACTCTCTCTCCACGATGTTTTAAACTGGTCCGCCTCTCTCTCACCACGTTGTTTTAAACTGGCCCGCCACTCTCCGCTCTCTTTTAAACTGGTCCACCATTCTCCGCTCACTTTTAAACTGGTCTGCCGCTTTCTCACAACGCTGTTTTAAAGTGGCCTGCCACTCTCTCTCCGCGCTGTTTTAACCTGGTCCGCAACTAACTCTTCACGCTGTTTTCAACTGATCTGCCGCCCTCTCTCCGCGTTGTTTTTAAACTGGTTCACCGCCGCTGTCTCCACGCTGTTTTAAACTGGTCCGTGCTTCTCTCTCCACACTTTTTTAAACTGGGCCACCACTTTCTCTCCGCGCTGTTTTAACCTGGTCCGCCACTCTCTCTCCGCACTGTTTTAAACTTGTCCGCCGCTCTCTCTCCACACTGTTTAAACTGATACGCCGCTTTCTCTCAACGTTATTTAAAACTGGTCCACCACACTCTCTCCGCGCTGTTTTAAACTGATCTGCCGCTCTCTCTCCACGCTGTTTTAAACTGATCCATCACTCTCTCTCCACGCGGTTTTAACCTGATCTGCCACACTCTCTCCACGTTGTTTTAAACTGGTCCACCTCTCTCTCTCCACGCTGTTTTAAACTGGTCTGCCACTCTCTCTCCACCATGTTTTAAACTTGTCCGCTGCTCTCTCTCCACGCTGTTTTAAACTGGTCTGCCACTCTCTCTCCACGCTGTTTTAAACTTGTCCACTGCTCTCTCGCCACATTGTTTTAAACTTGTCCGCCACTCTCTCTCCTCATTGTTTTAAACTGCTCCGCCACTCTCTCTCCGCGTTGTTTTAAACTGGTCTGCCTCTCTCTCTCCACGCTGTTTTAAACTGGTCCATCGCTCTCTCTCCATGCTGTTTTAAACTGGTCCCCCGCTCTCTCTCCGCGCTGTTTTAAACTGATCCATCGCTCTCTCTCCACGATGTTTTAAAATGATCCATCGCTCTCTCTCCACACTGTTTTAAACTGAACCATCACTCTCTCTCCATGCTGTTTTAAACTGGTTCCCCGCTCTCTCTCCGCGCTGATTTAAACTGATCCATCGCTCTCTCTTCACGCTGTTTTAAAATGATCCATTGCTCTCTCTCCGCGCTGTTTTAAACTGATCCTTTGTTCTCTCTCCGCGCTGTTTTAAACTGATCCATCGCTCTCTCTCCACGATGTTTTAAGCTGATTTGCCACTCTCTTTCCACGCTGTTTTAACCTGGTCTGCCACTCTCTCTCCACAATGTTTTAAACTTGTCCGCTGCTCTCTCTCCACGCTGTTTTAAACTGGTCTGCCACTCTCTCTCCACGCTGTTTTAAACTTGTCCACTGCTCTCTCGCCACATTGTTTTAAACTTGTCCGCCACTCTCTCTCCTCATTGTTTTAAACTGCTCTGCCACTCTCTCTCCGCGTTGATTTAAACTGGTCTGCCTCTCTCTCTCCACGCTGTTTTAAACTGGTCCACCACTCTCTCTCCATGCTGTTTTAAACAGATCCACCGCTTTCTCTCTGCTCTATTTTAAACTGCTCCACCACTCTCTCTCCGCGCTGTTCTAACCTGGTCCGCCGCTCTCTCCACGCACTTTTAATCTGGTCCGACACTCTCTCGCAGTGCTATTTTAAACTTGTTCACCGCTCTCTCGCCACGATGTTTCAATCTGGTCCGCCACTCTCTCTCTGCACTATTTTAAACTGCTCCGCCACTCTCTCTTCACGCTGTTTTAAACTGGTCCGCCACAATCTCTCCACGCTGTTTTAAACTGGTTTGCCACTCTCTCTCCACGATGTTTTAAACTTGTCCGCTCCTCTCTCAACACGTTGTTTTAAAATGGTCCGCCACTCTCCGCTCTCTTTTAAACTGGTCCGCCATTCTCCACTCTCTTTTAAACTGGTCTGCTGCTCTCTCATGATGCTGTTTTAAAGTGGCCTGCCACTCTCTCTCCGCGCTGTTTTAACCTGGTCCGCAACTAATTCATCACGCTGTTTTCAACTGATCTGCCGCCCTCTCTCCGCGTTGTTTTTAAACTGGTTCACCGCCGCTGTCTCCACGCTGTTTTAAACTGGTCCGCCCATCTCTCTCCACACTTTTTTAAACTGGGCCACCACTTTCTCTCCGCGCTGTTTTAACCTGGTCCGCCACTCTCTCTCCGCACTGTTTTAAACTTGTCCGCCGCTCTCTCTCCACACTGTTTAAACTGATACGCCGCTTTCTCTCAACGTTATTTAAAACTGGTCCACCACACTCTCTCCGCGCTGTTTTAAATTGGTCCACCGCACTCCCTCCACACTGTTTAAAACTGGTCCACCGGTCTCTCTCCCCGCTGTTTTAAACTGATCCTCCACTCTCTCCACGCTGTTTTAAACTGATCCGCCGCTCTCTCTCCACGCTGTTTTAAACTGATCCATCGCTCTCTCACCACGCTGTTTTAAACTGGTCCGTCTCTCTCTCTCCACGCTGTTTTGAACTGATCCACCGCTCTCTCTCCACGCTGTTTTAAACTGGTCCGTCTCTCTCTCTCCACGCTGTTTTAAACTGATCCATCGCGCTCTCTCCGCGCTGTTTTAAACTGGTCCACCACTCTCTCTCCGCGCTGTTTTAAACTGATCATTCGCTCTCTCTCCACGCTGTTTTAAACTGGTCCGCCAATCTCTCTCCACACTTTTTTAAACTGGCCACCACTTTCCGTGCTGTTTTAACCTGCTCCGCCACTTTCTCTCCACGCTGTTTGAAACTTGTCCGCCGCTCTCTCTCCACGCTGTTTAAACTGATCAGCCGCTTTCTCTCAACGTTATTTAAAACTGGTCCACCACTCTCTCTCCGCGCTGTTTCAATCTGGCCCGCCGCTCTCTCTCTGCACTATTTTAAACTGCTCCGCCACTCTCTCTCCGCGCTGTTCTAACCTGGTCCGCTGTTCTCTCCACGCACTTTTAATCTGGTCCAACACTCTCTCGCAGCGCTATTTTAAACTGGTTCTCCGCTCTCTCTCCGCGATGTTTCAATCTGGTCCTCCACTCTCTTTCCGCACTATTTTAAAGTGATTCACCGCTCTCTCTCCATGATGTTTCAATCTGGTCCGCCACTCTCTCTCTGCACTATTTTAAACTGCTCTGCCACTTTCTCTCCACGCTGTTTTAAACTGGTCCGCCACACTCTCTCCACGCTGTTTTAAACTGGTTTGCCACTCTCTCTCCACGATGTTTTAAACTGGTCCGCCTCTCTCTCACCACGTTGTTTTAAACTGGTCCGCCACTCTCCGCTCTCTTTTAAACTGGTCCGCTATTCTCCGCTCTCTTTTAAACTGGTCTGCTGCTCTCTCACGACGCTGTTTTAAAGTGGCCTGCCACTCTCTCTCCGCGCTGTTTTAACCTGGTCCGCAACTAATTCATCACGCTGTTTTAAACTGATCTGCTGCCCTCTCTCCACGTTATTTTTAAACTGGTTTACCGCCGCTGTCTCCACGCTGTTTTAAACTGGTCCGCCCATCTCTCTCCACACTTTTTTAAACTGGGCCACCACTTTCTCTCCGTGCTGTTTTAAACTGGTCCGCCACTCTCTCTCCACGCTGTTTTAAACTGGTCCGCCGCTTTCTCTCAACGTTATTTAAAACTGGTCCACCACACTCTCTCCGTGCTGTTTTAAATTGGTCCACCGCACTCCCTCCACACTGTCTAAAACTGGTCCACCGCTCTCTCTCTACGCTGTTTTAAACTGATCCTCCACTCTCTCCACGCTGTTTTAAACTGATCCATCGCTCTCTCTCCACGCTGTTTTAAACTGGTCCGTCTCTCTCTCTCCACGCTGTTTTAAACTGATCCACCGCTCTCTCTCCACGCTGTTTTAAACTTGTCCGTCTCTCTCTCTCCACGCTGTTTTAAACTGGTCCGCCGCTCTCTCCACGCTGTCTTAAACTGATCTGCCACTCTCTCTCCACCCTGTTTTAAACTTGTCCACTGCTCTCTCTCTACGCTGTTTTAAACTGATCCATCGCTCTCTCTCCATGCTGTTTTAAACTGGTCCCCCGCTCTCTCTCTGCGCTGTTTTAAACTGATCCATCGCTCTCTCTCCACGCTGTTTTAAAATGATCCATCGCTCTCTCCACGATGTTTTAAACTGATTCGCCACTCTCTTTCCACGCTGTTTTAACCTGGTCTGCCACACTCTCTCCACGTTGTTTTAAACTGGTCCACCTCTCTCTCTCCACGCTGTTTTAAACTTGTCTGCCACTCTCTCTCCACCATGTTTTAAACTTGTCCGCTGCTCCCTCCCACGCTGTTTTACACTGGTATGCCACTGTCTCTCCATGCTGTTTTAAACTTGTCCACTGCTCTCTCGCCACATTGTTTTAAACTTGTCCGCCACTCTCTCTCCTCATTGTTTTAAACTGCTCCGCCACTCTCTCTCCACGTTGTTTTAAACTGGTCCGCCTCTCTCTCTCCACGCTGTTTTAAACTGGTCCACCGCTCTCTCTCCATGCTGTTTTAAACAGATCCACCACTTTCTCTCAACATTATTTAAAACTGGTCCACCGCTCTCTCTCCACGTTGTTTGAAACTGGTCCACCGCTCTCTCTCCATGCTGTTTTAACCTGTTCCGCCTCTCTCTCTCCACGCTGTTTTAAACTGGTCCGCTGCTTCTCTCCGCGCTGTTTTTAACTTGTCCGCCACTCTCTCTCCGCTCTGATTTAAACTGGTCCGCCACTCTCTCTCCACGCTGTTTTAAACTGGTCCGCCACTCTCCCTCCACGCTGTTTTAAACTGGTCCCCCGCTCTCTCTCCATGCTGTTTTAAACTGATCCATCGCTCTCTCTCCACACTGTTTTATACTGGTCCGCCAGTCTCTCTCCACGCTGTTTTAAACTGATCCATCGCCCTCTCTCCACGCTGTTTTAAACTGGTCCGCCGCTCTCTCTCCACGCTGTTTAAAACTGGTCCATTGCTCTCTCTCTGCGCTGTTTTAAACTGGTCCATCGCTCTCTCTCCACGCTGTTTAAAACTGGTCTATCTCTCTCTCTCCGCGCTGTTTTAAACTGATCCATTGCTCTCTCTCCGCGCTGCTTTAAACCGGTCCATTTCTCTCTCTCCATGCTGTTTTAAACTGATCCATCGCTCTCTCTTCACGCTGTTTTAAACTGATCCATCGCTCTCTCTCCACGCTGTTTTAACCTGGTCCACCACTCTCTCTCCATGCTGTTTTAAACTGATCCATCGCTCTCTCTCCGCTCTGTTTTAAACTGATCCATCACTCTCTATCTGCGCTGTTTTAAACTGATAATTCGCTCTCTCTCTACGCTGTTTCAAACTGATCCATCACTCTCTCTCCATGCTGTTTTAAACTTGTCCGCCACTCTCTCTCTGCGCTGTTTTAAACTTGTCCGCCGCTCTCTCTCCGCTCTGATTTAAACTGGTCCACTGCTCTCTCCACGCTGTTTTAAACTGGTCTGCCACTCTCTCTCCACACTGTTTTAAACTGGTCCGCCACTCTCTCTCCGCGCTGTTTTAAATTGGTCCACAACTCTCTCTCCGTGCTGTTTTAAACTGATCCGCCGCTCTCTTTCCACACTGTTTAAAACTGATTCGCCACTTTCTCTCCATGCTGTTTTAAACTGGTCCTCCACTCTCTCTCCACACTGTTTTAAACTGGTCCACCGCTCTCTCTCCATGCTGTTTAAACAGATCCACCGCTTTCTCTCAACGTTATTTAAAACTGGTCCGCCGCTCTCTCTCCACGCTATTTCAAACTGGTCCACCGCTCTCTCTCCGTGCTGTTTTAAACTGATTCGCCACTCTCTCTCCACACTGTTTTAAACTGGTCCACCGCTCTCTCTCCATGCTGTTTAAACAGATCCACCGCTTTCTCTCAACGTTATTTAAAACTGGTCCGCCGCTCTCTCTCCACGCTATTTCAAACTGATCCGCCACTCTCTGTCCGTGTTGTTTTAAACTGGTCCTCCACTCTCTCTCCGCACTATTTTAAACTGGCTCACCGCTCTCTCTCCACGCTGTTTTAAACTGATCCGCCACTCTCTCTCCACGTTCTTTTATTCTGGTCCGCCACTCTCTCTCCGCGCTGTTTTAAACTGGTCCACCACTCTCCGCTCTCTTTTAAACTGGTCCACCACTCTCCGCTATCTTTTAAACTGGTCCACCACTCTCTCTCCACGCTGTTTTAAACTTATCCGCTGCTCTCTCTCCACATTGTTTTAAACTGGTCCGCCAGTCTCTCTCCGCGTTGTTTTAGACTGATCCATCGCTCTCTCTCCACGCTGTTTTAACCTGGTCCGCCGCTCTCTCCACGCTCTTTTAATCTGGTCCGACACTCTCTCGATGCGCTATTTTAAACTGGTTCACCGCTCTCTCTCCGCAATGTTTCAATCTGGTCCTCCACTCTCTTTCCGCACTATTTTAAACTGGTTCACCGCTCTCTCTCCGCGATGTTTCAATCTGGTCCTCCACTCTCTTTCCGCACTATTTTAAACTGGTTCACCGCTCTCTCTCCGCGATGTCTCAATCTGGTCCGCCACTCTCTCTCCACGTTTTTTCAAACTGGTCCACCACTCTCCGCTCTCTTTTAAACTGCTCCACCACTCTATCTCTGCGCTGTTTTAACCTGGTCTGCCACTCTCTGTCCACGCTGTTTTTAACTGGTCCACCGCTCTCTCTCCATGCTGTTTTAAACTGATCCATCGCTCTCTCTCCACTCTTTTTTAGACTGGTCCGCAACTCTCTCGCCGCGCTGTTTTAAACTGATCCATTGCTCTCTCTCCACGATGTTTTAAGCTGATTCGCCACTCTCTTTCCACGCTGTTTTAACCTGGTCTGCCACTCTCTCTCCACGATGTTTTAAACTTGTCCGCCGCTCTCTCTCCACGCTGTTTTAAACTGGTCTGCCACTCTCTCTCCACGCTGTTTTAAACTTGTCCACTGCTCTCTCTCCTCATTGTTTTAAACTGCTCCGCCAATCTCTCTCCACGTTGTTTTAAACTGGTCTGCCTCTCTCTCTCCACGCTGTTTTAAACTGGTCCACCACTCTCTCTCCATGCTGTTTTAAACAGATCCACCGCTTTCTCTCAACGTTATTTAAAACTGGTCCACCACTCTCTCTCCGCGCTGTTTTAAACTGGTCCGCCACTCTCTCTCCGCGCTGTTTCAATCTGGTCCGCCGCTCTCTCTCTGCACTATTTTAAACTGCTCCACCACTCTCTCTCCGCGCTGTTCTAACCTGGTCCGCCGCTCTCTCCACGCACTTTTAATCTGGTCCAACACTCTCTCGCAGCGCTATTTTAAACTGGTTCACCGCTCTCTCTCCGCGATGTTTCAATCTGGTCCTCCACTCTCTTTCCGCACTATTTTAAAGTGGTTCACCGCTCTCTCTCCACGATGTTTCAATCTGGTCCGCCACTCTCTTTCTGCACTATTTTAAACTGCTCCGCCACTCTCTCTCCACGCTGTTTTAAACTGGTCCGCCACACTCTCTC
The DNA here is from genome assembly GCF_017639515.1 of Carcharodon carcharias. Taxonomy (NCBI): domain Eukaryota; kingdom Metazoa; phylum Chordata; class Chondrichthyes; order Lamniformes; family Lamnidae; genus Carcharodon; species Carcharodon carcharias. Next base: position 61,465,647 of record NC_054481.1, on the reverse strand, counting down.
CACGCTGTTTTAAACTGGTTTGCCACTCTCTCTCCACGATGTTTTAAACTTGTCCGCTCCTCTCTCAACACGTTGTTTTGAACTGGTCCGCCACTCTCCGCTCTCTTTTAAACTGGTCCGCCATTCTCCACTCTCTTTTAAACTGGTCTGCCGCTCTCTCATGACGCTGTTTTAAAGTGGCCTGCCACTCTCTCTCCGCGCTGTTTTAACCTGGTCCGCAACTAATTCATCACGCTGTTTTCAACTGATCTGCCGCCCTCTCTCCGCGTTGTTTTTAAACTGGTTCACCGCCGCTGTCTCCACGCTGTTTTAAACTGGTCCGCCCATCTCTCTCCACACTTTTTTAAACTGGGCCACCACTTTCTCTCCGCTCTGTTTTAACCTGGTCCGCCACTCTCTCTCCGCACTGTTTTAAACTTGTCCGCCGCTCTCTCTCCACACTGTTTAAACTGATGCGCCGCTTTCTCTCAACGTTATTTAAAACTGGTCCACCACACTCTCTCCGCGCTGTTTTAAATTGGTCCACCGCACGCCCTCCACACTGTTTAAAACTGGTCCACCGCTCTCTCTCCACGCTGTTTTAAACTGATCCTCTGCTCTCTCCACGCTGTTTTAAACTGATCCGCCGCTCTCTCTCCACGCTGTTTTAAACTGATCCATCGCTCTCTCTCCACGCTGTTTTAAACTGGTCCGTCTCTCTCTCTCCACGCTGTTTTGAACTGATCCACCGCTCTCTCTCCACGCTGTTTTAAACTGGTCCGTCTCTCTCTCTCCACGCTGTTTTAAACTGATCATTCGCGCTCTCTCCACGCTGTTTTAAACTGGTCCGCCAATCTCTCTCCACACTTTTTTAAACTGGCCACCACTTTCCGTGCTGTTTTAACCTGCTCCGCCACTTTCTCTCCACGCTGTTTGAAACTTGTCCGCCGCTCTCTCTCCACGCTGTTTAAACTGATCCGCCGCTTTCTCTAAACGTTATTTAAAACTGGTCCACCACTCTCTCTCCGCGCTGTTTTAAACTGGTCCGCCACTCTCTCTCCGCGCTGTTTCAATCTGGCCCGCCGCTCTCTCTCTGCACTATTTTAAACTGCTCCGCCACTCTCTCTCCGCGCTGTTCTAACCTGGTCCGCCGTTCTCTCCACGCACTTTTAATCTGGTCCAACACTCTCTCGCAGCGCTATTTTAAACTGGTTCACCGCTCTATCTCCGCGATGTTTCAATCTGGTCCTCCACTCTCTTTCCGCACTATTTTAAAGTGATTCACCGCTCTCTCCACGATGTTTCAATCTGGTCCGCCACTCTCTCTCTGCACTATTTTAAACTGCTCTGCCACTCTCTCTCCACGCTGTTTTAAACTGGTCCACCACACTCTCTCCACGCTGTTTTAAACTGGTTTGCCACTCTCTCTCCACGATGTTTTAAACTGGTCCGCCTCTCTCTCACCACATTGTTTTAAACTGGTCCGCCACTCTCCGCTCTCTTTTAAACTGGTCCGCCATTCTCCGCTCTCTTTTAAACTGGTCTGCCGCTCTCTCACGACGCTGTTTTAAAGTGGCCTGCCACTCTCTCTCCGCGCTGTTTTAACCTGGTCCGCAACTAATTCATCACGCTGTTTTAAACTGATCTGCTGCCCTCTCTCCATGTTATTTTTAAACTGGTTCACCGCCGCTGTCTCCACGCTGTTTTAAACTGGTCCGCCCATCTCTCTCCACTCTTTTTTAAACTGGGCCACCACTTTCTCTCCGTGCTGTTTTAACCTGGTCCGCCACTCTCTCTCCGCACTGTTTTAAACTTGTCCGCCGCTCTCTCTCCACACTGTTTAAACTGATACGCCGCTTTCTCTCAACGTTATTTAAAACTGGTCCACCACACTCTCTCTGCGCTGTTTTAAATTGGTCCACCGCACTCCCTCCACACTGTCTAAAACTGGTCCACCGCTCTCTCTCCACGCTGTTTTAAACTGACCCTCCACTCTCTCCACGCTGTTTTAAACTGATCCACCGCTCTCTCTCCACGCTGTTTTAAACTTGTCCGTCTCTCTCTCTCCACACTGTTTTAAACTGGTCTGCCACTCTCTCTCCACGTTGTTTTAAACTGGTCCACCACTCTCCGCTCTCTTTTAAACTGGTCCACCACTCCATCTCTGTGCTGTTCTAACCTGGTCCGCCACTCTCTCTCCACGCTGTTTTAAACTGGTCCGCCGCTCTCTCCACGCTGTCTTAAACTGATCTGCCACTCTCTCTCCACCCTGTTTTAAACTTGTCCACTGCTCTCTCTCTACGCTGTTTTAAACTGATCCATCGCTCTCTCTCCATGCTGTTTTAAACTGGTCCCCCGCTCTCTCTCCATGCTGTTTTAAACTGATCCATCGCTCTCTCTCCACACTGTTTTAAACTGATCCATCGCTCTCTCTCCGCGCTGTTTTAAACTGATCCTTTGTTCTCTCTCCGCGCTGTTTTAAACTGATCCATCGCTCTCTCTCCACGATGTTTTAAACTGATTCGCCACTCTCTTTCCACGCTGTTTTAACCTGGTCTGCCACACTCTCTCCACGTTGTTTTAAACTGGTCCACCTCTCTCTCTCCACGCTGTTTTAAACTTGTCTGCCACTCTCTCTCCACCATGTTTTAAACTTGTCCGCTGCTCCCTCCCACGCTGTTTTACACTGGTATGCCACTGTCTCTCCATGCTGTTTTAAACTTGTCCACTGCTCTCTCGCCACATTGTTTTAAACTTGTCCGCCACTCTCTCTCCTCATTGTTTTAAACTGCTCCGCCACTCTCTCTCCACGTTGTTTTAAACTGGTCCGCCTCTCTCTCTCCACGCTGTTTTAAACTGGTCCACCGCTCTCTCTCCATGCTGTTTTAAACAGATCCACCACTTTCTCTCAACATTATTTAAAACTGGTCCACCGCTCTCTCTCCACGTTGTTTGAAACTGGTCCACCGCTCTCTCTCCATGCTGTTTTAACCTGGACCGCCTCTCTCTCTCCACGCTGTTTTAAACTGGTCCGCTGCTTCTCTCCGCGCTGTTTTTAACTTGTCCGCCACTCTCTCTCCGCTCTGATTTAAACTGGTCCGCCACTCTCTCTCCACGCTGTTTTAAACTGGTCCGCCACTCTCCCTCCACGCTGTTTTAAACTGGTCCCCCGCTCTCTCTCCATGCTGTTTTAAACTGATCCATCGCTCTCTCTCCACACTGTTTTATACTGGTCCGCCAGTCTCTCTCCACGCTGTTTTAAACTGATCCATCGCCCTCTCTCCACGCTGTTTTAAACTGGTCCGCCGCTCTCTCTCCACGCTGTTTAAAACTGGTCCATTGCTCTCTCTCTGCGCTGTTTTAAACTGGTCCATCGCTCTCTCTCCACGCTGTTTAAAACTGGTCTATCTCTCTCTCTCCGCGCTGTTTTAAACTGATCCATTGCTCTCTCTCCGCGCTGCTTTAAACCGGTCCATTTCTCTCTCTCCATGCTGTTTTAAACTGATCCATCGCTCTCTCTTCACGCTGTTTTAAACTGATCCATCGCTCTCTCTCCACGCTGTTTTAACCTGGTCCACCACTCTCTCTCCATGCTGTTTTAAACTGATCCATCGCTCTCTCTCCGCTCTGTTTTAAACTGATCCATCACTCTCTATCTGCGCTGTTTTAAACTGATAATTCGCTCTCTCTCTACGCTGTTTCAAACTGATCCATCACTCTCTCTCCATGCTGTTTTAAACTTGTCCGCCACTCTCTCTCTGCGCTGTTTTAAACTTGTCCGCCGCTCTCTCTCCGCTCTGATTTAAACTGGTCCACTGCTCTCTCCACGCTGTTTTAAACTGGTCTGCCACTCTCTCTCCACACTGTTTTAAACTGGTCCGCCACTCTCTCTCCGCGCTGTTTTAAATTGGTCCACAACTCTCTCTCCGTGCTGTTTTAAACTGATCCGCCGCTCTCTTTCCACACTGTTTAAAACTGATTCGCCACTTTCTCTCCATGCTGTTTTAAACTGGTCCTCCACTCTCTCTCCACACTGTTTTAAACTGGTCCACCGCTCTCTCTCCATGCTGTTTAAACAGATCCACCGCTTTCTCTCAACGTTATTTAAAACTGGTCCGCCGCTCTCTCTCCACGCTATTTCAAACTGGTCCACCGCTCTCTCTCCGTGCTGTTTTAAACTGATTCGCCACTCTCTCTCCACACTGTTTTAAACTGGTCCACCGCTCTCTCTCCATGCTGTTTAAACAGATCCACCGCTTTCTCTCAACGTTATTTAAAACTGGTCCGCCGCTCTCTCTCCACGCTATTTCAAACTGATCCGCCACTCTCTGTCCGTGTTGTTTTAAACTGGTCCTCCACTCTCTCTCCGCACTATTTTAAACTGGCTCACCGCTCTCTCTCCACGCTGTTTTAAACTGATCCGCCACTCTCTCTCCACGTTCTTTTATTCTGGTCCGCCACTCTCTCTCCGCGCTGTTTTAAACTGGTCCACCACTCTCCGCTCTCTTTTAAACTGGTCCACCACTCTCCGCTATCTTTTAAACTGGTCCACCACTCTCTCTCCACGCTGTTTTAAACTTATCCGCTGCTCTCTCTCCACATTGTTTTAAACTGGTCCGCCAGTCTCTCTCCGCGTTGTTTTAGACTGATCCATCGCTCTCTCTCCACGCTGTTTTAACCTGGTCCGCCGCTCTCTCCACGCTCTTTTAATCTGGTCCGACACTCTCTCGATGCGCTATTTTAAACTGGTTCACCGCTCTCTCTCCGCAATGTTTCAATCTGGTCCTCCACTCTCTTTCCGCACTATTTTAAACTGGTTCACCGCTCTCTCTCCGCGATGTTTCAATCTGGTCCTCCACTCTCTTTCCGCACTATTTTAAACTGGTTCACCGCTCTCTCTCCGCGATGTCTCAATCTGGTCCGCCACTCTCTCTCCACGTTTTTTCAAACTGGTCCACCACTCTCCGCTCTCTTTTAAACTGCTCCACCACTCTATCTCTGCGCTGTTTTAACCTGGTCTGCCACTCTCTGTCCACGCTGTTTTTAACTGGTCCACCGCTCTCTCTCCATGCTGTTTTAAACTGATCCATCGCTCTCTCTCCACTCTTTTTTAGACTGGTCCGCAACTCTCTCGCCGCGCTGTTTTAAACTGATCCATTGCTCTCTCTCCACGATGTTTTAAGCTGATTCGCCACTCTCTTTCCACGCTGTTTTAACCTGGTCTGCCACTCTCTCTCCACGATGTTTTAAACTTGTCCGCCGCTCTCTCTCCACGCTGTTTTAAACTGGTCTGCCACTCTCTCTCCACGCTGTTTTAAACTTGTCCACTGCTCTCTCTCCTCATTGTTTTAAACTGCTCCGCCAATCTCTCTCCACGTTGTTTTAAACTGGTCTGCCTCTCTCTCTCCACGCTGTTTTAAACTGGTCCACCACTCTCTCTCCATGCTGTTTTAAACAGATCCACCGCTTTCTCTCAACGTTATTTAAAACTGGTCCACCACTCTCTCTCCGCGCTGTTTTAAACTGGTCCGCCACTCTCTCTCCGCGCTGTTTCAATCTGGTCCGCCGCTCTCTCTCTGCACTATTTTAAACTGCTCCACCACTCTCTCTCCGCGCTGTTCTAACCTGGTCCGCCGCTCTCTCCACGCACTTTTAATCTGGTCCAACACTCTCTCGCAGCGCTATTTTAAACTGGTTCACCGCTCTCTCTCCGCGATGTTTCAATCTGGTCCTCCACTCTCTTTCCGCACTATTTTAAAGTGGTTCACCGCTCTCTCTCCACGATGTTTCAATCTGGTCCGCCACTCTCTTTCTGCACTATTTTAAACTGCTCCGCCACTCTCTCTCCACGCTGTTTTAAACTGGTCCGCCACACTCTCTCCACGCTGTTTTAAACTGGTTTGCCACTCTCTCTCCACGATGTTTTAAACTTGTCCGCTCCTCTCTCAACACGTTGTTTTGAACTGGTCCGCCACTCTCCGCTCTCTTTTAAACTGGTCCGCCATTCTCCACTCTCTTTTAAACTGGTCTGCCGCTCTCTCATGACGCTGTTTTAAAGTGGCCTGCCACTCTCTCTCCGCGCTGTTTTAACCTGGTCCGCAACTAATTCATCACGCTGTTTTCAACTGATCTGCCGCCCTCTCTCCGCGTTGTTTTTAAACTGGTTCACCGCCGCTGTCTCCACGCTGTTTTAAACTGGTCCGCCCATCTCTCTCCACACTTTTTTAAACTGGGCCACCACTTTCTCTCCGCTCTGTTTTAACCTGGTCCGCCACTCTCTCTCCGCACTGTTTTAAACTTGTCCGCCGCTCTCTCTCCACACTGTTTAAACTGATGCGCCGCTTTCTCTCAACGTTATTTAAAACTGGTCCACCACACTCTCTCCGCGCTGTTTTAAATTGGTCCACCGCACGCCCTCCACACTGTTTAAAACTGGTCCACCGCTCTCTCTCCACGCTGTTTTAAACTGATCCTCTGCTCTCTCCACGCTGTTTTAAACTGATCCGCCGCTCTCTCTCCACGCTGTTTTAAACTGATCCATCGCTCTCTCTCCACGCTGTTTTAAACTGGTCCGTCTCTCTCTCTCCACGCTGTTTTGAACTGATCCACCGCTCTCTCTCCACGCTGTTTTAAACTGGTCCGTCTCTCTCTCTCCACGCTGTTTTAAACTGATCATTCGCGCTCTCTCCACGCTGTTTTAAACTGGTCCGCCAATCTCTCTCCACACTTTTTTAAACTGGCCACCACTTTCCGTGCTGTTTTAACCTGCTCCGCCACTTTCTCTCCACGCTGTTTGAAACTTGTCCGCCGCTCTCTCTCCACGCTGTTTAAACTGATCCGCCGCTTTCTCTAAACGTTATTTAAAACTGGTCCACCACTCTCTCTCCGCGCTGTTTTAAACTGGTCCGCCACTCTCTCTCCGCGCTGTTTCAATCTGGCCCGCCGCTCTCTCTCTGCACTATTTTAAACTGCTCCGCCACTCTCTCTCCGCGCTGTTCTAACCTGGTCCGCCGTTCTCTCCACGCACTTTTAATCTGGTCCAACACTCTCTCGCAGCGCTATTTTAAACTGGTTCACCGCTCTATCTCCGCGATGTTTCAATCTGGTCCTCCACTCTCTTTCCGCACTATTTTAAAGTGATTCACCGCTCTCTCCACGATGTTTCAATCTGGTCCGCCACTCTCTCTCTGCACTATTTTAAACTGCTCTGCCACTCTCTCTCCACGCTGTTTTAAACTGGTCCACCACACTCTCTCCACGCTGTTTTAAACTGGTTTGCCACTCTCTCTCCACGATGTTTTAAACTGGTCCGCCTCTCTCTCACCACATTGTTTTAAACTGGTCCGCCACTCTCCGCTCTCTTTTAAACTGGTCCGCCATTCTCCGCTCTCTTTTAAACTGGTCTGCCGCTCTCTCACGACGCTGTTTTAAAGTGGCCTGCCACTCTCTCTCCGCGCTGTTTTAACCTGGTCCGCAACTAATTCATCACGCTGTTTTAAACTGATCTGCTGCCCTCTCTCCATGTTATTTTTAAACTGGTTCACCGCCGCTGTCTCCACGCTGTTTTAAACTGGTCCGCCCATCTCTCTCCACTCTTTTTTAAACTGGGCCACCACTTTCTCTCCGTGCTGTTTTAACCTGGTCCGCCACTCTCTCTCCGCACTGTTTTAAACTTGTCCGCCGCTCTCTCTCCACACTGTTTAAACTGATACGCCGCTTTCTCTCAACGTTATTTAAAACTGGTCCACCACACTCTCTCTGCGCTGTTTTAAATTGGTCCACCGCACTCCCTCCACACTGTCTAAAACTGGTCCACCGCTCTCTCTCCACGCTGTTTTAAACTGACCCTCCACTCTCTCCACGCTGTTTTAAACTGATCCACCGCTCTCTCTCCACGCTGTTTTAAACTTGTCCGTCTCTCTCTCTCCACACTGTTTTAAACTGGTCTGCCACTCTCTCTCCACGTTGTTTTAAACTGGTCCACCACTCTCCGCTCTCTTTTAAACTGGTCCACCACTCCATCTCTGTGCTGTTCTAACCTGGTCCGCCACTCTCTCTCCACGCTGTTTTAAACTGGTCCGCCGCTCTCTCCACGCTGTCTTAAACTGATCTGCCACTCTCTCTCCACCCTGTTTTAAACTTGTCCACTGCTCTCTCTCTACGCTGTTTTAAACTGATCCATCGCTCTCTCTCCATGCTGTTTTAAACTGGTCCCCCGCTCTCTCTCCATGCTGTTTTAAACTGATCCATCGCTCTCTCTCCACACTGTTTTAAACTGATCCATCGCTCTCTCTCCGCGCTGTTTTAAACTGATCCTTTGTTCTCTCTCCGCGCTGTTTTAAACTGATCCATCGCTCTCTCTCCACGATGTTTTAAACTGATTCGCCACTCTCTTTCCACGCTGTTTTAACCTGGTCTGCCACACTCTCTCCACGTTGTTTTAAACTGGTCCACCTCTCTCTCTCCACGCTGTTTTAACCTAGTCTGCCACACTCTCTCCACGTTGTTTTAACCTGGACCGCCTCTCTCTCTCCACGCTGTTTTAAACTGGTCCCCCGCTCACTCTCCACGCTGTTTTAAACTGATCCATCGCTCTCTCTCCATGTTGTTTTAAAATGATCCATCGCTCTCTCTCCACACTGTTTTAAACTGATCCATCGCTCTCTCTCCGCGCTGTTTTAAACTGATCCTTTGTTCTCTCTCCGCGCTGTTTTAAACTGATCCATCGCTCTCTCTCCACGATGTTTTAAACTGATTCGCCACTCTCTTTCCACGCTGTTTTAACCTGGTCTGCCACACTCTCTCCACGTTGTTTTAAACTGGTCCACCTCTCTCTCTCCACGCTGTTTTAACCTGGTCTGCCACACTCTCTCCACGTTGTTTTAACCTGGTCCGCCACTCTCTCTCCATGCTGTTTTAAACTGGTCCGCCACTCTCTCTCCACGCTGTTTTAATCTGGTCCGCCACTCTCTCTCCACGTTGTTTTAAACTGGTCTGCCACTCTCTCTCCACGCTGTTTTAAACTGGTCCCCCGCTCTCTCTCCATGCTGTTTTAAACTGATCCATCGCTCTCTCTCCACACTGTTTTATACTGGTCCGCCAGTCTCTCTCCACGCTGTTTTAAACTGATCCATCGCCCTCTCTCCACGCTGTTTTAAACTGGTCCGCCGCTCTCTCTCCGCGCTGTTTAAAACTGGTCCATTGCTCTCTCTCTGCGCTGTTTTAAACTGATCCATCGCTCTCTCTCCACGCTGTTTTAAACTGATCCATCGCTCTCTCTCCACGCTGTTTTAACCTGGTCCACCACTCTCTCTCCATGCTGTTTTAAACTGATCCATCGCTCTCTCTCCGCTCTGTTTTAAACTGATCCATCGCTCTCTATCTGCGCTGTTTTAAACTGATAATTCGCTCTCTCTACGCTGTTTCAAACTGATCCATCACTCTCTCTCCACGCTGTTTTAAACTGGTCCGTCTCTCTCTCTCCACGCTGTTTTGAACTGATCCATCGCTCTCTCTCCACGCTGTTTTAAACTGGTCCGTCTCTCTCTCTCCACGCTGTTTTAAACTGATCATTCGCGCTCTCTCCACGCTGTTTTAAACTGGTCCGCCAATCTCTCTCCACACTTTTTTAAACTGGCCACCACTTTCCGTGCTGTTTTAACCTGCTCCGCCACTTTCTCTCCACGCTGTTTGAAACTTGTCCGCCGCTCTCTCTCCACGCTGTTTAAACTGATCCGCCGCTTTCTCTAAACGTTATTTAAAACTGGTCCACCACTCTCTCTCCGCGCTGTTTTAAACTGGTCCGCCACTCTCTCTCCGCGCTGTTTCAATCTGGCCCGCCGCTCTCTCTCTGCACTATTTTAAACTGCTCCGCCACTCTCTCTCCGCGCTGTTCTAACCTGGTCCGCCGTTCTCTCCACGCACTTTTAATCTGGTCCAACACTCTCTCGCAGCGCTATTTTAAACTGGTTCACCGCTCTATCTCCGCGATGTTTCAATCTGGTCCTCCACTCTCTTTCTGCACTATTTTAAAGTGATTCACCGCTCTCTCCACGATGTTTCAATCTGGTCCGCCACTCTCTCTCTGCACTATTTTAAACTGCTCTGCCACTCTCTCTCCACGCTGTTTTAAACTGGTCCACCACACTCTCTCCACGCTGTTTTAAACTGGTTTGCCACTCTCTCTCCACGATGTTTTAAACTGGTCCGCCTCTCTCTCGCCACATTGTTTTAAACTGGACCGCCACTCTCCGCTCTCTTTTAAACTGGTCTGCCGCTCTCTCACGACGCTGTTTTAAAGTGGCCTGCCACTCTCCCTCCGCGCTGTTTTAACCTGGTCCGCAACTAATTCATCACGCTGTTTTAAACTGATCTGCTGCCCTCTCTCCATGTTATTTTTAAACTGGTTCACCGCCGCTGTCTCCACGCTGTTTTAAACTGGTCCGCCCATCTCTCTCCACACTTTTTTAAACTGGGCCACCACTTTCTCTCCGTGCTGTTTTAACCTGGTCCGCCACTCTCTCTCCGCACTGTTTTAAACTTGTCCGCTGCTCTCTCTCCACACTGTTTAAACTGATACGCCGCTTTCTCTCAACGTTATTTAAAACTGGTCCACCACACTCTCTCCGCGCTGTTTTAAATTGGTCCACCGCACTCCCTCCACACTGTTTAAAACTGGTCCACCGGTCTCTCTCCCCGCTGTTTTAAACTGTTCCTCCACTCTCTCCACGCTGTTTTAAACTGATCCGCCGCTCTCTCTCCACGCTGTTTTAAACTGATCTGCCACTTTCTCTCAACGTTATTTAAAACTGGTCCACCACTCTCTCTCCGCACTGTTTAAAACTGGTCCACCGCTCTCTCTCCACGCTGTTTTAAACTGACCCTCCACTCTCTCCACGCTGTTTTAAACTGATCCACCGCTCTCTCTCCACGCTGTTTTAAACTTGTCCGTCTCTCTCTCTCCACACTGTTTTAAACTGGTCTGCCACTCTCTCTCCACGTTGTTTTAAACTGGTCCACCACTCTCCGCTCTCTTTTAAACTGGTCCACCACTCCATCTCTGTGCTGTTCTAACCTGGTCCGCCACTCTCTCTCCACGCTGTTTTAAACTGGTCCGCCGCTCTCTCCACGCTGTCTTAAACTGATCTGCCACTCTCTCTCCACCCTGTTTTAAACTTGTCCACTGCTCTCTCTCTACGCTGTTTTAAACTGATCCATCGCTCTCTCTCCATGCTGTTTTAAACTGGTCCCCCGCTCTCTCTCCACTCTGTTTTAAACTGATCCATCGCTCTCTCTCCACACTGTTTTAAACTGATCCATCGCTCTCTCTCCGCGCTGTTTTAAACTGAACCTTTGTTCTCTCTCCGCGCTGTTTTAAACTGATCCATCGCTCTCTCCACGATGCTTTAAACTGATTCGCCACTCTCTTTCCACGCTGTTTTAACCTGGTCTGCCACACTCTCTCCACGTTGTTTTAAACTGGTCCACCTCTCTCTCTCCACGCTGTTTTAACCTGGTCTGCCACACTCTCTCCACGTTGTTTTAACCTGGACCGCCTCTCTCTCTCCACGCTGTTTTAAACTGGTCCCCCACTCACTCTCCACGCTGTTTTAAACTGATCCATCGCTCTCTCTCCATGTTGTTTTAAAATGATCCATCGCTCTCTCTCCACACTGTTTTAAACTGATCCATCGCTCTCTCTCCGCGCTGTTTTAAACTGATCCTTTGTTCTCTCTCCGCGCTGTTTTAAACTGATCCATCGCTCTCTCTCCACGATGTTTTAAACTGATTCGCCACTCTCTTTCCACGCTGTTTTAACCTGGTCTGCCACACTCTCTCCACGTTGTTTTAAACTGGTCCACCTCTCTCTCTCCACGCTGTTTTAACCTGGTCTGCCACACTCTCTCCACGTTGTTTTAACCTGGACCGCCTCTCTCTCTCCACACTGTTTTAAACTGGTCCGCTGCTTCTCTCCGCGCTGTTTTTACCTTGTCCGCCACTCTCTCTCCGCTCTGATTTAAACTGGTCCGCCACTCTCTCTCCACGCTGTTTTAAACTGGTCCGCCACTCTCTCTCCACGCTGTTTTAATCTGGTCCGCCACTCTCTCTCCACGTTGTTTTAAACTGGTCTGCCACTCTCTCTCCACGCTGTTTTAAACTGGTCCCCCGCTCTCTCTCCATGCTGTTTTAAACTGATCCATCGCTCTCTCTCCACACTGTTTTATACTGGTCCGCCAGTCTCTCTCCACGCTGTTTTAAACTGATCCATCGCCCTCTCTCCACGCTGTTTTAAACTGGTCCGCCGCTCTCTCTCCGTGCTGTTTAAAACTGGTCCATTGCTCTCTCTCTGCGCTGTTTTAAACTGGTCCATCGCTCTCTCTCCACGCTGTTTAAAACTGGTCTATCTCTCTCTCTCCACGCTGTTTTAAACTGATCCAGTGCTCTCTCTCCGCGCTGCTTTAAACTGGTCCATTTCTCTCTCTCCGTGCTGTTTTAAACTGATCCATCGCTCTCTCTCCACGCTGTTTTAAACTGATCCATCGCCCTCTCTCCACGCTGTTTTAAACTGGTCCGCCGCTCTCTCTCCGCGCTGTTTAAAACTGGTCCATTGCTCTCTCTCTGCGCTGTTTTAAACTGGTCCATCGCTCTCTCTCCACGCTGTTTAAAACTGGTCTATCTCTCTCTCTCCACGCTGTTTTAAACTGATCCAGTGCTCTCTCTCCGCGCTGCTTTAAACTGGTCCATTTCTCTCTCTCCGTGCTGTTTTAAACTGATCCATCGCTCTCTCTCCACGCTGTTTTAACCTGGTCCACCACTCTCTCTCCATGCTGTTTTAAACTGATCCATCGCTCTCTCTCCGCTCTGTTTTAAACTGATCCATCGCTCTCTATCTGCGCTGTTTTAAACTGATAATTCGCTCTCTCTACGCTGTTTCAAACTGATCCATCACTCTCTCTCCATGCTGTTTTAAAGTGGTCCGCCACTCTCTCTCTGCGCTGTTTTAAACTTGTCCGCCGCTCTCTCTCCGCTCTGATTTAAACTGGTCCACTGCTCTCTCCACGCTGTTTTAAACTGGTCCGCCACTCTCTCTCCACACTGTTTTAAACTGGTCCGCCACTCTCCTTCCGTGCTGTTTTAAATTGGTCCGCCACTCTCTCTCCGTGCTGTTTTAAACTGATTCGGCACTCTCTCTCCATGCTGTTTTAAACTGATTCGCCACTCTCTCTCCGTGCTGTTTTAAACTGATCCGCCGCTCTCTTTCCACACTGTTTAAAACTGATTCGCCACTTTCTCTCCGTGCTGTTTTAAACTGGTCCTCCACTCTCTCTCCACACTGTTTTAAACTGGTCCACCGCTCTCTCTCCATGCTGTTTAAACAGATCCACCGCTTTCTCTCAATGTTATTTAAAACTGGTCCGCCGCTCTCTCTCCACGCTATTTCAAACTGGTCCACCGCTCTCTCTCTGTGCTGTTTTAAACTGATTCGCCACTCTCTCTCCATGCTGTTTTAAACTGATCCGCCACTCTCTCTCCACGTTCTTTTATTCTGGTCCGCCACTCTCTCTCCGCGTTGTTTTAAACTGGTCCACCACTCTCCGCTCTCTTTTAAACTGGTCCACCACTCTCCGCTATCTTTTAAACTGGTCCACCACTCTCTCTCCACGCTGTTTTAAACTTGTCCGCTGCTCTCTCTCCACATTGTTTAAAACTTGTCCGCCACTCTCTCTCCACATTGTTTTAAACTGGTCCGCCAGTCTCTCTCCGCGTTGTTTTAGACTGATCCATCGCTCTCTCTCCACGCTGTTTTAACCTGGTCCGCCGCTCTCTCCACGCTCTTTTAATCTGGTCCGACACTCTCTCGATGCGCTATTTTAAACTGGTTCACCGCTCTCTCTCCGCGATGTTTCAATCTGGTCCTCCACTCTCTTTCCGCACTATTTTAAACTGGTTCACCGCTCTCTCTCCGCGATGTCTCAATCTGGTCCACCACTCTCTCTCCACGTTTTTTCAAACTGGTCCACCACTCTCCGCTCTCTTTTAAACTGCTCCACCTCTCTATCTCTGCGCTGTTTTAACCTGGTCTGCCACTCTCTGTCCACGCTGTTTTTAACTGGTCCACCGCTCTCTCTCCATGCTGTTTTAAACTGATCCATCGCTCTCTCTCCACTCTTTTTTAGACTGGTCCGCAACTCTCTCGCCGCGCTGTTTTAAACTGATCCATCGCTCTCTCTCCACGATGTTTTTAACTGGTCCACCGCTCTCTCTCCATGCTGTTTTAAACTGGTCTGCCACTCTCTCTCCACGCTGTTTTAAACTTGTCCACTGCTCTCTCTCCTCATTGTTTTAAACTGCTCCGCCACTCTCTCTCCACGTTGTTTTAAACTGGTCTGCCTCTCTCTCCACGCTGTTTTAAACTGGTCCACCACTCTCTCTCCATGCTGTTTTAAACAGATCCACCGCTTACTCTCAACGTTATTTAAAACTGGTCCACCACTCTCTCTCCGCGCTGTTTTAAACTGGTCCGCCACTCTCTCTCCGCGCTGTTTCAATCTGGTCCGCCGCTCTCTCTCTGCACTATTTTAAACTGCTCAACCACTCTCTCTCCGCGCTGTTCTAACCTGGTCCGCCACTCTCTGTCCACGCTGTTTTTAACTGGTCCACCGCTCTCTCTCCATGCTGTTTTAAACTGATCCATCGCTCTCTCTCCACTCTTTTTTAGACTGGTCCGCCACTCTCTCGCCGCGCTGTTTTAAACTGGTCCGCCACTCTCTCTCCACGCTGTTTTAAACTGATCCATTGCTCTCTCTCCGCGCTGTTTTAAACTGGTCCACCACTCTCTCTCCGCGCTGTTTTCAACTGATCCATCGCTCTCTCTCCACTCTTTTTTAGACTGGTCCGCCACTCTCTCGCCGCGCTGTTTTAAACTGGTCCGCCACTCTCTCTCCGCGCTGTTTTAAACTGATCATTCGTTCTCTCTCCATGCTGTTTTAAACTGGTCCGCCAGTCTCTCTCCACACTTTTTTAAACTGGCCACCACTTTCCGCGCTGTTTTAACCTTCTCCGCCACTTTCTCTCCACGCTGTTTGAAACTTGTCCGCCGCTCTCTCTCCACGCTGTTTAAACTGATCCGCCGCTTTCTCTCAACGTTATTTAAAACTGGTCCACCACTCTCTCTCCGCGCTGTTTTAAACTGGTCCGCCACTCTCTCTCCACGCTGTTTTAAACTGGTCCGCTTCTCTCCACGCTGTTTAAAACTGGTCCACCGCTCTCTCTCCACGCTTTTTTAAACTGATCAGCCAATCTCTCTCCGCACTATTTTAAACTGGTCCGCCACTCTCTCTCTGCGCTGTATTGAACTGATCGGCCGCTCTCTCTCCACGCTTTTTTAAACTGGTCCACCACTCTGTCTCCGCGCTGTTTTAAACTCATCCGCCACTCTGCTCCGCGCTGTTTTAAAATGATCCGCCACTCTCTCTCCGCACTGTTTTATACTGGTCCTCCACTCTCTCTCCGCACTATTTTAAATTGGTTCACCGCTCTCTCTCCGCGATGTTTCAATCTGGTCCTCCACTTTCTTTCCGCACTATTTGAAACTGGTTCACCGCTCTCTCTCCACGATGTTTCAATCTGGTCCTCCACTCTCTTTCCGCACTATTTTAAACTGGTTCACCGCTCTCTCTCCACGATGTTTCAATCTGGTCCGCCACTCTCTCTCCACGTTTTTTCAAACTCTCCGCTCTCTTTTAAACTGCTCCACCACTCTATCTCTGCGCTGTTTTAACCTGGTCCGCCACTCTCTGTCCACGCTGTTTTAAACTGGTCCGCCACTCTCTCTCCACGCTGTTTTAAACTGATCATTCGCTCTCTCTCCATGCTGTTTTAAACTGGTCCGCCAGTCTCTCTCCACACTTTTTTAAACTGGCCACCACTTTCCGCGCTGTTTTAACCTGCTCCGCCACTTTCCACGCTGTTTGAAACTTGTCCGCCGCTCTCTCTCCGCGCTGTTTTAAACTGGTCCGCCACTCTCTCTCCGCGCTGTTTTAAACTGATTCGCCGCTCTCTCTCCACACTGTTTAAAACTGATCCACCGCTCTCTCTCCACGCTGTTTTAAACTGATCTGCCGCTCTCTCTCCACGCTGATTAAAACTGGTCCACCACTCTCTCTCCACGCTGTTTTAAACTGTTCCGCTTCTCTCTCTCCACGCTGTTTTAGACTGGTCCGCCACTCTCTCTCCACGCTTTTTTAAACTGATCAGCCAATCTCTCTCCGCACTATTTTAAACTGGTCCGCCACTCTCTCTCCGCGCTGTATTGAACTGATCGGCCGCTCTCTCTCCACGCTTTTTTAAACTAGTCCACCACTCTGTCTCCGCGCTGTTTTATACTGATCCGCCACTCTGCTCCGCGCTGTTTTAAAATGATCTGCCACTCTCTCTCTGCACTGTTTTATACTGGTCCTCCACTCTCTCTCCGCACTATTTTAAACTGGTTCACCGCGCTCTCTCTGCTCTGTTTCAATCTAGTCCGCTGCTCTCTCTCTGCACAATTTTAAACTGCTCCGCCACTCTCTCTCTGCGCTGTTTTAACCTGGTCCGCCATTCTTTCTGCATGCTCTTTTAAACTGGTCTGCCACTCTCTCCACGCTGTTTTAAACTGGTCCATCGCTCTCTCTCCACGCTGTTTTAAACTGATCCATCGCTCTGTCTCCACGCTGTTTTAAACTGATCCATCGTTCTCTCTCCACGCTGTTTTAAACTTGTCCGCTGCTCTCTCTCCACATTGTTTTAAATTGGTCCGCCACTCTCTCTCCGTGCTGTTTTAAACTGATTCGGCACTCTCTCTCCACGCTGTTTTAAACTGATTCGCCACTCTCTCTCTGTGCTGCTTTAAACTGATCCGCCGCTCTCTTTCCACACTGTTTAAAACTGATTCGCCACTTTCTCTCCGTGCTGTTTTAAACGGTCCACCACTCTCTCTCCACACTGTTTTAAACTGGTCCACCGCTCTCTCTCCATGCTGTTTAAACAGATCCACCGCTTTCTCTCAACGTTATTTAAAACTGGTCCGCCGCTCTCTCTCCACGCTATTTCAAACTGGTCCACCGCTTTCTCTCCGTGCTGTTTTAAACTGATTCGCCACTCTCTCTCCATGCTGTTTTAAACTTGTCCACCGCTCTCTCTCCACGCTGTTTTAAACTGATCCGCCACTCTCTCTCCACGTTCTTTTATTTTGGTCCGCCACTCTCTCTCCGCGTTGTTTTAAACTGGTCCACCACTCTCCGCTCTCTTTTAAACTGGTCCACCACTCTCCGCTATCTTTTAAACTGGTCCACCACTCTCTCTCCACGCTGTTTTAAACTTGTCCGCTGCTCTCTCTCCACATTGTTTTAAACTGGTCCGCCACTCTCTCTCCACGCTGTTTTAAACTTGTCCGCTGCTCTCTCTCCACATTGTTTAAAACTTGTCCGCCACTCTCTTTCCACATTGTTTTAAACTGGTCCGCCAGTCTCTCTCCGCGTTGTTTTAGACTGATCCATCGCTCTCTCTCCACGCTGTTTTAACCTGGTCCGCCACTCTCTCCACGCTCTTTTAATCTGGTCCGACACTCTCTCGATGCGCTATTTTAAACTGGTTCACCGCTCTCTCTCCGCAATGTTTCAATCTGGTCCTCCACTCTCTTTCCGCACTATTTTAAACTGGTTCACCGCTCTCTCTCCGCGATGTTTCAATCTGGTCCTCCACTCTCTTTCCGCACTATTTTAAACTGGTTCACCGCTCTCTCTCTGCGATGTCTCAATCTGGTCCGCCACTCTCTCTCCACGTTTTTTCAAACTGGTCCACCACTCTCCGCTCTCTTTTAAACTGCTCCACCACTCTATCTCTGCGCTGTTTTAACCTGGTCCGCCACTCTCTGTCCACGCTGTTTTTAACTGGTCCACCGCTCTCTCTCCATGCTGTTTTAAACTGATCCATCGCTCTCTCTCCACTCTTTTTTAGACTGGTCCGCCACTCTCTCGCCGCGCTGTTTTAAACTGGTCTGCCACTCTCTCTCCACGCTGTTTTAAACTGATCCATCGCTCTCTCTCCGCGCTGTTTTAAACTGGTCCACCACTCTCTCTCCGCGCTGTTTTAAACTGATCATTCGCTCTCTCTCCACACTGTTTTAAACTGGTCCGCCAATCTCTCTCCACACTTTTTTAAACTGGCCACCACTTTCCGCGCTGTTTTAACCTGCTCCGCCACTTTCTCTCCACGCTGTTTGAAACTTGTCCGCCGCTCTCTCTCCACGCTGTTTAAACTGATCCGCCGCTTTCTCTCAACGTTATTTAAAACTGGTCCACCACTCTCTCTCCGCGCTGTTTTAAACTGGTCCGCCACTCTCTCTCCACGCTGTTTTAAACTGATTCGCCGCTCTCTCTCCACACTGTTTAAAACTGGTCCACCGCTCTCTCTCTGCGCTGTTTTAAACTGATCTGCCGCTCTCTCTCCACGCTGTTTTAGACTGGTCCATCGCTCTCTCTCTGCGCTGTTTTAAACTGATCCGCCACTCTCTCTCCACGCTGTTTTAAACTGGTCCGCCACTCTCTCTCCACGCTGTTTTAAGCTGGTCCGCTTCTCTCTCTCCACGCTGTTTTAAACTGGTCCGCCACTCTCTCTCCACGCTTTTTTAAACTGATCAGCCAATCTCTCTCCGCACTATTTTAAACTGCTCCGCCACTCTCTCTCCGCGCTGTATTGAACTGATCGGCCGCTATCTCTCCATGCTTTTTTAAACTAGTCCACCACTCTGTCTCCGCGCTGTTTTAAACTGATCCGTCACTCTGCTCCGCGCTGTTTTAAAATGATCCGCCACTCTCTCTCCGCATTGTTTTATACTGGTCCTCCACTCTCTCTCCGCACTATTTTAAATTGGTTCACCGCTCTCTCTCCGCGCTGTTTCAATCTAGTCCGCTGCTCTCTCTCTGCACTATTTTAAACTGCTCCGCCACTCTCTCTCCGCGTTGTTTTAACCTGGTCCGCCGCTCTCTCCACACTCTTTTATTCTGGTCCAACAGTCTCTCGCCGCGCTATTTTAAACTGGTTCACCACTCTCTCTCCGCGATGTTTCAATCTGGTCCTCCACTTTCTTTCCGCACTATTTGAAACTGGTTCACCGCTCTCTCTCCGCGATGTTTCAATCTGGTCCTCCACTCTCTTTCCGCACTATTTTAAACTGGTTCACCGCTCTCTCTCCACGATGTTTCAATCTGGTCCGCCACTCTCCACTTTTTTTCAAACTCTCCGCTCTCTTTTAAACTGCTCCACCACTCTATCTCTGCGCTGTTTTAACCTGGTCCGCCACTCTCTGTCCACGCTGTATTGAACTGATCGGCCGCTCTCTCTCCACGCTTTTTTAAACTAGTCCACCACTCTGTCTCCGCGCTGTTTTAAACTGATCCGCCACTCTCTCTCCGCGCTGTTTTAAAATGATCTGCCACTCTCTCTCCGCACTGTTTTATACTGGTCCTCCACTCTCTCTCCGCGCTATTTTAAACTGGTTCACTGCTCTCTCTCTGCTCTGTTTCAATCTAGTCCGCTGCTCTCTCTCTGCACTATTTTAAACTGCTCCGCCACTCTCTCTCTGTGCTGTTTTAACCTGGTCCGCCATTCTTTCTGCATGCTCTTTTAAACTGGTCTGCCACTCTCTCCACGCTGTTTTAAACTGGTCCATCGCTCTCTCTCCATGCTGTTTTAAACTGATCCATCGCTCTGTCTCCACGCTGTTTTAAACTGATCCATCGCTCTCTATCCACGCTGTTTTAAACTGATCCATCGCTCTCTATCCGCGCTGTTTTAAACTGATCCATCGTTCTCTCTCCACGCTGTTTTAAACTTGTCCGCTGCTCTCTCTCCACATTGTTTTAAACTGGTCCGCCACTCTCCGCTCTCTTTTAAACTGGTCCGCCACTCTCCGCTCTCTTTTAAACTGGTCCGCCATTCTCCGCTCTCTTTTAAACTGGTCTGTCGCTCTCTCACGACGCTGTTTTAAAGTGGCCTGCCACTCTCTCTCCGCTCTGTTTTAACCTCGTCTGCAACTAACACTTCACGCTCTTTTAAACTGGTCCACCAATCTCTCTCCACACTTTTTAAACTGGGCCACCACTTTCTCTCCGAGCTGTTTTAACCTGCTCCGCCACTCTCTCTCCACGCTGTTTGAAACACGTCCGCCGCTCTCTCTCCACGCTGTTTTAAACTTGTCCACTGCTCTCTCTCCTCATTGTTTTAAACTGCTCCGCCACTCTCTCTCCGCGCTCTTTTAACCTGGTCCGCAACTAACTCTTCACGCTCTATTAAACTGGTCCACCAATCTCTCTCCACACTTTTTAAACTGGGCCACCACTTTCTCTCCGCGCTGTTTTAACCTGCTCCGCCACTCTCTCTCCACGCTGTTTGAAACATGTCCGCCGCTCTCTCTCCACGATGTTTAAACTGATCCGCCGCTTTCTCTCAACGTTATTTAAAACTGGTCCACCACTCTCTCTCCGCGCTGTTTTAAACTGGTCCGCCACTCTCTCTCCGCGCTGTTTTAAACTGATTCGCCGCTCTCTCTCCACACTGTATAAAACTGGTCCACCGCGCTCTCTCCACGCTGTTTTAAACTGGTCAGCCGCTCTCTCTCCACGCTGTTTTAAACTGGTCCGCCCCGCTCTCTCCACGCTGTTTTAAACTGCTCCGCCTCTCTCTCTCCACGTCGTTTTAAACTGGTCCGCCACTCTCTCTCCACGCTTTTTTAAACTGGTACGCCAATCTCTCTCTCCGCACTATTTTAAACTGGTTCACCTCTCTCTCCGCGCTGTATTGAACTGATCGGCCGATCTCGCTCCAAGCTGTTTTAAACTAGTCCGCCACTCTCTCTCCGCGCTATATTAAACTGGTCCTCTACTCTCTCAATCTGGTCCTGCACTCTCTTTCCGCACCATTTTAAAGTGGTTCACCGCTCTCTCTCCGCGATATGTCAATCTGGTCCGCCGCTCTCTCCCTGTACTATTTTAAACTGCTCCGCTGCTCCCTCTCCGCGCTGTTTTAAACTGATCCGCCACTCTCTGTCCGCGCTGTTTTAAACCGGTCCTCCACTCTCTCTCCGCACTATTTTAAACTGGCTCACCACTCTCTCTCCGCGCTGTTTTAACCTGGTCCGCCGCTCTCTCCACGCTCTTTTAATCTGGTCCGACACTCTCTCGCCGCGCTATTTTAAACTGGTTCACCGCTCTCTCTCTGCGATGTTTCAATCTGGTCCTTCACTCTCTTTCCGCACTATTTTAAACTGCTCCACCACTCTCTCTCCACGCTGTTTCAAACTTGTCCGCCACTCTCTCTCCACATTGTTTTAAACTGGTCCGCCACTCTCTCTCCACGCTGTTTTAAACTTGTCCGCTGCTCTCTCTCCACATTGTTTTAAACTTGTCTGCCACTCTCTCTCCACATTGTTTTAAACTGGTCCGCCACTCTCTCTCTGCGCTGTTTTAAACTGATCCATCGCTCGCTCTCCACGCTGATTTAAACTGGTCCGCCACTCTCCACTCTCTTTTAAACTGGGCGGCCACTCTCCGCTCTCTTTTAAACTGGTCCGCCATTCCCCGCTCTCTTTTAAACTGGTCTGCCGCTATCTCACGACACTGTTTTAAAGTGGCCTGCCACTCTCTCTCCGCTCTGTTTTAACCTCGTCTGCAACTAACACTTCACGCTGCTTTAAACTGATCTGCCGACCTCTCTCCGCGTTGTTTTTAAACTGGTCCGCCAATCTCTCTCCACACTTTTTTAAACTGGGCCACCACTTTCTCTCCACGCTGTTTTGACCTGGTCCGTCACTCTCTCTCCAAACTGTTTTAAACTTGTCCACTGCTCTCTCTCCACGCTGTTTAAACTGATCTGCCACTTTCTCTCAACGTTATTTAAAACTGGTCCACCACTCTCTCTCCGCACTGTTTAAAACTGGTCCAACGCTCTCTCTCCGCGCTGTTTTAAACTGATCCGCCGCTCTCTCTCCACGCTGTTTTAAACTGGTCCGCCACTCTCTCTGCACGCTGTTTTAAACTGGTCCGCTGCTCTCTCTCCACATTGTTTTAAACTGGTCCGCCACTCTCTCTCCATGCTGTTTTAAACTTGTCCGCTGCTCTATCTCCACGCTGTTTAAACTGATCCGACGCTTTCTCTCAACGTTATTTAAAACTGGTCCGCCACTCTCTGTCCGCACTGTTTTAAACTGGTCCTCCACTCTTTCTCCATGCTGTTTTAAACTGATTCGCCACTCTATCTCCGCGCTGCTTTAAACTGATCCATCGCTCTCTCTCCACGCTGTTTTAAACTGGTCCGCCATTCCCCGCTCTCTTTTAAACTGGTCTGCCGCTCTCTCACGACACTGTTTTAAAGTGGCCTGCCACTCTCTCTCAGCGCTGTTTTAACCTCGTCTGCAACTAACACTTCACGCTGCTTTAAACTGATCTGCCGACCTCTCTCCGCGTTGTTTTTAAACTGGTCCGCCAATCTCTCTCCACACTTTTTTAAACTGGGCCACCACTTTCTCTCCACGCTGTTTTGACCTGGTCCGCCACTCTCTCTCCACGCTGTTTTAAACTGATCCATCGCTCTCTCTCCACACTGTTTTAAAATGATCCATTGCTCTCTCTCCACACTGTTTTAAATTGATCCATCGCTCTCTCTCCGCGCTGTTTTAAACTGATCCATCGCTCTCTCTCCACGATGTTTTAAGCTGATTCGCCACTCTCTTTCCACGCTGTTTTAACCTGGTCTGCCACTCTCTCTCCACGATGTTTTAAACTTGTCCGCCGCTCTCTCTCCACGCTGTTTTAAACTGGTCTGCCACTCTCTCTCCACGCTGTTTTAAACTTGTCCACTGCTCTCTCTCCTCATTGTTTTAAACTGCTCCGCCACTCTCTCTCAACGTTATTTAAAACTGGTCCACCACTCTCTCTCCGCGCTGTTTTAAACTGGTCCGCCACTCTCTCTCTGCACTGTTTCAATCTGGTCCGCCGCTCTCTCTCTGCACTATTTTAAACTGCTCCACCACTCTCTCTCCGCGCTGTTCTAACCTGGTCCGCCGCTCTCTCCACGTACTTTTAATCTGGTCCAACACTCTCTCGCAGCGCTACTTTAAACTGGTTCACCGCTCTCTCTCCGCGATGTTTCAATCTGGTCCTCCACTCTCTTTCCGCACTATTTTAAAGTGGTTCGCCGCTCTCTCTCCACGATGTTTCAATCTGGTCCGCCACTCCCTCTCTGCACTATTTTAAACTGCTCCGCCACACTCTCTCCACGCTGTTTTAAACTGGTTTGCCACTCTCTCTCCACGATGTTTTAAACTTGTCCGCTCCTCTCTCAACACGTTGTTTTAAACTGGTCCGCCACTCTCCGCTCTCTTTTAAACTGGTCCGCCATTCTCCACTCTCTTTTAAACTGGTCTGCCGCTCTCTCATGACGCTGTTTTAAAGTGGCCTGCCACTCTCCGCGCTGTTTTAACCTGGTCCGCAACTAATTCATCACGCTGTTTTCAACTGATCTGCCGCCCTCTCTCCGCGTTGTTTTTAAACTGGTTCTCCGCCGCTGTCTCCACGCTGTTTTAAACTGGTCCGCCCATCTCTCTCCACACTTTTTTAAACTGGGCCACCACTTTTTCTCCGCGCTGTTTTAACCTGGTCTGCCACTGTCTCTCCGCAATGTTTTAAACTTGTCCGCCGCTCTCTCTCCACACTGTTTAAACTGATATGCCGCTTTCTCTCAACGTTATTTAAAACTGGTCCACCACACTCCCTCCGCGCTGTTTTAAATTGGTCCACCGCACTCCCTCCACACTGTTTAAAACTGGTCCACTGCTCTCTCTCCCCACTGTTTTAAACTGATCCTCCGCTCTCTCCACGCTGTTTTAAACTGATCCGCCGCTCTCTCTCCACGCTGTTTTAAACTGATCCATCGCGCTCTCTCCACGCTGTTTTAAACTGGTCCGTCTCTCTCTCTCCACGCTGTTTTGAACTGATCCGCCACTTTCTCTCCACGCTGTTTGAAACTTGTCCGCCGCTCTCTCTCCACGCTGTTTAAACTGATCCGCCGCTTTCTCTCAACGTTATTTAAAACTGGTCCACCACTCTCTCTCCGCGCTGTTTTAAACTGGTCCGCCACTCTCTCTCCGCGCTGTTTCAATCTGGCCCGCCGCTCTCTGCACTATTTTAAACTGCTCCGCCACTCTCTCTCCGCGCTGTTCTAACCTGGTCCGCCGTTCTCTCCACGCACTTTTAATCTGGTCCAACACTCTCTCGCAGCGCTATTTTAAACTGGTTCACCGCTCTCTCTCCGCGATGTTTCAATCTTGTCCTCCACTCTCTTTCCGCACTATTTTAAAGTGGTTCACCGCTCTCTCTCCACGATGTTTCAATCTGGTCCGCCACTCTCTCTCTGCACTATTTTAAACTGCTCCGCCACTTTCTCTCCACGCTGTTTTAAACTGGTCCGCCACACTCTCTCCACGCTGTTTTAAACTGGTTTGCCACTCTCTCTCCACGATGTTTTAAACTGGTCCGCCTCTCTCTCACCACGTTGTTTTAAACTGGCCCGCCACTCTCCGCTCTCTTTTAAACTGGTCCGCCATTCTCCGCTCTCTTTTAAACTGGTCTGCCGCTCTCTCACGACGCTGTTTTAAAGTGGCCTGCCACTCTCTCTCCGCGCTGTTTTAACCTGGTCCGCAACTAATTCATCACGCTGTTTTAAACTGATCTGCTGCCCTCTCTCCACGTTATTTTTAAACTGGTTCACCGCCGCTGTCTCCACGCTGTTTTAAACTGGTCCGCCCATCTCTCTCCACACTTTTTTAAACTGGGCCACCACTTTCTCTCCGTGCTGTTTTAACCTGGTCCGCCACTCTCTCTCCGTGCTGTTTTAACCTGGTCCGCCACTCTCTCTCCGCACTGTTTTAAACTTGTCCGCCGCTCTCTCTCCACACTGTTTAAACTGATACGCCGCTTTCTCTCAACGTTATTTAAAACTGGTCCACCACACTCTCTCCGCGCTGTTTTAAATTGGTCCACCGCACTCCCTCCACACTGTCTAAAACTGGTCCACCGCTCTCTCTCCACGCTGTTTTAAACTGATCCTCCACTCTCTCCACGCTGTTTTAAACTGATCCATCGCTCTCTCTCCACGCTGTTTTAAACTGATCCACCGCTCTCTCTCCACGCTGTTTTAAACTGGTCCGTCTCTCTCTCTCCATGCTGTTTTAAACTGGTCTGCCACTCTCTCTCCACGTTGTTTTAAACTGGTCCGCCACTCTCCGCTCTCTTTTAAACTGGTCCACCACTCCATCTCTGTGCTGTTCTAACCTGGTCTGCCACTCTCTCTCCACGCTGTTTTAAACTGGTCCGCCGCTCTCTCCACGCTGTCTTAAACTGATCTGCCACTCTCTCTCCACCCTGTTTTAAACTTGTCCACTGCTCTCTCTCTACGCTGTTTTAAACTGATCCATCGCTCTCTCTCCATGCTGTTTTAAACTGGTCCCCCGCTCTCTCTCCACGCTGTTTTAAACTGATCCATCGCTATCTCTCTCCGCGCTGTTTTAAACTGATCCTTTGTTCTCTCTCCACGATGTTTTAAACTGATTCGCCACTCTCTTTCCACGCTGTTTTAACCTGGTCTGCCACACTCTCTCCACGTTGTTTTAAACTGGTCCACCTCTCTCTCTCCACGCTGTTTTAAACTGGTCTGCCAGTCTCTCTCCACGATGTTTTAAACTTGTCCGCTGCTCTCTCTCCACACTGTTTTAAACTGGTCTGCCACTCTCTCTCCATGCTGTTTTAAACTTGTCCACTGCTCTCTCGCCACATTGTTTTAAACTTGTCCGCCACTCTTTCTCCTCATTGTTTTAAACTGCTCCGCCACTCTCTCTCCACGTTGTTTTAAACTGGTCCGCCTCTCTCTCTCCACGCTGTTTTAAACTGGTCCACCGCTCTCTCTCCATGCTGTTTTAAACAGATCCACCGCTTTCTCTCAACGTTATTTAAAACTGGTCCACCGCTCTCTCTCCACGTTGTTTGAAACTGGTCCACCGCTCTCTCTCTGCGCTGTTTTAACCTTGTCCGCCTGTCTCTCCACGCTGTTTTAAACCGGTCCACCGCTCTCTCTCCATGCTGTTTTAACCTGGACCGCCTCTCTCTCTCCACGCTGTCTTAAACTGGTCCGCTGCTTCTCTCCGTGCTGTTTTTAACTTGTCCGCCACTCTCTCTCCGCTCTCATTTAAACTGGTCCGCCACTCTCTCTCCACGCTGTTTTAAACTGGTCCGCCACTCTCTCTCCACGCTGTTTTAATCTGGTCTGCCAGTCTCTCTCCACGTTGTTTTAAACTGGTCCGCCACTCTCTCTCCACGCTGTTTTAAACTGGTCCCCCGCTCTCTCTCCACGCTGTTTTAAACTGATCCATCGCTCTCTCTCCACACCGTTTTATACTGGTCCGCCAGTCTCTCTCCACGCTGTTTTAAACTGATCCATCGCCCTCTCTCCACGCTGTTTTAAACTGGTCCGCCGCTCTCTCTCCGCGCTGTTTAAAACTGGTCCATTGCTCTCTCTCTGCGCTGTTTTAAACTGGTCCATCACTCTCTCTCCACGCTGTTTAAAACTGGTCTATCTCTCTCTCTCCGCGCTGTTTTAAACTGATCCATTGCTCTCTCTCCGCGTTGCTTTAAACTGGTCCATTTCTCTCTCTCCGTGCTGTTTTAAACTAATCCATCGCTCTCTCTCCACGCTGTTTTAAACTGATCCATCGCTCTCTCTCTATGCTGTTTTAAACTGATCCATCGCTCTCTCTCCGCTCTGTTTTAAACTAATCCATCGCTCTCTATCTGCGCTGTTTTAAACTGATAATTCGCTCTCTCTCTACGCTGTTTCAAACTGATCCATCACTCTCTCTCCATGCTGTTTTAAAGTGGTCCGCCACTCTCTCTCTGCGCTGTTTTAAACTTGTCCGCCGCTCTCTCTCCGCTCTGATTTAACCTGGTCCACTGCTCTCTCCACGCTGTTTTAAACTGGTCCGCCACTCTCTCTCCACACTGTTTTAAACTGGTCCGCCACTCTCTCTCCGCGCTGTTTTAAATTGGTCCGCCACTCTCTCCGTGCTGTTTTAAACTGATTCGGCACTCTCTCTCCACGCTGTTTTAAACTGATTCGCCACTCTCTCTCCGTGCTGTTTTAAACTGATCCGCCGCTCTCTTTCCACACTGTTTAAAACTGATTCGCCACTTTCTCTCCGTGCTGTTTTAAACGGTCCGCCACTCTCTCTCCACACTGTTTTAAACTGGTCCACCGCTCTCTCTCCATGCTGTTTAAACAGATCCACCGCTTTCTCTCAACGTTATTTAAAACTGGTCCGCCGCTCTCTCTCCACGCTATTTCAAACTGGTCCACCGCTCTCTCTCCACGCTGTTTTAAACTGATTCGCCACTCTCTCTCCATGCTGTTTTAACCTTGTCCACCGCTCTCTCTCCACGCTGTTTTAAACTGATCCGCCACTCTCTCTCCACGTTCTTTTATTCTGGTCCGCCACTCTCTCTCCGCGTTGTTTTAAACTGGTCCACCACTCTCCGCTCTCTTTTAAACTGGTCCACCACTCTCCGCTATCTTTTAAACTGGTCCACCACTCTCTCTCCACGCTGTTTTAAACTTGTCCGCTGCTCTCTCTCCACATTGTTTTAAACTGGTCCGCCACTCTCTCTCCACGCTTTTTTAAACTTGTCCGCTGCTCTCTCTCCACATTGTTTAAAACTTGTCCGCCACTCTCTCTCCACATTGTTTTAAACTGGTCCGCCAGTCTCTCTCCGCGTTGTTTTAGACTGATCCATCGCTCTCTCTCCACGCTGTTTTAACCTGGTCCGCCGCTCTCTCCACGCTCTTTTAATCTGGTCCGACACTCTCTCGATGCGCTATTTTAAACTGGTTCACCGCTCTCTCTCCGCAATGTTTCAATCTGGTCCTCCACTCTCTTTCCGCACTATTTTAAACTGGTTCACCGCTCTCTCTCTCCGCGATGTTTCAATCTGGTCCTCCACTCTCTTTCCGCACTATTTTAAACTGGTTCACCGCTCTCTCTCCGCGATGTTTCAATCTGGTCCTCCACTCTCTTTCCGCACTATTTTAAACTGGTTCACCGCTCTCTCTCCGCGATGTCTCAATCTGGTCTGCCACTCTCTCTCCACGTTTTTTCAAACTGGTCCACCGCTCTCTCTCCATGCTGTTTTAAACTGATCCATCGCTCTCTCTCCACTCTTTTTTAGACTGGTCCGCCACTTTCTCGCCACGCTGTTTTAAACTGGTCCGCCACTCTCTCTCCACGCTGTTTTAAACTGATCCATCGCTCTCTCTCCGCGCTGTTTTAAACTGGTCCACCACTCTCTCTCCGTGCTGTTTTAAACTGATCATTCGCTCTCTCTCCACACTGTTTTAAACTGGTCCGCCAATCTCTCTCCACACTTTTTTAAACTGGCCACCACTTTCCGCGCTGTTTTAACCTGCTCCGCCACTTTCTCTCCACGCTGTTTGAAACATGTCCGCCGCTCTCTCTCCACGCTGTTTAAACTGATCCGCCGCTTTCTCTCAACGTTATTTAAAACTGGTCCACCACTCTCTGTCCGCGCTGTTTTAAACTGGTCCGCCACTCTCTCTCCACACTGTTTTAAACTGATTCGCCGCTCTCTCTCCACACTGTTTAAAACTGGTCCACCGCTCTCTCTCTGCGCTGTTTTAAACTGTTTTGCTGCTCTCTCTCCACGCTGTTTTAGACTGGTCCACCGCTCTCTCTCTGCACTATTTTAAACTGATCCGCCACTCTCTCTCCACGCTGTTTTAAACTGGTCCGCCACTCTCTCTCCACGTTGTTTTAAACTGGTCCACCACTCTCCGCTCTCTTTTAAACTGGTCCACCACTCTCCGCTATCTCTTAAACTGGTCCACCACTCTCTGTCCACGCTGTTTTAAACTTGTCCGCTGCTCTCTCTCCACATTGTTTTAAACTGGTCCGCCACTCTCTCTCCACGCTGTTTTAAACTTGTCCGCTGCTCTCTCTCCACATTGTTTAAAACTTGTCCACCACTCTCTCTCCACATTGTTTTAAACTGGTCCGCCAGTCTCTCTCCGAGTTGTTTTAGACTGATCCATCGCTCTCTCTCCACGCTGTTTTAACCTGGTCCGCCGCTCTCTCCACGCTCTTTCAATCTGGTCCTCCACTCTCTTTCCGCACTATTTTAAACTGGTTCACCGCTCTCTCTCCGCGATGTTTCAATCTGGTCCTCCACTCTCTTTCCGCACTATTTTAAACTGGTTCACCGCTCTCTCTCCACGATGTTTCAATCTGGCCCGCCACTCTCTCTCCACTTTTTTTCAAACTCTCCGCTCTCTTTTAAACTGCTCCACCACTCTATCTCTGCGCTGTTTTAACCTGGTCCGCCACTCTCTGTCCACGCTGTTTTTAACTGGTCCACCGCTCTCTCTCCATGCTGTTTTAAACTGATCCATAGCTCTCTCTCTTCTCTTTTTTAGAGTGATCTGCCACTCTCTCTCCACGCTGTTTTAAACTGATCATTCGCTCTCTCTCCATGCTGTTTTAAACTGGTCCACCAGTCTCTCTCCAAACTTTTTTAAACTGGCCACCACTTTCCGCGCTGTTTTAACCTGCTCCGCCACTTTCTCTCCACGCTGTTTGAAACTTGTCCGCCGCTCTCTCTCCACGCTGTTTAAACTGATCCGCCGCTTTCTCTCAACGTTATTTAAAACTGGTCCACCACTCTCTCTCCGCGCTGTTTTAAACTGGTCCGCCACTCTCTCTCCGCGCTGTTTTAAACTGATCTGCCGCTCTCTCTCCACGCTGTTTAAAACTGGTCCACTACTCTCTCTCCACGCTGTTTTAAACTGGTCCGCTTCTCTCTCTCCACGCTGTTTTAGACTGGTCCGCCACTCTCTCTCCACGCTTTTTTAAACTGATCAGCCAACCTCTCTCCGCACTATTTTAAACTGGTCCGCCACTCTCTCCCCGCGCTGTATTGAACTGATCGGCCGCTCTCTCTCCACGCTTTTTTAAACTAGTCCACCACTCTGTCTCCGCGCTGTTTTAAACTGATCCGCCACTCTGCTCCGCGCTGTTTTAAAATGATCTGCCACTCTCTCTCCGCACTGTTTTATACTGGTCCACCGCTCTCTCCACGCTGTTTTAAACTGATCCGCTGCTCTCTCTCCACGCTGTTTTAAACTGGTCCGCCCCGCTCTCTCCACGCTGTTTTAAACTGCTCCGCCTCTCTCTCTCCACGTCGTTTTAAACTGGTCCGCCACTCTCTCTCCACGCTTTTTTAAACTGGTACGCCAATCTCTCTCTCCGCACTATTTTAAACTGGTCCACCTCTCTCTCCGCGCTGTATTGAACTGATCGGCTGATCTCGCTCCAAGCTGTTTTAAACTAGTCCGCCACTCTCTCTCCGCGCTATATTAAACTGGTCCTCTACTCTCTCTCCGCACTATTTTAAACTGGTTCACCGCTCTCTCTCCACGATGTTTCAATCTGGTCCTGCACTCTCTTTCCGCACCATTTTAAAGTGGTTCACCGCTCTCTCTCCGCGATATGTCAATCTGGTCCGCTGCTCTCTCCCTGCACTATTTTAAACTGCTCCGCTGCTCTCTCTCCACGCTGTTTTAAACTGATCCGCCACTCTCTGTCCGCGCTGTTTTAAACTGGTCCTCCACTCTCTCTCTGCACTATTTTAAACTGGCTCACCACTCTCTCTCCGCGCTGTTTTAACCTGGTCCGCCGCTCTCTCCACGCTCTTTTAATCTGGTCCGATACTCTCTCGCTGCGCTATTTTAAACTGGTTCACCGCTCTCTCTCCGCGATGTTTCAATCTGGTCCTTCACTCTCTTTCCGCACTATTTTAAACTGCTCCACCACTCTCTCTCCACGCTGTTTCAAACTTGTCCGCCACTCTCTCTCCACATTGTTTTAAACTGGTCTGCCACTCTCTCTCCACGCTGTTTTAAACTTGTCCGCTGCTCTCTCTCCACATTGTTTTAAACTTGTCTGCCACTCTCTCTCCACATTGATTTAAACTGGTCCGCCACTCTCTCTCTGCGCTGCTTTAAACTGATCCATCGCTCTCGCTCCACGCTGATTTAAACTGGTCCGTCACTCTCCACTCTCTTTTAAACTGGGCGGCCTCTCTCCGCTCTCTTTTAAACTGGTCTGCCATTCCCCGCTCTCTTTTAAACTGGTCTGCCGCTATCTCACGACACTGTTTTAAAGTGGCCTGCCACTCTCTCTCCGCGCTGTTTTAACCTCGTCTGCAACTAACACTTCACGCTGCTTTAAACTGATCTGCCGACCTCTCTCCGCGTTGTTTTTAAACTGGTCCGCCAATCTCCACACTTTTTTAAACTGGGCCACCACTTTCTCTCCACGCTGTTTTGACCTGGTCCGCCACTCTCTCTCCACGCTGTTTTAAACTTGTCCACTGCTCTCTCTCCACGCTGTTTAAACTGATCTGCCACTTTCTCTCAACGTTATTTAAAACTGGTCCACCACTCTCTCTTCGCGCTGTTTAAAACTGGTCCACCGCTCTCTCTCCGTGCTGTTTTAAACTGATCCGCCGCTCTCTCTCCACGCTGTTTTAAACTGGTCCGCCACTCTCTCTGCACGCTGTTTTAAACTGGTCCGCTGTTCTCTCTCCACATTGTTTTAAACTGGTCCGCCACTCTCTCTCCACGCTGTTTTAAACTTGTCTGCTGCTCTATCTCCACGCTGTTTAAACTGATCCGACGCTTTCTCTCAACGTTATTTAAAACTGGTCCGCCACTCTCTGTCCGCACTGTTTTAAACTGGTCCTCCACTCTCTCTCCATGCTGTTTTAAACTGATTCGCCACTCTATCTCCGCGCTGCTTTAAACTGATCCATCGCTCTCTCTCCACGCTGTTTTAAACTGGTCCGCCATTCCCCGCTCTCTTTTAAACTGGTCTGCCGCTATCTCACGACACTGTTTTAAAGTGGCCTGCCACTCTCTCTCCGCGCTGTTTTAACCTCGTCTGCAACTAACACTTCACGCTGCTTTAAACTGATCTGCCGACCTCTCTCCGCGTTGTTTTTAAACTGGTCCGCCAATCTCTCTCCACACTTTTTTAAACTGGGCCACCACTTTCTCTCCACGCTGTTTTGACCTGGTCCGCCACTCTCTCTCCACGCTGTTTTAAACTTGTCCACTGCTCTCTCTCCACGCTGTTTAAACTGATCTGCCACTTTCTCTCAACGTTATTTAAAACTGGTCCACCACTCTCTCTCCGTGCTTTTTAAAACTGGTCCATCGCTCTCTCTCCGCGCTGTTTTAAACTGGTCCGCCTCTCTCTCTCCACGCTGTTTTAAACAAGTCTGCCACTCTCTCTCCGCGCTGTTTTAAACTGATCCGCCACTCTCTGTCCGCACTGTTTTAAACTGATCCGCCACTCTCTCTCCACGCTGTTTTAAACTTGTCCGCCACTCTCTCTCCGCGCTGTTCTAAACTGGTCCTCCACTCTCTCTCCACGCTGTTTTAAATGGGTTCACCGCTCTCTCTCCGCGCTGTTTCAATCTGGTCCGCCCCTCTCTCTCTGCACTATTTTAAACTGCTCTGCTGCTCTCTCTCCGCGCTGTTTTACACTGATCCGCCACTCTCTGTCCGCGCTGTTTTAAACTGGTCCTCCACTCTCTCTCCGCACTATTTTAAACTGGCTCACCGCTCTCTCCGCGCTGTTTTAAATTGATCCGCCGCTCTGTCTCCACGCAGTTTTAGACTGGTCCACCGCTCTCTCTCCACGCTGTTTTAAACTGATCCGCCGCTCTCTCTCCACGCTGTTTTAAACTGGTCCGCCACTCTCTCTCCACGCTGCTTTAAACTGCTCCGCCTCTCTCTCTCCACGCTGTTTTAAACAAGTGCGCCACTCTCTCTCCGCGCTGTTTTAAACTGATCCGCCACTCTCGCTCCACACTGATTTAAACTGATCCGCCACTCTCTCTACACGCTGTTTTAAATTAGTCCACCACTCTCTCTCCGCGCTGTTTTAAACTGGTCCTCCACTCTCTCTCCACGCTGTTTCAATCTGGTCCGCCGCTCTCTCTCTGCACTATTTTAAACTGCTCCGCTGCTCTCTCTCCGCGCTGTTTTAAACTGATCCGCCACTCTCTGTCCGCGCTGTTTTAAACTGGTCCTCCACTCTCTCTCCGCACTATTTTAAACTGGCTCACCGCTCTCTCTCCGCGCGGTTTTAAACTGATCCGCCGCTCTCTCTCCACGCTGTTTTAGACTGGTCCACCGCTCTCTCTCCACGCTGTTTTAAACTGATCCGCCGCTCTCTCTCCACGCTGTTTTAAACTGGTCCGCCACTCTCTCTCCACGCTGCTTTAAACTGCTCCACCTCTCTCTCTCCACGCTGTTTTAAACAAGTCCGCCACTCTCTCTCCGCGCTGTTTTAAACTGATCCGCCACTCTCTCTCCACGCTGTTTTAAACGGGTTCACCGCTCTCTCTCCACGCTGTTTCAATCTGGTCCGCCGCTCTCTCTCTACACTATTTTGAACTGCTCCGCTGCTCTCTCTCCGCGCTGTTTTAAACTGATCCGCCACTCTTTCTTCGCGCTGTTTTAAACTAGTCCTCCACTCTCTCTCCGCACTATTTTAAACTGGCTCACCGCTCTGTCTCCGCGCTGTTTTAACCTGGTCCGCCGCTCTCTCCACGCTCTTTTAATCCGGTCCGACACTCTCTCGCTGTGCTATTTTAAACTGGTTCACCGCTCTCTCTCCGCGATGTTTCAATCTGGTCCTTCACTCTCTTTCCGCACTATTTTAAACTGCTCCGCCACTCTCTCTCCACGCTGTTTTAAACTGATCCATCGCTCTCTCTCCGCGCTGTTTTAAACTGGTCCGCCACTATCTCTTCACGCTGTTTAAAACTGATCCATCGCTCTCTCTCCGCGCTGTTTTAAAATGATCATTCGCTCTCTCTCAACGCTGTTTTAACTTGGTCCGCCGCTCTCTCTCCACGCTGTTTTAAACTTGTCCGCTGCTCTCTATCCACGCTATTTTAAACTGATCCATTGCTCTCTCTCCACTCTCTTTTAGACTGGTCTGCAACTCTCTCTCCGCTCTGTTTTAAACTGGTCCGCCACTCTCTCTCCACGCTTTTTTAAACTGATCCATCGCTCTCTCTCCACGCTATTTTAAACTGGTCCGCCACTCTCTCTCCGTGCTGTTTTAAACTGATCATTCGCTCTCTCTCCACGCTGTTTTAAACTGGTCCATCGCTCTCTCTCCACGCTGTTTTAAACTTGTCCGCTGCTCTCTCTCCACACTGTTTAAACTGATCCGACGCTTTCTCTCAACGTTATTTAAAATTGGTCCGCCACTCTCTGTCCGCACTGTTTTAAACTGGTCCGCCACTCTCTCTCCATGCTGTTTTAAACTGATCCGCCACTCTCTGTCCGCGCTGTTTTAAACTGGTCCTCCACTCTCTCTCCGCACTATTTTAAACTGGCTCACCGCTCTCTCTCCGCGCTGTTTTAAACTGATCCGCCGCTCTCTCTCCACGCTGTTTTAGACTGGTCCACCGCTCTCTCTCCACGCTGTTTTAAACTGATCCACCGCTCTCTCTCCACGCTGTTTTAAACTGGTCCGCCACTCTCTCTCCATGCTGCTTTAAACTGCTCCGCCTCTCTCTCTCCACGCTGTTTTAAACAAGTCCGCCACTCTCTCTCCGCGCTGTTTTAAACTGATCCGCCACTCTCGCTCCACACTGTTTTAAACTGCTCCGCCACTCTCTCTACACGCTGTTTTAAACTAGTCCACTACTCTCTCTCCGCGCTGTTTTAAACTGGTCCTCCACTCTCTCTCCACGCTGTTTTAAACGGGTTCACCGCTCTCTCTCCACGCTGTTTCAATCTGGTCCGCCGCTGTCTCTCTGCACTATTTTAAACTGCTCCGCTGCTCTCTCTCCGCGCTGTTTTAAACTGATCCGCCACTCTCTGTCCGTGCTGTTTTAAACTGGTCCTCCACTCTCTCTCCGCACTATTTTAAACTGGCTCACCGCTCTCTCTCCGCGCTGTTTTAAACTGATCCGCCGCTCTCTCTCCACGCTGTTTTAGACTGGTCCACCGCTCTCTCTCCACGCTGTTTTAAACTGATCCGCCGCTCTCTCTCCACGCTGTTTTAAACTGGTCCGCCACTCTCTCTCCACGCTGCTTTAAACTGCTCCGCCTCTCTCTCTCCAAGCTGTTTTAAACAAGTCCGCCACTCTCTCTCCGCGCTGTTTTAAACTGATCCGCCACTCTCTCTACACACTGTTTTAAACTAGTCTACCACTCTCTCTCCGCGCTGTTTTAAACTGGTCCTCCACTCTCTCTCCACGCTGTTTCAATCTGGTCCGCCGCTCTCTCTCTGCACTATTTTAAACTGCTCCGCTGCTCTCTCTCCACGCTGTTTTAAACTTGTCCGCTGCTCTCTCTCCACGCTGTTTTAAACTGATTCATCGCTCTCTCTCCAATCTTTTTTAGACTGGTCCGCCACTCTCTCTCTGCGCTGTTTTAAACTGGTCCCCCGCTCTCTCTCCACGCTGATTAAAACTGATCCATCGCTCTCTCTCCGCGCTGTTTTAAACTGGTCCGCCACTCTCTCTTCACGCTGTTTTAAACTGATCCATCGCTCTCTCTCCGCGCTGTTTTAAAATGATCATTCGCTCTCTCTCAACGCTGTTTTAACCTGGTCCGCTGCTCTCTCTCCACGCGGTTTTAAACTTGTCAGCTGCTCTCTCTCCACGCTATTTTAAACTGATCCATTGCTCTCTCTCCACTCTTTTTTAGACTGGTCCGCAACTCTCTCTCCGCTCTGTTTTAAAATGGTCCGCCACTCTCTCTCCACGCTTTTTTAAACTGATCCATCGCTCTCTCTCCGCGCTGTTTTAAACTGATCCGCCGCTCTCTCTCCACGCTGTTTCAAACTGGTCCGCCACTCTCTCTCCAGGGTGTTTTAAACTGCTCCGCCTCTCTCTCTCCACGCTGTTTTAAACAAGTCCGCCACTCTTTCTCCGCGCTGTTTTAAACTGATCCGCCACTCTCGCTCCACACTGTTTTAAACTGGTCCTCCACTCTCTCTCCACGCTGTTTTAAACGGGTTCACCGCTCTCTCTCCACGCTGTTTCAATCTGGTCCGCCGCCCTCTCTCTGCACTATTTTAAACTGCTCCGCTGCTCTCTCTCCGCGCTGTTTTAAACTGATCCGCCACTCTCTGTCCGCGCTGTTTTAAACTGATCCTCCACTCTCTCTCCGCACTATTTTAAACTGGCTCACCGCTCTCTCTCCGCGCTGTTTTAAACTGATCCGCCGCTCTCTCTCCACGCTGTTTTAGACTGGTCCACCGCTCTCTCTCCACGCTGTTTTAAACTGATCCGCCGCTCTCTCTCCACGCTGTTTTAAACTGGTCCGCCACTCTCTCTCCACGCTGCTTTAAACTGCTCCGCCTCTCTCTCTCCACGTTGTTTTAAACAAGTCCGCCACTCTCTCTCCGCGCTGTTTTAAACTGATCATTCGCTCTCTCTCCACGCTGTTTTAAACTGGTCCATCGCTCTCTCTCCACGCTGTTTTAAACTTGTCCGCTGCTCTCTCTCCACATTGTTTTAAACTGGTCCGCCACTCTCTCTCCACGCTGTTTTAAACTTGTCCGCTGCTCTCTCTCCACGCTGTTTAAACTGATCCGACGCTTTCTCTCAACGTTATTTAAAACTGGTCCGTCACTCTCTGTCCGCACTGTTTTAAACTGGTCCGCCACTCTCTCTCCATGCTGTTTTAAACTGATCCGCCACTCTCTGTCCGCGCTGTTTTAAACTGGTCCTCCACTCTCTCTCCGCGCTGTTTTAGACTGGTCCACCGCTCTCTCTCCACGCTGTTTTAAACTGATTCGCCGCTCTCTCTCCACGCTGTTTTAAACTGGTCCGCCACTCTCTCTCCACGCTGCCTTAAACTGCTCCGCCTCTCTCTCTCCACGCTGTTTTAAACAAGTCCGCCACTCTTTATCCGCGCTGTTTTAAACTGATCCGCCACTCTCGCTCCACACTGTTTTAAACTGGTCCTCCACTCTCTCTCCACGCTGTTTTAAGCGGGTTCACCACTCTCTCTCCACGCTGTTTCAATCTGGTCCGCCGCTCTCTCTCTGCACTATTTTAAACTGCTCCGCTGCTCTCTCTCCGCGCTGTTTTAAACTGGTCCTCCACTCTCTCTCCGCACTATTTTAAACTGGCTCACCGCTCTCTCTCCGCGCTGTTTTAAACTGATCCGCCGCTCTCTCTCCACGCTGTTTTAAACTGGTCCGCCACTCTCTCTCCACGCTGCTTTAAACTGCTCCGCCTCTCTCTCTCCACGCTGTTTTAAACTAGTCCACCACTCTCTCTCCGCGCTGTTTTAAACTGGTCCTCCACTCTCTCTCCACGCTGTTTCAATCTGGTCCGCCGCTCTCTCTCTGCACTATTTTAAACTTGTCCGCTGCTCTCTCTCCACGCTGTTTTAAACTGATCCATCGCTCTCTCTCCACTCTTTTTTAGACTGGTCCGCCACTCTCTCTCTGCGCTGTTTTAAACTGGTCCCCCGCTCTCTCTCCACGCTGATTAAAACTGATCCATCGCTCTCTCTCCGCGCTGTTTTAAACTGGTCCGCCACTCTCTCTTCACGCTGTTTTAAACTGATCCATCGCTCTCTCTCCACGCTGTTTTAAAATGATCATTCGCTCTCTCTCAACGCTGTTTTAACCTGGTCCGCTGCTCTCTCTCCACGCGGTTTTTGACTGGTCCGCCGCTCTCTCCACACTGTTTTAAACTGGTCTGCCACTCTCTCTCCACGCTGTTTTAAACTTGTCAGCTGCTCTCTCTCCACGCTATTTTAAACTGATCCATTGCTCTCTCTCCACTCTCTTTTAGACTGGTCTGCAACTCTCTCTCCGCTCTGTTTTAAACTGGTCCGCCACTCTCTCTCCACGCTTTTTTAAACTGATCCATCGCTCTCTCTCCACGCTATTTTAAACTGGTCCGCCACTCTCTCTCCGTGCTGTTTTAAACTGATCATTCGCTCTCTCTCCACGCTGTTTTAAACTGGTCCATCGCTCTCTCTCCACGCTGTTTTAAACTTGTCCGCTGCTCTCTCTCCACACTGTTTAAACTGATCCGACGCTTTCTCTCAACGTTATTTAAAATTGGTCCGCCACTCTCTGTCCGCACTGTTTTAAACTGGTCCGCCACTCTCTCTCCATGCTGTTTTAAACTGATCCGCCACTCTCTGTCCGCGCTGTTTTAAACTGGTCCTCCACTCTCTCTCCGCACTATTTTAAACTGGCTCACCGCTCTCTCTCCGCGCTGTTTTAAACTGATCCGCCGCTCTCTCTCCACGCTGTTTTAGACTGGTCCACCGCTCTCTCTCCACGCTGTTTTAAACTGATCCACCGCTCTCTCTCCACGCTGTTTTAAACTGGTCCGCCACTCTCTCTCCATGCTGCTTTAAACTGCTCCGCCTCTCTCTCTCCACGCTGTTTTAAACAAGTCCGCCACTCTCTCTCCGCGCTGTTTTAAACTGATCCGCCACTCTCGCTCCACACTGTTTTAAACTGCTCCGCCACTCTCTCTACACGCTGTTTTAAACTAGTCCACTACTCTCTCTCCGCGCTGTTTTAAACTGGTCCTCCACTCTCTCTCCACGCTGTTTTAAACGGGTTCACCGCTCTCTCTCCACGCTGTTTCAATCTGGTCCGCCGCTGTCTCTCTGCACTATTTTAAACTGCTCCGCTGCTCTCTCTCCGCGCTGTTTTAAACTGATCCGCCACTCTCTGTCCGTGCTGTTTTAAACTGGTCCTCCACTCTCTCTCCGCACTATTTTAAACTGGCTCACCGCTCTCTCTCCGCGCTGTTTTAAACTGATCCGCCGCTCTCTCTCCACGCTGTTTTAGACTGGTCCACCGCTCTCTCTCCACGCTGTTTTAAACTGATCCGCCGCTCTCTCTCCACGCTGTTTTAAACTGGTCCGCCACTCTCTCTCCACGCTGCTTTAAACTGCTCCGCCTCTCTCTCTCCAAGCTGTTTTAAACAAGTCCGCCACTCTCTCTCCGCGCTGTTTTAAACTGATCCGCCACTCTCTCTACACACTGTTTTAAACTAGTCTACCACTCTCTCTCCGCGCTGTTTTAAACTGGTCCTCCACTCTCTCTCCACGCTGTTTCAATCTGGTCCGCCGCTCTCTCTCTGCACTATTTTAAACTGCTCCGCTGCTCTCTCTCCACGCTGTTTTAAACTTGTCCGCTGCTCTCTCTCCACGCTGTTTTAAACTGATCCATCGCTCTCTCTCCAATCTTTTTTAGACTGGTCCGCCACTCTCTCTCTGCGCTGTTTTAAACTGGTCCCCCGCTCTCTCTCCACGCTGATTAAAACTGATCCATCGCTCTCTCTCCGCGCTGTTTTAAACTGGTCCGCCACTCTCTCTTCACGCTGTTTTAAACTGATCCATCGCTCTCTCTCCGCGCTGTTTTAAAATGATCATTCGCTCTCTCTCAACGCTGTTTTAACCTGGTCCGCTGCTCTCTCTCCACGCGGTTTTAAACTTGTCAGCTGCTCTCTCTCCACGCTATTTTAAACTGATCCATTGCTCTCTCTCCACTCTTTTTTAGACTGGTCCGCAACTCTCTCTCCGCTCTGTTTTAAAATGGTCCGCCACTCTCTCTCCACGCTTTTTTAAACTGATCCATCGCTCTCTCTCCGCGCTGTTTTAAACTGATCCGCCGCTCTCTCTCCACGCTGTTTCAAACTGGTCCGCCACTCTCTCTCCAGGGTGTTTTAAACTGCTCCGCCTCTCTCTCTCCACGCTGTTTTAAACAAGTCCGCCACTCTTTCTCCGCGCTGTTTTAAACTGATCCGCCACTCTCGCTCCACACTGTTTTAAACTGGTCCTCCACTCTCTCTCCACGCTGTTTTAAACGGGTTCACCGCTCTCTCTCCACGCTGTTTCAATCTGGTCCGCCGCCCTCTCTCTGCACTATTTTAAACTGCTCCGCTGCTCTCTCTCCGCGCTGTTTTAAACTGATCCGCCACTCTCTGTCCGCGCTGTTTTAAACTGATCCTCCACTCTCTCTCCGCACTATTTTAAACTGGCTCACCGCTCTCTCTCCGCGCAGTTTTAAACTGATCCGCCGCTCTCTCTCCACGCTGTTTTAGACTGGTCCACCGCTCTCTCTCCACGCTGTTTTAAACTGATCCGCCGCTCTCTCTCCACGCTGTTTTAAACTGGTCCGCCACTCTCTCTCCACGCTGCTTTAAACTGCTCCGCCTCTCTCTCTCCACGTTGTTTTAAACAAGTCCGCCACTCTCTCTCCGCGCTGTTTTAAACTGATCATTCGCTCTCTCTCCACACTGTTTTAAACTGGTCCATCGCTCTCTCTCCACGCTGTTTTAAACTTGTCCGCTGCTCTCTCTCCACATTGTTTTAAACTGGTCCGCCACTCCCTCTCCACGCTGTTTTAAACTTGTCCGCTGCTCTCTCTCCACGCTGTTTAAACTGATCCGACGCTTTCTCTCAACGTTATTTAAAACTGGTCCGTCACTGTCCGCACTGTTTTAAACTGGTCCGCCACTCTCTCTCCATGCTGTTTTAAACTGATCCGCCACTCTCTGTCCGCGCTGTTTTAAACTGGTCCTCCACTCTCTCTCCGCGCTGTTTTAGACTGGTCCACCGCTCTCTCTCCACGCTGTTTTAAACTGATTCGCCGCTCTCTCTCCACGCTGTTTTAAACTGGTCCGCCACTCTCTCTCCACGCTGCCTTAAACTGCTCCGCCTCTCTCTCTCCACGCTGTTTTAAACAAGTCCGCCACTCTTTATCCGCGCTGTTTTAAACTGATCCGCCACTCTCGCTCCACACTGTTTTAAACTGGTCCTCCACTCTCTCTCCACGCTGTTTTAAACGGGTTCACCACTCTCTCTCCACGCTGTTTCAATCTGGTCCGCCGCTCTCTCTCTGCACTATTTTAAACTGCTCCGCTGCTCTCTCTCCGCGCTGTTTTAAACTGGTCCTCCACTCTCTCTCCGCACTATTTTAAACTGGCTCACCGCTCTCTCTCCGCGCTGTTTTAAACTGATCCGCCGCTCTCTCTCCACGCTGTTTTAAACTGGTCCGCCACTCTCTCTCCACGCTGATTTAAACTGCTCCGCCTCTCTCTCTCCACGCTGTTTTAAACTAGTCCACCACTCTCTCTCCGCGCTGTTTTAAACTGGTCCTCCACTCTCTCTCCACGCTGTTTCAAACTGGTCCGCCGCTCTCTCTCTGCACTATTTTAAACTTGTCCGCTGCTCTCTCTCCACGCTGTTTTAAACTGATCCATCGCTCTCTCTCCACTCTTTTTTAGACTGGTCCGCCACTCTCTCTCTGCGCTGTTTTAAACTGGTCCCCCGCTCTCTCTCCACGCTGATTAAAACTGATCCATCGCTCTCCGCGCTGTTTTAAACTGGTCCGCCACTCTCTCTTCACGCTGTTTTAAACTGATCCATCGCTCTCTCTCCGCGCTGTTTTAAAATGATCATTCGCTCTCTCTCAACGCTGTTTTAACCTGGTCCGCTGCTCTCTCTCCACGCGGTTTTAAACTTGTCAGCTGCTCTCTCTCCACGCTATTTTAAACTGATCCATCGCTCTCTCTCCGCGCTGTTTTAAACTGGTCCGCCACTCTCTCTCCGTGCTGTTTTAAACTGATCATTCGCTCTCTCTCCACGCTGTTTTAAACTGGTCCATCGCTCTCTCTCCACGCTGTTTTAAACTTGTCCGCTGCTCTCTCTCCACATTGTTTTAAACTGGTCCGCCACTCTCTCTCCACGCTGTTTTAAACTTGTCCACTGCTCTCTCACCACACTGTTTAAACTGATCCGACGCTTTCTCTCAACGTTATTTAAAATTGGTCCGCCACTCTCTGTCCGCACTGTTTTAAACTGGTCTGCCACTCTCTCTCCGCGCTGTTTTAAACTGATCCGCCACTCTCGCTCCACACTGTTTTAAACTGGTCCTCCACTCTCTCTCCACGCTGTTTTAAACGGGTTCACCACTCTCTCTCCACGCTGTTTCAATCTGGTCCGCCGCTCTCTCTCTGCACTATTTTAAACTGCTCCGCTGCTCTCTCTCCGCGCTGTTTTAAACTGGTCCTCCACTCTCTCTCCGCACTATTTTAAACTGGCTCACCGCTCTCTCTCCGCGCTGTTTTAAACTGATCCGCCGCTCTCTCTCCACGCTGTTTTAAACTGGTCCGCCACTCTCTCTCCACGCTGCTTTAAACTGCTCCGCCTCTCTCTCTCCACGCTGTTTTAAACTAGTCCACCACTCTCTCTCCGCGCTGTTTTAAACTGGTCCTCCACTCTCTCTCCACGCTGTTTCAATCTGGTCCGCCGCTCTCTCTCTGCACTATTTTAAACTTGTCCGCTGCTCTCTCTCCACGCTGTTTTAAACTGATCCATCGCTCTCTCTCCACTCTTTTTTAGACTGGTCCGCCACTCTCTCTCTGCGCTGTTTTAAACTGGTCCCCCGCTCTCTCTCCACGCTGATTAAAACTGATCCATCGCTCTCCGCGCTGTTTTAAACTGGTCCGCCACTCTCTCTTCACGCTGTTTTAAACTGATCCATCGCTCTCTCTCCGCGCTGTTTTAAAATGATCATTCGCTCTCTCTCAACGCTGTTTTAACCTGGTCCGCTGCTCTCTCTCCACGCGGTTTTTGACTGGTCCGCCGCTCTCTCCACACTGTTTTAAACTGGTCTGCCACTCTCTCTCCACGCTGTTTTAAACTTGTCAGCTGCTCTCTCTCCACGCTATTTTAAACTGATCCATTGCTCTCTCTCCACTCTTTTTTAGACTGGTCCGCAACTCTCACTCCGCTCTGTTTTAAAATGGTCCGCCACTCTCTCTCCACGCTTTTTTAAACTGATCCATCGCTCTCTCTCCGCGCTGTTTTAAACTGGTCCGCCACTCTCTCTCCGTGCTGTTTTAAACTGATCATTCGCTCTCTCTCCACGCTGTTTTAAACTGGTCCATCGCTCTCTCTCCACGCTGTTTTAAACTTGTCCGCTGCTCTCTCTCCACATTGTTTTAAACTGGTCCGCCACTCTCTCTCCACGCTGTTTTAAACTTGTCCGCTGCTCTCTCTCCACGCTGTTTAAACTGATCCGACGCTTTCTCTCAACGTTATTTAAAACTGGTCCGTCACTCTCTGTCCATGATGTTTTAAACTGGTCCGCCACTCTCTCTCCATGATGTTTTAAACTGATCCGCCACTCTCTGTCCGCGTTGTTTTAAACTGGTCCTCCACTCTCTCTCCGCACTATTTTAAACTGGCTCACCGCTCTCTCTCCGCGCTGTTTTAGACTGGTCCACCGCTCTCTCTCCACGCTGTTTTAAACTGATCCGCCGCTCTCTCTCCACGCTGTTTTAAACTGGTCCGCCTCTCTCTCTCCACGCTGTTTTAAACTGCTCCGCCTCTCTCTCTCCACGCTGTTTTAAACAAGTCCGCCACTCTTTCTCTGCGCTGTTTTAAACTGATCCGCCACTCTCGCTCCACACTGTTTTAAACTGGTCCTCCACTCTCTCTCCACGCTGTTTTAAACGGGTTCACCGCTCTCTCTCCACGCTGTTTCAATCTGGTCCGCCGCTCTCTCTCTGCACTATTTTAAACTGCTCCGCTGCTCTCTCTCCGCGCTGTTTTAAACTGATCCGCCACTCTCTGTCCGCGCTGTTTTAAACTGGTCCTCCACTCTCTCTCCGCACTATTTTAAACTGGCTCAACGCTCTCTCTCCGCGCTGTTTTAAACTGATCCGCCGCTCTCTCTCCACGCTGTTTTAGACTGGTCCACCGCTCTCTCTCCACGCTGTTTTAAACTGATCCGCCGCTCTCTCTCCACGCTGTTTTAGACTGGTCCACCGCTCTCTCTCCACGCTGTTTTAAACTGATCCGCCGCTCTCTCTCCACGCTGTTTTAAACCGGTCCGCCACTCTCTCTCCACGCTGCTTTAAACTGCTCCGCCTCTCTCTCTCCACGTTGTTTTAAACAAGTCCGCCACTCTCTCTCCGCGCTGTTTTAAACTGATCATTCTCTCTCTCTCCACGCTGTTTTAAACTTATCCACTGCTCTCTCTCCACATTGTTTTAAACTGGTCCGCCACTCTCTCTCCACGCTGTTTTAAACTTGTCCGCTGCTCTCTCTCCACGCTGTTTAAACTGATCCGACGCTTTCTCTCAACGTTATTTAAAACTGGTCCGTCACTCTCTGTCCGCACTGTTTTAAACTGGTCCGCCACTCTCTCTCCATGCTGTTTTAAACTGATCCGCCACTCTCTGTCCGCGGTGTTTTAAACTGGTCCTCCACTCTCTCTCCGCGCTGTTTTAGACTGGTCCACCGCTCTCTCTCCGCGCTGTTTTAAACTGATCCGCCGCTCTCTCTCTACGC
Source organism: Carcharodon carcharias (assembly GCF_017639515.1). NCBI lineage: Eukaryota > Metazoa > Chordata > Chondrichthyes > Lamniformes > Lamnidae > Carcharodon > Carcharodon carcharias. The sequence continues at coordinate 61,421,139 of NC_054481.1, read as the reverse complement.
TGTTTTAAACTGATCCGCCACTCTCTCTCCACGCTGCTTTAAACTGCTCCGCCTCTCTCTCTCCACGCTGTTTTAAACTTGTCCGCTGCTCTTTCTCCGCGCTGTTTTAAACTGATCCGCCACTCTCGCTCCACACTGTTTTAAACTGGTCCTCCACTCTCTCTCCACGCTGTTTTAAACGGGTTCACCACTCTCTCTCCACGCTGTTTCAATCTGGTCCGCCCCTCTCTCTCTGCACTATTTTAAACTGCTCCGCTGCTCTCTCTCCGCGCTGTTTTATACTGGTCCTCCACTCTCTCTCCGCACTATTTTAAACTGGCTCACCGCTCTCTCTCCGCGCTGTTTTAAACTGATCCGCCGCTCTCTCTCCACGCTGTTTTAGACTGGTCCACCGCTCTCTCTCCACGCTGTTTTAAACTGATCCGCCGCTCTCTCTCCACGCTGTTTTAAACTGGTCCGCCACTCTCTCTCCACGCTGCTTTAAACTGCTCCGCCTCTCTCTCTCCACGCTGTTTTAAACAAGTCCGCCACTCTCTCTCCGCGCTGTTTTAAACTGATCCTCCACTCTCTCTACACGCTGTTTTAAACTAGTCCACCACTCTCTCTCCGCGCTGTTTTAAACTGGTCCTCCACTCTCTCTCCACGCTGTTTCAATCTGGTCCGTCGCGCTCTCTCTGCACTATTTTAAACTGCTCCGCTGCTCTCTCTCCGCGCTGTTTTAAACTGATCCGCCACTCTTTGTTCGCGCTGTTTTAAACTAGTCCTCCACTCTCTCTCCGCACTATTTTAAACTGGCTCACCGCTCTCTCTCCACGCTGTTTTAACCTGGTCTGCCGCTCTCTCCACGCTCTTTTAATCCAGTCCAACACTCTCTCGCTGTGCTATTTTAAACTGGTTCTCCACTCTCTCTCCGCGATGTTTCAATCTGGTCCTTCACTCTCTTTCCGCACTATTTTAAACTGCTCCGCCACTCTCTCTCCACGCTGTTTTAAACTTGTCCGCCTCTCTCTCTCCACGCTGTTTTAAACTGATCCATCGCTCTCTCTCCGCGCTGTTTTAAACTGGTCCGCCACTCTCTCTTCACGCTGTTTTAAACTGATCCATCGCTCTCTCTCCACGCTGTTTTAAAATGGTCATTCGCTCTCTCTCAACGCTGTTTTAACCAGGTCCGCCGCTCTCTCTCCACGCGGTTTTTAACTGGTCCGCCGCTCTCTCCACTCTGTTTTAAACTGGTCTGCCAATCTCTCTCCACGCTGTTTTAAACTTGTCCGCTGCTCTCTCTCCACGCTATTTTAAACTGATCCATTGCTCTCTCTCCACTCTTTTTTAGACTGGTCCGCAACTCTCTCTCCGCTCTGTTTTAAACTGGTCCGCCACTCTCTCTCCACGCTTTTTTAAACTGATCCATCGCTCTCTCTCCGCGCTGTTTTAAACTGGTCCGCCACTCTCTCTCCGTGCTGTTTTAAACTGATCATTCGCTCTCTCTCCACGCTGTTTTAAACTGGCCAATCGCTCTCTCTCCACGCTGTTTTAAACTTGTCCGCTGCTCTCTCTCCACATTGTTTTAAACTGGTCCGCCACTCTCTCTCCACGCTGTTTTAAACTTGTCCACTGCTCTCTCACCACACTGTTTAAACTGATCCGACGCTTTCTCTCAACGTTATTTAAAATTGGTCCGCCACTCTCTGTCCGCACTGTTTTAAACTGGTCTGCCACTCTCTCTCCGCGCTGTTTTAAACTGATCCGCCACTCTCTCTCCACGCTGTTTTAAACTAGTCCACCACTCTCTCTCCGCGCTGTTTTAAACTGGTCCTCCACTCTCTCTCCACGCTGTTTCAATCTGGTCCGCCGCTGTCTCTCTGCACTATTTTAAACTGCTCCGCTGCTCTCTCTCCACGCTGTTTTAAACTGATCCGCCACTCTCTGTCCGCGCTGTTTTAAACTGGTCCTCCACTCTCTCTCCGCACTATTTTAAACTGGCTCACCGCTCTCTCTCCGCGCTGTTTTAATCTGATCCGCCGCTCTCTCTCCACGCTGTTTTAGACTGGTCCACCGCTCTCTCTCCACGCTGTTTTAAACTGATCCGCCGCTCTCTCTCCACGCTGCTTTAAACTGGTCCGCCACTCTCTCTCCACGCTGCTTTAAACTGCTCCGCCTCTCTCTCTCCACGCTGTTTTAAACAAGTCCGCCACTCTCTCTCCGCGCTGTTTTAAACTGATCCTCCACTCTCTCTCCACGCTGTTTTAAACTTGTCCACTGCTCTCTCACCACACTGTTTAAACTGATCCGACGCTTTCTCTCAACGTTATTTAAAATTGGTCCGCCACTCTCTGTCCGCACTGTTTTAAACTGGTCTGCCACTCTCTCTCCGCGCTGTTTTAAACTGATCCGCCACTCTCTCTCCACGCTGTTTTAAACTAGTCCACCACTCTCTCTCCGCGCTGTTTTAAACTGGTCCTCCACTCTCTCTCCACGCTGTTTCAATCTGGTCCGCCCCTCTCTCTCTGCACTATTTTAAACTGCTCCGCTGCTCTCTCTCCGCGCTGTTTTATACTGGTCCTCCACTCTCTCTCCGCACTATTTTAAACTGGCTCACCGCTCTCTCTCCGCGCGGTTTTAAACTGATCCGCCGCTCTCTCTCCACGCTGTTTTAGACTGGTCCACCGCTCTCTCTCCACGCTGTTTTAAACTGATCCGCCGCTCTCTCTCCACGCTGTTTTAAACTGGTCCGCCACTCTCTCTCCACGCTGCTTTAAACTGCTCCGCCTCTCTCTCTCCACGCTGTTTTAAACAAGTCCGCCACTCTCTCTCCGCGCTGTTTTAAACTGATCCTCCACTCTCTCTACACGCTGTTTTAAACTAGTCCACCACTCTCTCTCCGCGCTGTTTTAAACTGGTCCTCCACTCTCTCTCCACGCTGTTTCAATCTGGTCCGCCGCGCTCTCTCTGCACTATTTTAAACTGCTCCGCTGCTCTCTCTCCGCGCTGTTTTAAACTGATCCGCCACTCTTTGTTCGCGCTGTTTTAAACTAGTCCTCCACTCTCTCTCCGCACTATTTTAAACTGGCTCACCGCTCTCTCTCCACGCTGTTTTAACCTGGTCCGCCGCTCTCTCCACGCTCTTTTAATCCAGTCCGACACTCTCTCGCTGTGCTATTTTAAACTGGTTCTCCACTCTCTCTCCGCGATGTTTCAATCTGGTCCTTCACTCTCTTTCCGCACTATTTTATTCTGCTCCGCCACTCTCTCTCCACGCTGTTTTAAACTTGTCCGCCTCTCTCTCTCCACGCTGTTTTAAACTGATCCATCGCTCTCTCTCCGCGCTGTTTTAAACTGGTCCGCCACTCTCTCTTCACGCTGTTTTAAACTGATCCATCGCTCTCTCTCCACGCTGTTTTAAAATGGTCATTCGCTCTCTCTCAACGCTGTTTTAACCAGGTCCGCCGCTCTCTCTCCACGCGGTTTTTAACTGGTCCGCCGCTCTCTCCACTCTGTTTTAAACTGGTCTGCCAATCTCTCTCCACGCTGTTTTAAACTTGTCCGCTGCTCTCTCTCCACGCTATTTTAAACTGATCCATTGCTCTCTCTCCACTCTTTTTTAGACTGGTCCGCAACTCTCTCTCCGCTCTGTTTTAAACTGGTCCGCCACTCTCTCTCCACGCTTTTTTAAACTGATCCATCGCTCTCTCTCCGCGCTGTTTTAAACTGGTCCGCCACTCTCTCTCCGTGCTGTTTTAAACTGATCATTCGCTCTCTCTCCACGCTGTTTTAAACTGGCCAATCGCTCTCTCTCCACGCTGTTTTAAACTTGTCCGCTGCTCTCTCTCCACATTGTTTTAAACTGGTCCGCCACTCTCTCTCCACGCTGTTTTAAACTTGTCCACTGCTCTCTCACCACACTGTTTAAACTGATCCGACGCTTTCTCTCAACGTTATTTAAAATTGGTCCGCCACTCTCTGTCCGCACTGTTTTAAACTGGTCTGCCACTCTCTCTCCGCGCTGTTTTAAACTGATCCGCCACTCTCTCTCCACGCTGTTTTAAACTAGTCCACCACTCTCTCTCCGCGCTGTTTTAAACTGGTCCTCCACTCTCTCTCCACGCTGTTTCAATCTGGTCCGCCGCTGTCTCTCTGCACTATTTTAAACTGCTCCGCTGCTCTCTCTCCACGCTGTTTTAAACTGATCCGCCACTCTCTGTCCGCGCTGTTTTAAACTGGTCCTCCACTCTCTCTCCGCACTATTTTAAACTGGCTCACCGCTCTCTCTCCGCGCTGTTTTAATCTGATCCGCCGCTCTCTCTCCACGCTGTTTTAGACTGGTCCACCGCTCTCTCTCCACGCTGTTTTAAACTGATCCGCCGCTCTCTCTCCACGCTGCTTTAAACTGGTCCGCCACTCTCTCTCCACGCTGCTTTAAACTGCTCCGCCTCTCTCTCTCCACGCTGTTTTAAACAAGTCCGCCACTCTCTCTCCGCGCTGTTTTAAACTGATCCTCCACTCTCTCTCCACGCTGTTTTAAACTTGTCCACTGCTCTCTCACCACACTGTTTAAACTGATCCGACGCTTTCTCTCAACGTTATTTAAAATTGGTCCGCCACTCTCTGTCCGCACTGTTTTAAACTGGTCTGCCACTCTCTCTCCGCGCTGTTTTAAACTGATCCGCCACTCTCTCTCCACGCTGTTTTAAACTAGTCCACCACTCTCTCTCCGCGCTGTTTTAAACTGGTCCTCCACTCTCTCTCCACGCTGTTTCAATCTGGTCCGCCGCTGTCTCTCTGCACTATTTTAAACTGCTCCGCTGCTCTCTCTCCACGCTGTTTTAAACTGATCCGCCACTCTCTGTCCGCGCTGTTTTAAACTGGTCCTCCACTCTCTCTCCGCACTATTTTAAACTGGCTCACCGCTCTCTCTCCGCGCTGTTTTAATCTGATCCGCCGCTCTCTCTCCACGCTGTTTTAGACTGGTCCACCGCTCTCTCTCCACGCTGTTTTAAACTGATCCGCCGCTCTCTCTCCACGCTGCTTTAAACTGGTCCGCCACTCTCTCTCCACGCTGCTTTAAACTGCTCCGCCTCTCTCTCTCCACGCTGTTTTAAACAAGTCCGCCACTCTCTCTCCGCGCTGTTTTAAACTGATCCTCCACTCTCTCTCCACGCTGTTTTAAACGGGTTCACCGCTCTCTCTCCACACTGTTTCAATCTGGTCCGCCGCTCTCTCTCTGCACTATTTTAAACTGCTCCGCTGCTCTCTCTCCACGCTGTTTTAAACTGATCCGCCACTCTTTCTTCGCGCTGTTTTAAACTAGTCCTCCACTCTCTCTCCGCACTATTTTAAACTGGCTCACCGCTCTGTCTCCGCGCTGTTTTAACCTGGTCCGCCGCTCTCTCCACGCTCTTTTAATCCGGTCCGACACTCTCTCGCTGTGCTATTTTAAACTGGTTCACCGCTCTCTCTCCGCGATGTTTCAACCTGATCCTTCACTCTCTTTCCGCACTATTTTAAACTGCTCCGCCACTCTCTCTCCACGCTGTTTTAAACTTGTCCGCTGCTCTCTCTCCACGCTGTTTTAAACTGATCCATCGCTCTCTCTCCGCGCTGTTTTAAACTGGTCCGCCACTCTCTCTTCACGCTGTTTTAAACTGATCCATCGCTCCCTCTCCGCGCTGTTTTAAAATGATCATTCGCTCTCTCTCAACGCTGTTTTAACCTGGTCTGCCGCTCTCTCTCCACGCGGTTTTTTACAGGTCTGCCACTCTCTCTCCACGCTGTTTTAAACTTGTCCGCTGCTCTCTCTCCACGCTATTTTAAACTGATCCATTGCTCTCTCTCCACTCTTTTTTAGACTGGTCCGCAACTCTCTCTCCGCTCTGTTTTAAACTGGTACGCCACTCTCTCTCCACGCTTTTTTAAACTGATCCATCGCTCTCTCTCCGCGCTGTTTTAAACTGGTCCGCCACTCTCTCTCCGTGCTGTTTTAAACTGATCATTCGCTCTCTCTCCACGCTGTTTTAAACTGGTCCATCGCTCTCTCTCCACGCTGTTTTAAACTTGTCCACTGCTCTCTCTCCACACTGTTTAAACTGATCCGACGCTTTCTCTCAACGCTATTTAAAATTGGTCCGCCACTCTCTGTCCGCACTGTTTTAAACTGGTCCGCCACTCTCTCTCCATGCTGTTTTAAACTGATCCGCCACTCTCTGTCCGCGCTGTTTTAAACTGGTCCTCCACTCTCTCTCCACACTATTTTAAACTGGCTCACCGCTCTCTCTCCGCGCTGTTTTAAACTGATCCGCTGCTCTCTCTCCACGCTGTTTTAGACTGGTCCACCGCTCTCTCTCCACGCTGTTTTAAACTGATCCACAGCTCTCTCTCCACGTTGTTTTAAACTGGTCCGCCACTCTCTCTCCATGCTGCTTTAAACTGCTCCGCCTCACTCTCCACGCTGTTTTAAACAAGTCCGCCACTCTCTCTCCGCGCTGTTTTTAACTGATCCGCCACTCTCGCTCAACACTGTTTTAAACTGCTCCGCCACTCTCTCTACACGCTGTTTTAAACTAGTCCACTACTCTCTCTCCGCGCTGTTTTAAACTGGTCCTCCACTCTCTCTCCACGCTGCTTTAAACGGGTTCACCGCTCTCTCTCCACGCTGCTTCAATCTGGTCCGCCGCTCTCTCTCTGCACTGTTTTAAACTGCTCCGCTGCTCTCTCTCCGCGCTGTTTTAAACTGATCCGACACTCTCTGTCCGCGCTGTTTTCAACTGGTCCTCCACTCTCTCTCCGCACTATTTTAAACTGGCTCACCGCTCTCTCTCCGCGATGTTTTAAACTGATCCGCCGCTCTCTCTCCACGCTGTTTTAGACTGGTCCACCGCTCTCTCTCCACGCTGTTTTAAACTGATCCGCCTCTCTCTCTCCACGCTGTTTTAAACTGGTCCGCCACTCTCTCTCCACGCTGCTTTAAACTGCTCCGCCTCTTTGTCTCCACGCTGTTTTAAACAAGTCCGCCACTCTCTCTCCGCACTGTTTTAAACTGATCCGCCACTCTCTCTACACGCTGTTTTAAACTAGTCTACCACTCTTTCTCCGCGCTGTTTTAAACTGATCCGCCACTCTCGCTCCACACTGTTTTAAACTGGTCCTCCACTCTCTCTCCACGCTGTTTTAAACGGGTTCACCACTCTCTCTCCACGCTGTTTCAATCTGGTCCGCCCCTCTCTCTCTGCACTCTTTTAAACTGCTCCGCTGCTCTCTCTCCGCGCTGTTTTATACTGGTCCTCCACTCTCTCTCCGCACTATTTTAAACTGGCTCACCGCTCTCTCTCCGCGCTGTTTTAAACTGATCCGCCGCTCTCTCTCCACGCTGTTTTAGACTGGTCCACCGCTCTCTCTCCACGCTGTTTTAAACTGATCCGCCGCTCTCTCTCCACGCTGTTTTAAACTGGTCCGCCACTCTCTCTCCACGCTGCTTTAAACTGCTCCGCCTCTCTCTCTCCACGCTGTTTTAAACAAGTCCGCCACTCTCTCTCCGCGCTGTTTTAAACTGATCCTCCACTCTCTCTACACGCTGTTTTAAACTAGTCCACCACTCTCTCTCCGCGCTGTTTTAAACTGGTCCTCCACTCTCTCTCCACGCTGTTTCAATCTGGTCCGCCGCGCTCTCTCTGCACTATTTTAAACTGCTCCGCTGCTCTCTCTCCGCGCTGTTTTAAACTGATCCGCCACTCTTTGTTCGTGCTGTTTTAAACTAGTCCTCCACTCTCTCTCCGCACTATTTTAAACTGGCTCACCGCTCTCTCTCCACGCTGTTTTAACCTGGTCCGCCGCTCTCTCCACGCTCTTTTAATCCAGTCCGACACTCTCTCGCTGTGCTATTTTAAACTGGTTCTCCACTCTCTCTCCGCGATGTTTCAATCTGGTCCTTCACTCTCTTTCCGCACTATTTTAAACTGCTCCGCCACTCTCTCTCCACGCTGTTTTAAACTTGTCCGCCTCTCTCTCTCCACGCTGTTTTAAACTGATCCATCGCTCTCTCTCCACTCTTTTTTAGACTGGTCCGCCACTCTCTCTCTGCACTGTTTTAAACTGGTCCCCCGCTCTCTCTCCATGCTGATTAAAACTGATCCATCGCTCTCTCTCCGCGCTGTTTTAAACTGGTCCGCCACTCTCTCTTCACGCTGTTTTAAACTGATCCATCGCTCTCTCTCCACGCTGTTTTAAAATGGTCATTCGCTCTCTCTCAACGCTGTTTTAACCAGGTCCGCCGCTCTCTCTCCACGCGGTTTTTAACTGGTCCGCCGCTCTCTCCACTCTGTTTTAAACTGGTCTGCCAATCTCTCTCCACGCTGTTTTAAACTTGTCCGCTGCTCTCTCTCCACGCTATTTTAAACTGATCCATTGCTCTCTCTCCACTCTTTTTTAGACTGGTCCGCAACTCTCTCTCCACGCTTTTTTAAACTGATCCATCGCTCTCTCTCCGCGCTGTTTTAAACTGGTCCGCCACTCTCTCTCCACGCTTTTTTAAACTGATCCATCGCTCTCTCTCCGCGCTGTTTTAAACTGGTCCGCCACTCTCTCTCCGTGCTGTTTTAAACTGATCATTCGCTCTCTCTCCACGCTGTTTTAAACTGGCCAATCGCTCTCTCTCCATGCTGCTTTAAACTGCTCCGCCTCACTCTCCACGCTGTTTTAAACAAGTCCGCCACTCTCTCTCCGCGCTGTTTTTAACTGATCCGCCACTCTCGCTCAACACTGTTTTAAACTGCTCCGCCACTCTCTCTACACGCTGTTTTAAACTAGTCCACTACTCTCTCTCCGCGCTGTTTTAAACTGGTCCTCCACTCTCTCTCCACGCTGTTTTAAACGGGTTCACCGCTCTCTCTCCACGCTGCTTCAATCTGGTCCGCCGCTCTCTCTCTGCACTGTGTTAAACTGCTCCACTGCTCTCTCTCCGCGCTGTTTTAAACTGATCCGCCACTCTCTGTCCGCGCTGTTTTCAACTGGTCCTCCACTCTCTCTCCGCACTATTTTAAACTGGCTCACCGCTCTCTCTCCGCGATGTTTTAAACTGATCCGCCGCTCTCTCTCCACGCTGTTTTAGACTGGTCCACCGCTCTCTCTCCACGCTGTTTTAAACTGATCCGCCTCTCTCTCTCCACGCTGTTTTAAACTGGTCCGCCACTCTCTCTCCACGCTGCTTTAAACTGCTCCGCCTCTTTGTCTCCACGCTGTTTTAAACAAGTCCGCCACTCTCTCTCCGCGCTGTTTTAAACTGATCCGCCACTCTCTCTACACGCTGTTTTAAACTAGTCTACCACTCTTTCTCCGCGCTGTTTTAAACTGATCCGCCACTCTCGCTCCACACTGTTTTAAACTGGTCCTCCACTCTCTCTCCACGCTGTTTTAAACGGGTTCACCACTCTCTCTCCACGCTGTTTCAATCTGGTCCGCCCCTCTCTCTCTGCACTATTTTAAACTGCTCCGCTGCTCTCTCTCCGCGCTGTTTTATACTGGTCCTCCACTCTCTCTCCGCACTATTTTAAACTGGCTCACCGCTCTCTCTCCGCGCTGTTTTAAACTGATCCGCCGCTCTCTCTCCACGCTGTTTTAGACTGGTCCACCGCTCTCTCTCCACGCTGTTTTAAACTGATCCGCCGCTCTCTCTCCACGCTGTTTTAAACTGGTCCGCCACTCTCTCTCCACGCTGCTTTAAACTGCTCCGCCTCTCTCTCTCCACGCTGTTTTAAACAAGTCCGCCACTCTCTCTCCGCGCTGTTTTAAACTGATCCTCCACTCTCTCTACACGCTGTTTTAAACTAGTCCACCACTCTCTCTCCGCGCTGTTTTAAACTGGTCCTCCACTCTCTCTCCACGCTGTTTCAATCTGGTCCGCCGCGCTCTCTCTGCACTATTTTAAACTGCTCCGCTGCTCTCTCTCCGCGCTGTTTTAAACTGATCCGCCACTCTTTGTTCGTGCTGTTTTAAACTAGTCCTCCACTCTCTCTCCGCACTATTTTAAACTGGCTCACCGCTCTCTCTCCACGCTGTTTTAACCTGGTCCGCCGCTCTCTCCACGCTCTTTTAATCCAGTCCGACACTCTCTCGCTGTGCTATTTTAAACTGGTTCTCCACTCTCTCTCCGCGATGTTTCAATCTGGTCCTTCACTCTCTTTCCGCACTATTTTAAACTGCTCCGCCACTCTCTCTCCACGCTGTTTTAAACTTGTCCGCCTCTCTCTCTCCACGCTGTTTTAAACTGATCCATCGCTCTCTCTCCACTCTTTTTTAGACTGGTCCGCCACTCTCTCTCTGCACTGTTTTAAACTGGTCCCCCGCTCTCTCTCCATGCTGATTAAAACTGATCCATCGCTCTCTCTCCGCGCTGTTTTAAACTGGTCCGCCACTCTCTCTTCACGCTGTTTTAAACTGATCCATCGCTCTCTCTCCACGCTGTTTTAAAATGGTCATTCGCTCTCTCTCAACGCTGTTTTAACCAGGTCCGCCGCTCTCTCTCCACACGGTTTTTAACTGGTCCGCCGCTCTCTCCACTCTGTTTTAAACTGGTCTGCCAATCTCTCTCCACGCTGTTTTAAACTTGTCCGCTGCTCTCTCTCCACGCTATTTTAAACTGATCCATTGCTCTCTCTCCACTCTTTTTTAGACTGGTCCGCAACTCTCTCTCCGCTCTGTTTTAAACTGGTCCGCCACTCTCTCTCCACGCTTTTTTAAACTGATCCATCTCTCTCTCTCCGCGCTGTTTTAAACTGGTCCGCCACTCTCTCTCCGTGCTGTTTTAAACTGATCATTCGCTCTCTCTCCACGCTGTTTTAAACTGGCCAATCGCTCTCTCTCCACGCTGTTTTAAACTTGTCCGCTGCTCTCTCTCCACATTGTTTTAAACTGGTCCGCCACTCTCTCTCCACACTGTTTTAAACTTGTCCACTGCTCTCTCACCACACTGTTTAAACTGATCCGACGCTTTCTCTCAACGTTATTTAAAATTGGTCCGCCACTCTCTGTCCGCACTGTTTTAAACTGGTCTGCCACTCTCTCTCCGCGCTGTTTTAAACTGATCCGCCACTCTCTCTCCACGCTGTTTTAAACTAGTCCACCACTCTCTCTCCGCGCTGTTTTAAACTGGTCCTCCACTCTCTCTCCACGCTGTTTCAATCTGGTCCGCCGCTGTCTCTCTGCACTACTTTAAACTGCTCCGCTGCTCTCTCTCCACGCTGTTTTAAACTGATCCGCCACTCTCTGTCCGCGCTGTTTTAAACTGGTCCTCCACTCTCCGCACTATTTTAAACTGGCTCACCGCTCTCTCTCCGCGCTGTTTTAATCTGATCCGCCGCTCTCTCTCCACGCTGTTTTAGACTGGTCCACCGCTCTCTCTCCACGCTGTTTTAAACTGATCCGCCGCTCTCTCTCCACGCTGCTTTAAACTGGTCCGCCACTCTCTCTCCACGCTGCTTTAAACTGCTCCGCCTCTCTCTCTCCACGCTGTTTTAAACAAGTCCGCCACTCTCTCTCCGCGCTGTTTTAAACTGATCCTCCACTCTCTCTCCACGCTGTTTTAAACGGGTTCACCGCTCTCTCTCCACACTGTTTCAATCTGGTCCGCCGCTCTCTCTCTGCACTATTTTAAACTGCTCCGCTGCTCTCTCTCCGCGCTGTTTTAAACTGATCCGCCACTCTTTCTTCGCGCTGTTTTAAACTAGTCCTCCACTCTCTCTCCGCACTATTTTAAACTGGCTCACCGCTCTGTCTCCGCGCTGTTTTAACCTGGTCCGCCGCTCTCTCCACGCTCTTTTAATCCGGTCCGACACTCTCTCGCTGTGCTATTTTAAACTGGTTCACCGCTCTCTCTCCGCGATGTTTCAACCTGGTCCTTCACTCTCTTTCCGCACTATTTTAAACTGCTCCGCCACTCTCTCTCCACGCTGTTTTAAACTTGTCCGCTGCTCTCTCTCCACGCTGTTTTAAACTGATCCATCGCTCTCTCTCCGCGCTGTTTTAAACTGGTCCGCCACTCTCTCTTCACGCTGTTTTAAACTGATCCATCGCTCCCTCTCCGCGCTGTTTTAAAATGATCATTCGCTCTCTCTCAACGCTGTTTTAACCTGGTCCGCCGCTCTCTCTCCACGCGGTTTTTTACAGGTCTGCCACTCTCTCTCCACGCTGTTTTAAACTTGTCCGCTGCTCTCTCTCCACGCTATTTTAAACTGATCCATTGCTCTCTCTCCACTCTTTTTTAGACTGGTCCGCAACTCTCTCTCCGCTCTGTTTTAAACTGGTACGCCACTCTCTCTCCACGCTTTTTTAAACTGATCCATCGCTCTCTCTCCGCGCTGTTTTAAACTGGTCCGCCACTCTCTCTCCGTGCTGTTTTAAACTGATCATTCGCTCTCTCTCCACGCTGTTTTAAACTGGTCCATCGCTCTCTCTCCACGCTGTTTTAAACTTGTCCGCTGCTGTCTCTCCACATTGTTTTAAACTGGTCCGCCACTCTCTCTCCACGCTGTTTTAAACTTGTCCACTGCTCTCTCTCCACACTGTTTAAACTGATCCGACGCTTTCTCTCAACGTTATTTAAAATTGGTCCGCCACTCTCTGTCCGCACTGTTTTAAACTGGTCCGCCACTCTCTCTCCATGCTGTTTTAAACTGATCCGCCACTCTCTGTCCGCGCTTTTTTAAACTGGTCCTCCACTCTCTCTCCACACTATTTTAAACTGGCTCACCGCTCTCTTTCCGCGCTGTTTTAAACTGATCCACAGCTCTCTCTCCACGTTGTTTTAAACTGGTCCGCCACTCTCTCTCCATGCTGCTTTAAACTGCTCCGCCTCTCTCTCTCCACGCTGTTTTAAACAAGTCCGCCACTCTCTCTCCGCGCTGTTTTAAACTGATCCGCCACTCTCGCTCCACACTGTTTTAAACTGCTCCGCCACTCTCTCTACACGCTGTTTTAAACTAGTCCACTACTCTCTCTCCGCGCTGTTTTAAACTGGTCCTCCACTCTCTCTCCACGCTGTTTTAAACGGGTTCACCGCTCTCTCTCCACGCTGCTTCAATCTGGTCCGCCGCTCTCTCTCTGCACTGTTTTAAACTGCTCCGCTGCTCTCTCTCCGCGCTGTTTTAAACTGATCCGCCACTCTCTGTCCGCGCTGTTTTCAACTGGTCCTCCACTCTCTCTCCGCACTATTTTAAACTGGCTCACCGCTCTCTCTCCGCGATGTTTTAAACTGATCCGCCGCTCTCTCTCCACGCTGTTTTAGACTGGTCCACCGCTCTCTCTCCACGCTGTTTTAAACTGATCCGCCTCTCTCTCTCCACGCTGTTTTAAACTGGTCCGCCACTCTCTCTCCACGCTGCTTTAAACTGCTCCGCCTCTTTGTCTCCACGCTGTTTTAAACAAGTCCGCCACTCTCTCTCCGCGCTGTTTTAAACTGATCCGCCACTCTCTCTCCACGCTGTTTCAATCTGGTCCGCCGCTCTCTCTCTGCACTATTTTAAACTGCTCCGCAGCTCTCTCTCCGCGCTGTTTTGAACTGCTCCGCCACTCTCTCTCCACGCTGTTTTAAACTTGTCCGCTGCTCTTTCTCCGCGCTGTTTTAAACTGATCCGCCACTCTCGCTCCACACTGTTTTAAACTGGTCCTCCACTCTCTCTCCACGCTGTTTTAAACGGGTTCACCACTCTCTCTCCACGCTGTTTCAATCTGGTCCGCCCCTCTCTCTCTGCACTATTTTAAACTGCTCCGCTGCTCTCTCTCCGCGCTGTTTTATACTGGTCCTCCACTCTCTCTCCGCACTATTTTAAACTGGCTCACCGCTCTCTCTCCGCGCTGTTTTAAACTGATCCGCCGCTCTCTCTCCACGCTGTTTTAGACTGGTCCACCGCTCTCTCTCCACGCTGTTTTAAACTGATCCGCCGCTCTCTCTCCACGCTGTTTTAAACTGGTCCGCCACTCTCTCTCCACGCTGCTTTAAACTGCTCCGCCTTTCTCTCTCCACGCTGTTTTAAACAAGTCCGCCACTCTCTCTCCGCGCTGTTTTAAACTGATCCTCCACTCTCTCTACACGCTGTTTTAAACTAGTCCACCACTCTCTCTCCGCGCTGTTTTAAACTGGTCCTCCACTCTCTCTCCACGCTGTTTCAATCTGGTCCGCCGCGCTCTCTCTGCACTATTTTAAACTGCTCCGCTGCTCTCTCTCCGCGCTGTTTTAAACTGATCCGCCACTCTTTGTTCGTGCTGTTTTAAACTAGTCCTCCACTCTCTCTCCGCACTATTTTAAACTGGCTCACCGCTCTCTCTCCACGCTGTTTTAACCTGGTCCGCCGCTCTCTCCACGCTCTTTTAATCCAGTCCGACACTCTCTCGCTGTGCTATTTTAAACTGGTTCTCCACTCTCTCTCCGCGATGTTTCAATCTGGTCCTTCACTCTCTTTCCGCACTATTTTAAACTGCTCCGCCACTCTCTCTCCATGCTGTTTTAAACTTGTCCGCCTCTCTCTCTCCACGCTGTTTTAAACTGATCCATCGCTCTCTCTCCACTCTTTTTTAGACTGGTCCGCCACTCTCTCTCTGCACTGTTTTAAACTGGTCCCCCGCTCTCTCTCCATGCTGATTAAAACTGATCCATCGCTCTCTCTCCGCGCTGTTTTAAACTGGTCCGCCACTCTCTCTTCACGCTGTTTTAAACTGATCCATCGCTCTCTCTCCACGCTGTTTTAAAATGGTCATTCGCTCTCTCTCAACGCTGTTTTAACCAGGTCCGCCGCTCTCTCTCCACACGGTTTTTAACTGGTCCGCCGCTCTCTCCACTCTGTTTTAAACTGGTCTGCCAATCTCTCTCCACGCTGTTTTAAACTTGTCCGCTGCTCTCTCTCCACGCTATTTTAAACTGATCCATTGCTCTCTCTCCACTCTTTTTTAGACTGGTCCGCAACTCTCTCTCCGCTCTGTTTTAAACTGGTCCGCCACTCTCTCTCCACGCTTTTTTAAACTGATCCATCGCTCTCTCTCCGCGCTGTTTTAAACTGGTCCGCCACTCTCTCTCCGTGCTGTTTTAAACTGATCATTCGCTCTCTCTCCACGCTGTTTTAAACTGGCCAATCGCTCTCTCTCCACGCTGTTTTAAACTTGTCCGCTGCTCTCTCTCCACATTGTTTTAAACTGGTCCGCCACTCTCTCTCCACACTGTTTTAAACTTGTCCACTGCTCTCTCACCACACTGTTTAAACTGATCCGACGCTTTCTCTCAACGTTATTTAAAATTGGTCCGCCACTCTCTGTCCGCACTGTTTTAAACTGGTCTGCCACTCTCTCTCCGCGCTGTTTTAAACTGATCCGCCACTCTCTCTCCACGCTGTTTTAAACTAGTCCACCACTCTCTCTCCGCGCTGTTTTAAACTGGTCCTCCACTCTCTCTCCACGCTGTTTCAATCTGGTCCGCCGCTGTCTCTCTGCACTACTTTAAACTGCTCCGCTGCTCTCTCTCCACGCTGTTTTAAACTGATCCGCCACTCTCTGTCCGCGCTGTTTTAAACTGGTCCTCCACTCTCCGCACTATTTTAAACTGGCTCACCGCTCTCTCTCCGCGCTGTTTTAATCTGATCCGCCGCTCTCTCTCCACGCTGTTTTAGACTGGTCCACCGCTCTCTCTCCACGCTGTTTTAAACTGATCCGCCGCTCTCTCTCCACGCTGCTTTAAACTGGTCCGCCACTCTCTCTCCACGCTGCTTTAAACTGCTCCGCCTCTCTCTCTCCACGCTGTTTTAAACAAGTCCGCCACTCTCTCTCCGCGCTGTTTTAAACTGATCCTCCACTCTCTCTCCACGCTGTTTTAAACGGGTTCACCGCTCTCTCTCCACACTGTTTCAATCTGGTCCGCCGCTCTCTCTCTGCACTATTTTAAACTGCTCCGCTGCTCTCTCTCCGCGCTGTTTTAAACTGATCCGCCACTCTTTCTTCGCGCTGTTTTAAACTAGTCCTCCACTCTCTCTCCGCACTATTTTAAACTGGCTCACCGCTCTGTCTCCGCGCTGTTTTAACCTGGTCCGCCGCTCTCTCCACGCTCTTTTAATCCGGTCCGACACTCTCTCGCTGTGCTATTTTAAACTGGTTCACCGCTCTCTCTCCGCGATGTTTCAACCTGGTCCTTCACTCTCTTTCCGCACTATTTTAAACTGCTCCGCCACTCTCTCTCCACGCTGTTTTAAACTTGTCCGCTGCTCTCTCTCCACGCTGTTTTAAACTGATCCATCGCTCTCTCTCCGCGCTGTTTTAAACTGGTCCGCCACTCTCTCTTCACGCTGTTTTAAACTGATCCATCGCTCCCTCTCCGCGCTGTTTTAAAATGATCATTCGCTCTCTCTCAACGCTGTTTTAACCTGGTCCGCCGCTCTCTCTCCACGCGGTTTTTTACAGGTCTGCCACTCTCTCTCCACGCTGTTTTAAACTTGTCCGCTGCTCTCTCTCCACGCTATTTTAAACTGATCCATTGCTCTCTCTCCACTCTTTTTTAGACTGGTCCGCAACTCTCTCTCCGCTCTGTTTTAAACTGGTACGCCACTCTCTCTCCACGCTTTTTTAAACTGATCCATCGCTCTCTCTCCGCGCTGTTTTAAACTGGTCCGCCACTCTCTCTCCGTGCTGTTTTAAACTGATCATTCGCTCTCTCTCCACGCTGTTTTAAACTGGTCCATCGCTCTCTCTCCACGCTGTTTTAAACTTGTCCGCTGCTGTCTCTCCACATTGTTTTAAACTGGTCCGCCACTCTCTCTCCACGCTGTTTTAAACTTGTCCACTGCTCTCTCTCCACACTGTTTAAACTGATCCGACGCTTTCTCTCAACGTTATTTAAAATTGGTCCGCCACTCTCTATCCGCACTGTTTTAAACTGGTCCGCCACTCTCTCTCCATGCTGTTTTAAACTGATCCGCCACTCTCTGTCCGCGCTTTTTTAAACTGGTCCTCCACTCTCTCTCCACACTATTTTAAACTGGCTCACCGCTCTCTTTCCGCGCTGTTTTAAACTGATCCACAGCTCTCTCTCCACGTTGTTTTAAACTGGTCCGCCACTCTCTCTCCATGCTGCTTTAAACTGCTCCGCCTCTCTCTCTCCACGCTGTTTTAAACAAGTCCGCCACTCTCTCTCCGCGCTGTTTTAAACTGATCCGCCACTCTCGCTCCACACTGTTTTAAACTGCTCCGCCACTCTCTCTACACGCTGTTTTAAACTAGTCCACTACTCTCTCTCCGCGCTGTTTTAAACTGGTCCTCCACTCTCTCTCCACGCTGTTTTAAACGGGTTCACCGCTCTCTCTCCACGCTGCTTCAATCTGGTCCGCCGCTCTCTCTCTGCACTGTTTTAAACTGCTCCGCTGCTCTCTCTCCGCGCTGTTTTAAACTGATCCGCCACTCTCTGTCCGCGCTGTTTTCAACTGGTCCTCCACTCTCTCTCCGCACTATTTTAAACTGGCTCACCGCTCTCTCTCCGCGATGTTTTAAACTGATCCGCCGCTCTCTCTCCACGCTGTTTTAGACTGGTCCACCGCTCTCTCTCCACGCTGTTTTAAACTGATCCGCCTCTCTCTATCCACGCTGTTTTAAACTGGTCCGCCACTCTCTCTCCACGCTGCTTTAAACTGCTCCGCCTCTTTGTCTCCACGCTGTTTTAAACAAGTCCGCCACTCTCTCTCCGCGCTGTTTTAAACTGATCCGCCACTCTCTCTCCACGCTGTTTCAATCTGGTCCGCCGCTCTCTCTCTGCACTATTTTAAACTGCTCCGCAGCTCTCTCTCCGCGCTGTTTTGAACTGCTCCGCCACTCTCTCTCCACGCTGTTTTAAACTTGTCCGCTGCTCTCTCTCCACGCTGTTTTAAACTGATCCATCGCTCTCTCTCCTCTCTTTTTTAGACTGGTCCGCCACTCTCTCTCTGCGCTGTTTTAAACTGGTCCCCCGCTCTCTCTCCACGCTGATTAAAACTGATCCATCGCTCTCTCTCCGCGCTGTTTTAAACTGGTCCGCCACTCTCCCTTCACGCTGTTTTAAACTGATCCATCGCTCTCTCTCCGCGCTGTTTTAAACTGGTCCGCCACTCTCCCTTCACGCTGTTTTAAACTGATCCATCGCTCTCTCTCCGCGCTGTTTTAAAATGATCATTTGCTCTCTCTCAACGCTGTTTTAACCTGGTCCGCCGCTCTCTCTCCACGCGGTTTTTAACTGGTCCGCCGCTCTCTCCACACTGTTTTAAACTGGTCTGCCACTCTCTCTCCACGCTGTTTTAAACTTGTCAGCTGCTCTCTCTCCACGCTATTTTAAACTGATCCATTGCTCTCTCTCCACTCTTTTTTAGACTGGTCCGCAACTCTCTCTCCGCTCTGTTTTAAAATGGTCCGCCACTCTCTCTCCACGCTTTTTTAAACTGATCCATCGCTCTCTCTCCGCGCTGTTTTAAACTGGTCCGCCACTCTCTCTCCGTGCTGTTTTAAACTGATCATTCGCTCTCTCTCCACGCTGTTTTAAACTGGTCCATCGCTCTCTCTCCACGCTGTTTTAAACTTGTCCGCTGCTCTCTCTCCACATTGTTTTAAACTGGTCCGCCACTCTCTCTCCACGCTGTTTTAAACTTGTCCGCTGCTCTCTCTCCACGCTGTTTAAACAGATCCGACGCTTTCTCTCAACGTTATTTAAAACTGGTCCGTCACTCTCTGTCCATGATGTTTTAAACTGGTCCGCCACTCTCTCTCCATGATGTTTTAAACTGATCCGCCACTCTCTGTCCGCGCTGTTTTAAACTGGTCCTCCATTCTCTCTCCGCACTATTTTAAACTGGCTCACCGCTCTCTCTCCGCGCTGTTTTAGACTGGTCCACCGCTCTCTCTCCACGCTGTTTTAAAATGATCCGCCGCTCTCTCCCCACGCTGTTTTAAACTGGTCCGCCACTCTCTCTCCACGCTGCTTTAAACTGCTCCGCCTCTCTCTCTCCACGCTGTTTTAAACAAGTCCGCCACTCTTTCTCCGCGCTGTTTTAAACTGATCCGCCACTCTCGCTCCACACTGTTTTAAACTGGTCCTCCACTCTCTCTCCACGCTGTTTTAAACGGGTTCACCGCTCTCTCTCCACGCTGTTTCAATCTGGTCCGCCGCTCTCTCTCTGCGCTATTTTAAACTGCTCCGCTGCTCTCTCTCCGCGCTGTTTTAAACTGGTCCTCCACTCTCTCTCCGCACTATTTTAAACTGGCTCACCGCTCTCTCTCTGCGCTGTTTTAAACTGATCCGCCGTTCTCTCTCCACGCTGTTTTAGACTGGTCCACTGCTCTCTCTCCACGCTGTTTTAAACTGATCCGCCGCTCTCTCTCCACGCTGTTTTAAACTGGTCCACCACTCTCTCTCCACGCTGCTTTAAACTGCTCCGCCTCTCTCTCTCCACGCTGTTTTAAACAAGTCCGCCACTCTCTCTCCGCGCTGTTTTAAACTGATCCTCCACTCTCTCTACACGCTGTTTTAAACTAGTCCACCACTCTCTCTCCGTGCTGTTTTAAACTGCTCCTCCACTCTCTCTCCCCAGCTGTTTCAATCTGGTCCGCCGCTCTCTCTCTGCACTATTTTAAACTGCTCCGCTGCTCTCTCTCCGCGCTGTTTTAAACTGATCCGCCACTCTTTGTTCGCGCTGTTTTAAACTAGTCCTCCACTCTCTCTCCGCACTATTTTAAACTGGCTCACCGCTCTCTCTCCACGCTGTTTTAACCTGGTCCGCCGCTCTCTCCACGCTCTTTTAATCCGGTCCGACACTCTCTCGCTGTGCTATTTTAAACTGGTTCTCCGCTCTCTCTCCGCGATGTTTCAATCTGGTCCTTCACTCTCTTTCCGCACTATTTTAAACTGCTCCGCCACTCTCTCTCCACGCTGTTTTAAACTTGTCCGCTGCTCTCTCTCCACGCTGTTTTAAACTGATCCATCGCTCTCTCTCCACTCTTTTTTAGACTGGTCCGCCACTCTCTCTTCACGCTGTTTTAAACTGATCCATCGCTCTCTCTCCACGCTGTTTTAAAATGATCATTCGCTCTCTCTCAACGCTGTTTTAACCTGGTCCGCCGCTCTCTCTCCACACGGTTTTTAACTGGTCCGCCGCTCTCTCCACTCTGTTTTAAACTGGTCTGCCAATCTCTCTCCACGCTGTTTTAAACTTGTCCGCTGCTCTCACTCCACGCTATTTTAAACTGATCCATTGCTCTCTCTCCACTCTTTTTTAGACTGGTCCGCAACTCTCTCTCCGCTCTGTTTTAAACTGGTCCGCCACTCTCTCTCCACGCTTTTTTAAACTGATCCATCGCTCTCTGTCCGCGCTGTTTTAAACTGGTCCGCCACTCTCTCTCCGCGCTGTTTTAAACTGATCATTCGCTCTCTCTCCACGCTGTTTTAAACTGGTCCATCGCTCTCTCTCCACGCTGTTTTAAACTTGTCCGCTGCTCTCTCTCCACATTGTTTTAAACTGGTCCGCCACTCTCTCTCCACGCTGTTTTAAACTTGTCCGCTGCTCTCTCTCCACGCTGTTTAAACTGACCCGACGCTTTCTCTCAACGTTATTTAAAACTGGTCCGCCACTCTCTGTCCGCACTGTTTTAAACTGGTCCGCCACTCTCTCTCCATGCTGTTTTAAACTGATTCGCCGCTCTCTCTCCACGCTGTTTTAAACTGGTCCAAACTCTCTCTCCACGTTGTTTTAAACTGGTCCACCACTCTCCGCTCTCTTTTAAACGGGTCCACCACTCTATCTCTGCGCTGTTTTAACCTGGTCCGCCGGTCTCTCTCCACGCTGTTTTTAATTGCTCCGCCGCTCTCTCCAC